>NC_041010.1:32069150-32669150 GCF_004193775.1 Glycine soja
TGACAAATTCTTTCAAATATTTAATGACGAGCGATTGATTCGTGCATCTTTTGTAGTGGTGTAAATTTCTGTCAAGGGAAGAAGTTTCCTAACGCCAGGCCCTAGGGTTTTTCTCTAAGACCTTTACAATTTGGGCCAAAGTTTCCTTGCAAATCTCAAAAATGTGTCTGCTTAAGTTTTTCCCCGTCAATAGTCTCTTAAGACTTTTCAATCTAAACTTTTTTTAAACAAAAAAAAAACTTTTCAAATAATTGATATATCTAAAATATATATAATTTGACAAGTTCAGCAAAATAAAAATTAGGTTAGTTAGAATATTAGTTGGATTAATTTAATGACTCAATATTAATTATTAATTTATTACTTTTTCTTAGTATGTAAGTCACACATATACCTACCTTCTCTAGTCTATGCCTTGTTTGTCAAAGTTTATAAAGTTCCTTGCAATCATTACAACCAAGTCCACACCTTGAATCCATGAAGCAAATATCAACATTCAACAACACCTATATTTTTTTCAGTACTAGAGAAAAATCAGACTCATGCACGAGAAACACATTGCAACCAATACTTCTCTGCATACAAAGTCGCAGAAGCAACAACACAACACAACAAAACAATCAAATAGATGTTGTTTTTGCTTTTGCTAAGGAGAAAACTTAATAGCAGAAACCACCAACTTCTCACCATGTACGAATTATTCCAATGCATTAATTCAAGAAGTTGACCCATTAAAGAATGCATTCACACATGCTATCATTCTGAACTTGAATTCAAAGTTGGTCAAGCGAGGATCTTGTGTGCACAAAACATTCAATTCATAGAAGTCAAAACTCAAAGCATAGTGTCCTTTCGTCTTTTAAATAAGCATCATCAGACCAATTATTATGAACAAATAAATTTAAAAATCGAACAAAAAAGGAACGAACCAGTGAATGTGCAACCACGACAGCAACTTCGCGACGGCTTATGTGACGACATGTGCGACGTGGTATCACGACCCTGACAGCGAGGCTACATGGTTGTGACTAGGGACTTCTAGACATGATGGTGACGGAGGACTCCTAAACACGATGGTGGCATAGGCACGACAGTGAATTGGGCGTGATGGGGCCTCCAGCGATAACGAAGTACTACGATGAAGAATGAGTGAGGAGTGAGTGAGAAATGTGAGTGGCTGAAACGACGCTTGGGTTGCTTTGTTTTATTTTGGGTTAATTTACATTTCTGACGGATCCATATTTCGTCAAAAATTCCATCGGTAATTTCGGATAGAACCAAATTCATGGGTAATATTCCATCAATAATAAAGGTTTTCCGACGAAATATTTGTCTGTCATTAAATTCCATTGGTAAGATCAACATTTTCGATGGACAATAATCCATCAGAAAATTCTGTCGGAACTAATACTTTCTAACATAAAGAAAAGTGTTGGAACTAATTCTGTTAGAAAATTATGTTGGAATCATAATTTTTCTTGTAGTGATAAAAATGTAATTGATGTAAAGAAAAGTGTTCCAAACATGCTTCCTAACATATTCCTTTAATTACATCTTCTAATTTGTTTAAATTTATTAAAAATTATAAAATTAAGAGAGGAATTATTAGATATGATATAGAACTCATAAAATTTTAGTATTTTTAATAAATTTCAACCAATTAAAGAAAATTTGTTCAAAAGAGTTTGTTTGAAAGTATATGTTCCAAGTATTTCACATAAAGGAAATTCCGTGCTTGTACTAGAGCCACTAAATTGTAGACTAGCTTGAACAACACAACTCTCTTAAAAATAGTAACATCATATAGATTAACTTAATAACAGTCACAATATGATCATTGGCATTTTTATTCTCTAATACAGTATTCCATTTACATTGACAATTATCATTATGCATTTTACTTAGTCAAATTTATGCTAAAATCCCACAACTTCTTGGCCAAATTCATGTCCCTTCCATGTGAGTATACTTCTGCAAGATTATTATCTTCAAAATACTTGCCGCTGATTCCACTCACTTGTGGGTGCAAGGCTACATAACATGTTGTTGATGCTCCCTATAGTCAGGTTGGATAAAGTGAATATATATGGAAGATCAGGAGAATCAAATGTTAAATGTTAGTTTTTTCTTAACCTCTTTTCAGTTCTTTAGATTAGATACCAAAAGGAAATATCATGATATATCTATGTAATTAAATATATATTTTTACCCACAATGTATGATTTTTTTCTCAATTTTACTCTAATTTTTTGTTTGTTTTTAATCCTTAAAAACTAAAAAAAATGATTATATGATTTTAATCACCGGTAAGAGACTAAAATTACTTTGTTTTTGTTAAATATAAACAATAAAAATAAATAATTTTTTCCCAAAGATAAAATGCAAAACATCATACTTTTAACAACAAAAATATATTTAAATATACATATATTAATGTATTGTAGTGATTTAACTTACTTGCTGCACATTTTTTGCCATATATCCCAATATCTTCTCGAGTCCAAATAGCCATGCTATTTTGTGTAAACCTGCATAAATCATATAAAGATATGCCCATAAAACTTGACAAATATCATCGATGTTGTAATTAATTGATATAAATAGATAACACGATGGTTGATGTTGCAATTAAGTGATATAAATTACAAAGGTTGCCTTTAGGTGATCTCATGAAATTGTTTTTGCAAAGATGCTTGAAGGGAATAATCCTATTTACTAAGTTTGAATTTATTATATAGAGCAACCAATCCATTTAACAATTTTGTTTTAAAAAAATATTCATCTACCAAGGTTTGTTTGGACAAACTTTTCTAAAAGTTTATAGTCGAATAAAATAAGAAAAAAAAATAAAGTAATTTTTCCCAAAAGTTAAGATTAATTTATGTATAAACTAATTTATAAAAACTTCCTCACGTTAACTTCTCGAAAAGCTTATTTTTAAGTTATAAATAATTTAATTTAAACTTATAGAAAAATTTATTTCATTTTACCCTCTTATTTTCTTCTACTATAAATACTTTTAGAAAAGTGTATCTAAACAAATCCAAAATATAAGATTATAACTCTTGGTTGAAAAATTGGAGCTTATTGCATTGTAAATACATTGAAACTTTTAGAAGACAATTCAAGATGGAGAATTATATATGTAGAATAATTAAATATTTAATATCTTAAATCACATTAATTATTTATATAATTTCACTATAGACCATATATTTACGCAAATGTGCATGGTAATTACCATTTAATAAACCACTATGAATGTGAATATTGGTGGAAACAGTGGCTCCTGGATGAACAGAATTAGCAGTAATATCTATTCCATCTTCCTGATCAAGAGGCAATAAAGATTAAGATTAAGATTATATATATATATATATATATATATATATATGACAAACAACTAATTAATAAGGCAGAACTAAAAGGCAATTTTTTTACATTAACATAAGAGAAGAAAGGTCACCATAATAATGAGAAAAGAATGTAAAACAAAAGTTATTAAGTTTGAGAAAATATTTTGTATTTTCATTTCTTTTAATTACAAAAATATCACATTAATTTTGTTAGAACTATTTTCATTCCTAAGCTTATATGAGAAATAATCCTATCTCGATCAATCCTCTATCAACTTAGAACTATTTTGTTAGACTTCCATGGCCATTTACTAGGATTGAACTATTTTCATTCCTAAGCTAGCTTATATGAGAAATAATCCTATCTCGATCAATCCTCTACCAACTTAGAACTATTTTGTTAGACTTCCATGGCCATTTACTAGGATTGATATGGTAAGTACAAAAGAATTCTTCTATCCACCTCCTCCACTTCAGTGAGAATCTCATTTTTTTGCATAATGTTATTGAGATATTCCCGTTCAACTAAGTTGTAAGCTTTTTCAAAATTTACCTTGAACAAACACATTTTTTAAACTCTATTGCACCTCATCAATCAATTCATTGGTGATGAGAGCCTATTTTTAAGAGACGCAATTTGAGTATTAGATATCAGCATATGCATTACTTTCTCCATCTATTGGAAAATAACTTTGTAATGATTTTGTAAATACATCCAAATGATTTATATGGCTGCATAATCCCCAATCTTTTGTCAATAATCCTTCTTTGGAATCAAAACTATTAATGAAGAATTTGATCCCCTTACTACCTATTTATGTGAAACTGATCTAAATGCAACATTTGACTTAATTACCTACCAAAAGTCTTTCATAAATCTTAAATTAATTAACACCATCAAGTCCAAGACTCTTTCAATTCAAATAATACTCCCTCTAGTTCTTCATATAAGAAACAAATAACTAATTTATCAATATCAATAAAAATAGTTAAGTTAATTAGTTTTAATAATATCATAAATTTTAATTTTATTCTAAAATATCCTTTAACATAGTTGGTTTAAGTAGTGATTACATTTAATGATAGTATAACTTCATCAATAAGTATAACTTATACTCCTCTAGTCTCAAATTTAAGAAAAATAAACATGACACACTAGTTAATTAATCACAATTAATTACATTAAATTTTTTTTTAAAAAAATCCAACTTATCCTTTGAAACTTGATATCAAGAATAAGAAAAAGTTTAAAACTAACACCTCAATTAAATAAAAGATATTTTAAAAATAGTAACATTAAATAAGATAAAATTAATTAGTTGAAGTTTTCTTATATTTGATATCAAGAAAAATATGTTTTTGTTCTTATATTTGATATTAGATGAAGTATTTTTAATAGACCAATAAATGCATGAGAATCAATGAGTAGGTGCCTCATTAATGGGTTTCACAAGATGAAGGATAAAAAAGAAAACTATCAATTAATACATTTTAAAATAAGCCTATATTTCTTATAATTAAAAAAAAATATTCTTTTATTTCTTATATAAAGAATCAGAGGAAGTAATATAAAAAGATTAAAACTCAAATTTAATTAGCTTAATATCATACTTGACTAGTCTAATCCTCACATACTAGCTCAACTTAGACCATAACTATATAAGGATGTTTAAGAGTCAAAACTGCATCAAACTTCAACATGAATGTTGTATGTAAATCACTAGCAACTCATTAGATGGAATACAAACTTGTGTCATATAGTGATGAACCTGTTTGCATTGGAACCTACGCTAAATGAGCTTTATTAATTAAACATATAAATAGATCATGCCATAATATGGAAATATTTATTTAGAAATACTAGTTCCTTAATTAAATAGTGAAAGCATGATAGACAAAGCAAAGATCACATGTAAGATTAGGTATATTAATTTCTATAGTAATTAGCCAAAGGCTTAGAAAAATCAATACCGATGGTAATGTTTACTTATAATGGCATTACGGTAAAAAAAAATACTAAAATTATTAATCATCTCATAACAATGAAATAATGTATTATTTATTATGGTACAACCTTGAGACGTCTTGCGAGTTCATTGGCATGTAAAATGTTAGCAAGCTTTGATTGGCCATATGCACACCAATTGTTGTAACTGTACATAAAAAAATAAATAAATTATACAAAACAATTAGTCTTTGCACTCGTGCTATAGTTCTTGTGTATGTAAAATAAAGATACTTTAAAAATGATAATCATCATAAATTGGGATATTTTATGTTAAGTCATCAATAGAATAAATTTAGGAATAAAGTGAAAGTATATTAGATTTCATGAATAATTTGATGTTGGAACTTCTAAGTTCTTAATCTCCTAGTTAGTCTTGTATACACAATTTCTCTTAGAGTCGCTTCAGGTTTTTGGTGATGGGATATGGAAAAAGAACATGGTTTATATACATTAAAGACCATAATTAACCCTTTTATAAAGTACATAGTCTTTAATTAAAAGTAATGACTTTTGAACTTTTCTTATTTTTATTTTAGTTCATTATAAAAATAGGACTTTTGGTGTCTGCATGTTACAAAACTCATCATCTAACGAACGATAACAATTTCAGTAACAAAGTGAGATCTTTTAGTTAAGCACATACAATAAATATAAAAAAGACTAAAACAAGTGAAAATATACCAAAGTGATGACGTTTATTAGTTTTTTTTTTTAATCTGTTTTCATATCTTTTATGCATAATTCTCTCTTAGAGAATATGAATTCTCTTTTAATGACTGGATGTTAAAAAAGAAAGCTATACCTATAACCTAGACTTAATATAACCTAGAGTCAATATATAGCTTTTCTTAATAATAAGTTTGTATTATCTCAAGAAATATAATAACTTTTAAACTTTTTTTTTAGAAATATTACATTGCAAAATATTTCAAATTTTTTTATAAATATTTTTTTTCTCTATTTCTTTATATCACATCTCATCTCACATTCTCTATTCTCTTTCTATCTGTCTTCCTTTAGTTTATAATATATGTTATGAATTTTTGTTGTATGAATAAAGCTATCTTTTTTTTACCCATCATAAAAATAGAAATAAAACTTCATATATTTACATATTACAAATCCGGTATCAAATGGGATATTCTTAGTCCTAATAAATTTAACCTTATAAAATCACTACAAAAGGACTAATACTTCAATTGTTTTATATCTAGGTAGATCAAACCTTATCAATTGTTTTTTGTATAGATACTTAATTTGAATTATTTTAGCTGACACATTATATTTATGCAACACCTTATGCTACATATATCCACAAATAATACCATAAACTAAAGATTGACAATAATATTTATCATTTTAAGAGTTGAACAAATACTAGAGGCAAGTTGCAAGAAAAAATAATTGAAGTATGTAGCATAATTGTTCTTCTTTTGATAAATTCTTAGAAGAGTGAGGCTTAATAAATCCTTTTTCCATGGAAAAGAATCTGCTAACATAATTTATCATCATAGATATTGTATTTGGAATACTTTTTTTTACCTTGATTGGTCGTTAATTTTGTCAAAAATGATTCCTTCACGATACGTGAATCGATAACCAATTGAGGAGACATTAATAATTCTTCCTTGTTTCTTACTTTCACTTGTTGCTTTCTTCATAGTATCCAACAACATATTTGTTAAAAGAAAGTGGCCTGTGGAATTATGTTGAAGAAAAACTAAAGGATTAAGATTATTTTGACATTTTATTGGCCTATGCTCTTAACAAAATAATAGAAGAATTATTTGACAATTTATGACAAATCACAAGTTTAAATACTATGCATATATTACATGAAACAATTATTTATAACCTTTTTTCCCAAGACTAAGATACACCCATGCATATGCATACACATTTGTACACACTCACATGCAAAGAGCGAGGTGTCACATGTGTATGACACTACTTAAGGCACACACAAATGTAAGCACACATATGATTAATGTGTGCACAACCTACTAAAGGTGCATCACATGAATGTTGGTACACACATGTGTACAAACACACACATACAAAGAAGGATAGGTTTTATTCCTACATTATTAAGCCACATACATGAGCATGCATATCACCTATCAAACACACACATCAAGAGGTTTTGAATGTGTAACTACTTCATGAGATTCATGCACACACATGCACCACCCACTAGGGGTGAGCATCGGATGGGTTTGTGTTCGAAATTCCCCATCCGTATCAAACAAACACAATTCTTTTGAGACCTATCTTCTATCATTTGGACCATCGGATTAGTTGGGTTCAAGTTTGATGGGTCACAAATTAGATCAGGTGGGTCGAAGCGATTTAGGCCAAGATTTAGATATGATGAGCTAATGCGCTACTTATACTCCCCACTACTCTAGATTTGAAGCACCACCATAATCTCATCATTGTCATCGAACAATGAACATTGCAAGCCACCTTCACGCATCAACAACACCACTTATTAAAGGACCATCTTCATACCTAAATGGCCTTGGAAAGGTTGAAAGGGACAATCAAGATGGAAAGGTTAAATCTTCAAATGAAAACATGAAACAACTCTAAGGTTCAAGAACAATCTATGAAGGAACAAAGGGGATAGAGGGAAAGGCTAGTGCATGCATTTTGTGTTGTGTGACACTAGGTTGATAAACATTGCTTGCTTTAGATTAATTTTTTATATGTATGTTTCTTTTTCTTTAAGAATACCCAACTTTTCGATCGGGCTTAGGTATTGTTGGCTGAAAAAAGTTAGAACCGAGCCCAACCACATGAAACCAAATAACTGACCTTTTAACCCAAAAAACCCTATGACCCGATTTTAACCACCCGTTTCTTCATTTTGGGCTTGGATAGAACGAGTTATGTGTGGGTCAGAATTTTTTGCTCACCCCTACCACCTACATATGCACACACATGTTTCACATGTGTATGCTACTACATAAGACACACACATCAATGTACAAATGCACACGAATGTATACACCACCCAACCAAGGCGTACTAAAAAAAATATGTTATTGAAATTAGATAGTTTTAACGTACCTAAGTAATTTATGGCAAATTGAAGTTCAATGTTATCCTTGGATAGTGCAAAAGGAGCTGCACAAATCCCTGCATTGTTTCTTTGAATTGCAACAAATAAATAAATTACAAAGCATTATAACTAGACAATTTGTGTGAGTGATAGAGTTAAGATGTGTGTGCTTAGAGAGAGAAAGAGAGAGAGAGAGATGGGCAACTATATTGAATATGCATAAAAAAATTGGCAACACATCCCATGCATTCTTACATCAAAATATTCAATGAAAGACCAGATGAATTGAAATTTGATGCAAAATTCCGAATAGATGTCATAGAGCTAAGATCTAACTCCATGACATCAACTTTAGCTATGGGAATCTCCTTAAGTATTGCTTCCTTGATAGTTTTTGCACCAATCATATCTATCACCCCCATAATCACATGGACACCACGCAAAGCAAGGACACGAGCAGTCTCAGCACCAAGACCACTAGATGCTCCTGTTAACCAAATATACAAATAAAATTTGTAAGTTTGTTAAAAAATGGAAAATTTTAGAGAGTTTCATATTTATTTAAAAGTGTGCAAGTATTAGGATAAAGTATAAGTATTTTGCTTAAGAGTTTGAAAACTTTTGGTATTAAAATAAATTTTTAAGTATAGATAAGGTTATGGTTCCCAACCTCTCTTTGCAATTGATTAAAATGTAACATTAATTGATGGGGCAACTAAGGGCTCTCTTGGTGTAGCTCGTTGTGGAGGCATATTTACATAGAACTCTACTACCACTCTTGGATTATTTGCTATGAATCTTGGCATTAATAGTGCAATTTTCGCAGAATTGGTCGATGCAATGAAGACCATTGATGATGCAATCCTACCCCGCAAGGGCATTGGATAGAAAACTCCAAGTAGATTTGGCCAGAGATGCAAGAGAAGGCCCTAGGGTTCTTATGAGCCTTAGGGTAGATTTCGGGCCCATGGGCTAAGTACGAGCCCACTTATCTTTGTAAATATTAGATTAAGGTTTCATTATTTTTGGAGCTTGTATTTAGGGCTCCATAATGTAGGTAGGGTACCCTAGAAATATAGGATTTTTCAGCCCTTGTATTTTAGGGCACCTAGACTAGTTTTTTGTATTAGGGGTAGTTTTGTAATTTCACATGCACTAAGTGGATATTTGATGTGTGTGGTTGGAAATAAATTTAATTGAATTGGTAGAAGCCCAATCCAATTAAATTTTAGAGGGGGAGGTGAGCATTTGCTTACTACACCCCATTGCCACATCATATAGTCACACTTTGTGCATGTCCTTCATGCTTTTCATGCCTCATGACACCTAAGCACACTTAGTGGAGAATCTTGGAATTAATCTTGGATTAGTGGGCTGAACCATAACTAAAATTCACTAATCATAATTAGTGAAATTTTGGCTCCAAAGTTTGGCTCCACAAATTCAATTTCAAATTCAAGTGAAATTTGAATTTCCCTCCAATTTTGTGTGACACTTAGGCTATAAATAGAGGTCATGTGTGTGCATTTTTTTAAACTTTGATCATTTGAATATTAACTTCAGATTTCAGAGCTCTTTTTGAGCACAAAATTTCGTGCTCTTCTCTCCCCCTCCCTTCATTCATCTCCTTCTTCCTCCAAGCTCTTATCCATGGCCTCCTATGGTGGTGAGCTTCTTCTAGACTTATCTTCTCCTTGAAGTGGCGTCTCCTCTCTCTCTTCCTTCTCCATTCCGCTGCCATTTATCTTCCAAGAAGCAAAGGAATCCATTGATGAAGAAGATCCTAGGCCTACAAGCTCCAATGGAGCTTGCATCAATTGAATTTGCTTATGAAAAAGGATGGGAAAACATGTGGCTAGAATGCAATTCCATGTTGGTCGTTGAAGCTTTTTTGAATGATAGGAGATTAGTTCAAATTAGAAATAGATGGGAAAAATGCATAGTTTTTACTAACAATGTGAATCTTTTTGTTAGTCATATTTATGGTGAGGGGCCATACTTGTGAAAAGAAATTAGTCTCACATGGTATAATATATATAGAAGGCTTAAATATATTTTTAATCTTCACAATTTAGTATTTTTTTGTTTTTTATTCTTGAAAAGTTATTTTTTTTAATACTTAATTACCAATTATGTTTGTTTTATTTTAATCCTTAAAACACCTTAGATAACAAAAATAATTTATAAGAATTAAAAATAAAAAATGTTAAATTGTATTGATTAAAAACGTATTTAAACTTATATAAAATAGAACAGTCACTTGGGAAGTTTTTAAAGAAATTTTCTCATAGAAGTACTTTCACACGAGCACATTCAAAATCCCAAGAGATGGCGTTCTTGGAACTCAATGCAGGCAGGGAAGTATGATCGTGACCAACTATTCGATGAAGTTTGATGAACTATCCAAATACTTCCCTTATTACAATGGTGAGGGTGAAGAACACTCGAAATGCATTAAGTTTGTTAATGACTTGCTATCTAGATCAAATAGGCCATTAAGGCATTAAGCACCCAGAGATTCATCATTTTCTCACACAAGAGTGTGGGCCCAGTGAAGGAGAACTTTGGTGTCCAAAGTCAAGGAAAGTCATACTGAGTTCTAATGGACAATAATATGATCACCCCCACAATAGTCAAAAGATTTAATTATATTTACTATATATTTTTTTTATCTTTCATCATATTTAGTTAATTTAGATTTATCTTTTCAAATATTATTAAATTAGGTTCGTCTATGGATAAAAGCTGGTTGTATCAATGTTTTGGTAGTTAAATTATAATAATTTGTATCATTTTAAATTATTAAAAAGAGTATTATATTATTTATTCATATAAATAATAATTTTTCTTTTAATATTTTTTTAAAAAGTATTTTTTAATATCTATTACTATTATTTTCCATTATAACAATGGAATAAAGTTTATAATATTTTCTCTTTCATATTTAATCTTGTCAAAAATGATAAATGTACTTGAGTAACGTCTTGACAAATGGGATGATAATAGACTATACTTTTTATACATTTTAATCTCTGAAATTATAAGTGTTAAGTTTTTATTTTTTGACAAAAGGTGTAAGTTATTTTAATCTCTAATGTATAAATTCATTACATTCGTTCTTGACTTTGCATAATTATTATTTACTTTAATATTTTAATACAAAAAAGACAGTGAAAATTTTAATAGAAGAGGATTAAAGTAAACAATTTTTATAATTAAGTCAGACATTAAAGTATAAACTTTGTAAAATCATCTCAAATACTAATTAATAAAGTTTGAAAGTCAGCTCTGGCTTTGTTGGTCAAATTGGGTTATAATATGTGGGTTGAATAGGTCACGGGCTGTCACACAACATGTTCGAGAAAGTATGACATCGCAAGAGATTTTTGAGGTTTTCTTTATGCAATCATAGTATTTAGTGAATTTGTCAATAATTAAATTGCACATCTTTAGTAAATATTCTCTTGGTTTTATCTGCATGACTCGATTTCAATATTTTATATAAGTGATCCCAATTTAGATCCACTTAAACAATCTGCGTCTTGATAGAGATTTTAATTTGGAGTTTAGATATTAATAGAGATTTTTAGAGTTTAGGTGAGAGGAAAGAAGAGAAATTTTTAAATTTCAAAATTGGTGAGATAATTTGAATAAAAGATTAATATTTTTCTTAAAATCAACTTTTCTCCTTTTTAAATTTTTTCAACCAAATAACAAAAGATATTTTAAAAATTTCCTTTCCTTGTTCTTAGGAAAAATATATATTATACAAAATTTTGATAATACTGCTCAACATGCACCTCCATAAGTTTTTTTCTTCATAATTTATCAGACACTCCAACTTAACTATAATCTATTTTAAACATGCACAAAAGGTGGTGATATATATACCACCTTTAAGAAAGAAAAACAGAGAAAAAAGTGACCTGTAACAATAGCAGTGAGACCACTTCCATCGATTCCATGAGTAACTTCCTCGGCAGTAGAATATGATGAAAACCCAGAAGATCCTATTCTGCTGAATGGCCACCACATCGTTTTATTTATTTTTTGTTTCTTTTTCTGGGTTCTTCCAACTCAATTCTTCTCTCTAATAATAGACTGCAAGAAATCTAGTATTATATATCAGTTGGTGATGTATGTGTGTATCGGTGCCAATACGTAGATTAAAATCATGATATATAAGTTGCTGATGTAAGTGTGTGGGAATAGTTTTAATTATATACTTATCTTTTAAAATCAATATACATGATTAAGAAATTAAAAAGATGTAAAATAAAAGATAGATTATGTAATTAATAATATATTAAAATTTTAAAAATTGTCATTCTTTGTTGAAAATTACTTGATTTAATCCTTAAATATTATTATTTAAAATGATAAAGACACTTATTAAATGTTCTTAGCAAGTGGAAGGAAATTTCAGAGGTTCTATCTCTGTCATACAAATTGATGACTCCTGTCGTAATAAAAATAAATAAATGTGATGAGAACTACTTTTGTTTGTTCTGGATCTGTATTTCCGTTCAATGTCCCAGTTATTTTATGAGACACATACTGTACGATACAATGCTGCTTGCATCAAAATGTACAATTACTTTGATCTGCAAATGCTAATTTTTTAATACAGTACATGACTATTAATGACAAGTAGCTATTCTACCAAAAAAATTAAGTAGCTGATCTTTTATCTTCTCAACCACCTGAAATGTGATTACTTAGCCTACTTGACAATATTTTTTTCAGCAAATGTCGATTTTAATTTCACGTGACTAATTATATGTAGCTGTTAATGCTCTTTTATCTTCTCAACTACCTTGCTTAAAAAAAAAAAAAACTTCTCAACTAGTACTTTTTTTTCTGAAATGCAATACTTAGCACACTTGATAAAGTTTTTTCTTTTTAAGATGTAATTTTCATCTCCTATTTTTTAAATCCACAATTTTATTTTTTTTATTTTTTAGTTGAAATATTTCATTCTTACTTTTAAAAAGTTTGTAATTTTAATTCTTTCATTTTTTAATTATGATATTTTGTCTTTTACTTTTAAAAAATTTATAATTTTAATCCCTGTAACCAATTTAAGCCGTTGATTTATGTTTTATGTAAATATTTACTTATGTGTTTGATTATTATGCATATGAAAAATGTTTTTTTTCCTTAAATTATTTAATTGCTAACAAACTAATTTATTAAAAAAAAGTATACAATCAAATTTGAAATTGACTAAGGAAACTAAAATTATAAATTTTTTAAAAGTAAAAAATAAAATGTCTCAATTAAAAATAAGAAGATTAATATCACAATTTTTTAAAATAAGAAAATAAATATCTTAATTAAATAATAAGAGGACTAAATCATTAATTGAAAAAATAGGAAGATAAAAATTATATTTTAGTCTTTTTTTTTGCAAATGTCAAATTAAATATCACATCAGTTATAAATCTTTTGTTTCAAAATAACCTTGACAAGAATAATGGTAATTATTTGAGTTCTTAAATTAAAAATGGATTCTTATTTAGTTATTTACATTTTTTTTATCAGAGTTATATACATGCTGAAATGTCAAATTTAATAACCATTAAATTTGAAATTAAACAAAAAATTTAGTTATTATTTGAAATTGGACTTTAACTGATGTGATCATAAATGATATTTGTTTTTAGAGGGTAATAAATGCGAGAACAAACTCTTACAAATTTAGTTATCACAGTTAATGTTTCTTGTATTTAGTCTTTATATAAAACTTTTAAAAAAATAGCTTATTTTTTCTAAGAATAGATATGAAAATAAGGATTAAAAGACTAAAATATAAATATCAGTCAATTTGTTTAAGGATTAAAAATTAAATTTTTAAAAAATATTTAATCCTTAAAAAAATAAGATCTAAAATCATATTTAACTGTATAAGATAAAAAAAAAAACCAAAGTTATATTTTAACTTAATAAAGATAAATTATGTTAAAAAAAATGGTAAAAGTGTATTACTAATATTTTTCTACTGTATTCTTATAAATTTAAAAATTGATACTTTAATTGATATATGATTAAGTAATTAAAAATTGTTAAATAAAAATAGATTATGTAATATATTAAAATTTAACAAGCTATTATTCTTTGTTAAAAATACTTTATTTGAAATTTTAAATATTTTTCATTAATATCATAAAACACTTATTATTGAAATTTCTTTTTTGTTAAAATCAATTTTTTTAGCTTTTTTCTTCTTCTCAAAAATAGGATAAAATTAGCGATTAGCGCTTAGCAGGAGGAAGGAGGTTTCACTTATTATTTGGTGAGATACTACATAAATGCAATCTACCTCAATGCCCTCTTCGATACTAGAGATGGAAATAATATTGAGTGTATCAAAACAAGTTGGTGGTGTTTAGTTCAAGGGAGTTGCTACGTGCACCCAGCATTATTGCTGGGGCACCCAGCAATTGATTGAAAGTACCATTTTGCCCTTTAAAATAAAATTATAAAAAACGCAAATCATTTCCGGAACAGTTTTTTTCGAACAAATTCTTCTTCTCTCCCGTCCCGGAACACAGCTTCTTCTCTCCCGGAACAGCTTCTTCTTCTCCCGGAACCTGCTTCTTCTCTTCTCCGTGAAGCTTCTTCTCCGCGAGGCGCGCCAAGGCTTTCTTCTTCTTCTCCGCGAACAGGTTAGTTCCCCTTCCCCTTACCCTTAGCTTGTAATGTGCATCACTGTTAGCATAGCAATGAAACCTTAGCATAACAATGGAACCTTAGCATAGCAATGGAACCTTAGGGTAGAAGACGAGAGGGGAGAAGACGAGAGTACGCCGGAAAAAATGGCGGAAATGGCTGACGGAGGAGTCTTCCGGAAGACCCCTTAGGGGTTCTTCCGGAAGTTCCGGAAGAACGTTTTCCGGAAAGTTTCCGGAAGAAGTGTTCTTCCGGAAGTAACCAAACGTCTTCCGGAAGAACACTTCTTCCGGAAGACTTCCGGAAAACGTCTTCCGGGAACTTTCCGGAAGAAGTGGTTCATCCGGAAGAATTCCGGAAGACTCGCACTTCCGGAAGAAGTTTCAAACTTCCGGAAGACCTTTCCGGAAGAACCCTTCTTCCGGAGTGTTTCCGGAAGAACCACTTCTTCCGGAAGTGTTTTTTTTGTTTTTTTTTTGTGTTTTTTTTTAAAATTTTTTTTAAACAGAAATTGTTTTGTTTTTTTTAAATGAATTATTTTATTTATTTTGGTTATTTTGTTTTTTAGATTTTATGAAAAATGAAGTTTGGGTTTTTGTTGTCATATTTTTTTTATAATTTAAATTGTGTATTTTTACTAAATATTAATTTGTAAATTAATTTTTTTTATAAAAGTAGTTGTGTTTGTTTTTGTTTATTGTTTTTTTTTTAAATTAGTGTTTTTTCTTTAAAAATGAAGTTGTCTATTTTTATAATTAAAGTTGTGTGTTTTGGAAGTTTTATAAAAATACTAATTTTTTATAATTAATTAGTTTATTTTATTATAAATGAAGTATTTTATTTACTAAAAAAATTGTGGATGTTTACTAAATAATTTTTTTTTTACATTAGTTGTTTAATTTTTTTTAAAAATTAAGTTGTGGATGTTTAGTAATGAATTATTTTTATATTAGTTGTGTTTTGTTTTTATAAATGAAGTTGTTTATTTTTTTTAAAAAAAAATTAACTTGTTGATGTTTACTAAGTAATTTAGTTGTGTTTTTTTTTATAAATGAAGTTGTTTATTTTTTTTTAAAAATTAAGTTGTGGATGTTTAGTAATGAATTATTTTTATATTAGTTGTGTTTTTTTTTTTTTATAAATGAAGTTGTTTAATTTTTTTTAAAAAAAATTAAGTTGTGCATGTTTATTAATAATTTTATTTTACATTAGTTGTTTTTTTTTATATAAATGAAGTTGTTTAATTTTTTTAAAAAAAAATTAAGTTGTGCATGTTTATTAATAATTTTATTTTACATTAGTTGTTTTTTTTATATAAATGAAGTTGTTTAATTTTTTTTTTTAAAATTAGGTCGTGTATGTGTGAAAATGATTTGATTTAAGTTAGTCTTATTTGTTTATAAATAAAGTTGATTTTTTATAAAGAAAATTGTGTATATTTTGACAAAAAAAAAACGTGTTCGACATGATTTACAGATCATGGCCAGAACACGAGGTTTAGGTCGTGCCATAGGTAGATTTGTAGGCAGAGATAGAGCTGCTGACGAGGATGCTGGCGATGTTCCCGAGAGGCGTAGGCCTACTGCCTCAGCCCGTAGGCTACGCGTTCATCAGATGACTACGGAGGGACGTGATATGGCTGAGGACGTCGCTGACATGACTGATGATGTCCCTGAGCAGCCTACGGAGGCACCTGAGATGCGTGCGGACGCACAGGGTGCTGATAGTGGTGAGGGGTCAGATGGTGATGATGCTGCAAAGGGATTCCCTGGTGGTCCACGTGACCCGTCAGTGCTCACATCATTTGCCGAGCATGTTGCACATGCCGTGTGGAGTGGACAGGTATTTTAATTTGTTAATTATTTGTCATTGTTTATTTATTTGTTTATGATTAATTTTTTTTTAATAATTGTATAATTTGTACTTCAAATCAGGAACGTCCTGATTTGAAGTTAGTGTCACATGGGAGGAAGCTGACACTGATTGGGAGGCCAGTGCCTGAGATTGAAGGCCTGGTGGCTGCCACAGGATTAAGTCCACTGATAGATTGTTCAGTTATTACTGGCGATCCTAGACTTATATCCGCATTTGTGGAGAGGTGGCACAGTGAGACTAGCACCTTCCACCTTCCAGTAGGAGAGCTGACGATCACATTGGATGATGTGTCGTCCATTCTACATTTGCCCATCACTGGCGCCTTGCACAGTTTCCACGCTCTTTCTACGGAGGAGGCCAGATTCTTGCTCACGGAGTTGCTGGAAGTGTCTGCGGAGGAGGCCAGAGCCGAGACAGCGCTCACACGTGGAGCATATGTACGATTAGGATGGGTTCGTGACATTTATGAGACCAGATGTCAGGCCCGGCGGTGGATTGTCGCAGCTCGCGCTTATTTGCTGCACCTTGTCGGTTGCACTCTTTTTGCTAATAAGAGTGCAACATACGTGCATGTGGTCCATCTTGACGCTTTCCGGGACCTCGCTCATAGTGGTGGTTACGCTTGGGGGGTTGCCGCGCTGGTTCATATGTACGACCAGTTAGATGAGGCTTGTAGGACCACCACCAGACAGCTTGCGGGGTACTTGACGCTATTTCAGGTAAATTTTGTGTTTATTAATATGTTAGGTTCGATTATGATTTAAACATGTTTTTATGTTATGTTAACCTCAATTATTGTGTAGTGCTGGATCTATGAGCACTTCCCTAGTGTGCATCAGTGCGTGACTGACGACACATACCAGGAGACGTCCCCACGTGCTTCCCGGTGGTTGACGTCGAAGGCGCACATGAAGGGCATCACAGGAGCACCCTACAGGGCACGTTGTGATGGTTTGACCGTCACAGATGTGTCCTGGTTGCCGTACACGGAGCATCGGGGTGTTAGGGCGTTTCAGGAGATTTCATCGTTCCAGGGTCAGCTCAGATGGGGTCCTATGATCGTCGCAGTTCGACCGGAGAGGGTGGTACGCCAGTTCGGTTACATCCAGAGCATCCCTCCGCCGCCTGTTAGTGCATGATTGTCACAGGATCAGATAGATGACAGGTGGATGGAGTTTGCGGATCACTTACTACCTGTGGGTCAGCCTTGTTTAGTGCCTGGGCAGGTATCTGCGGATTACATTGAGTGGTTTTTCCGCATATCTCACCCTTTCATGACACCGACCCAGGCAGCTGACCAGCAGAGGGATGCACCAGCTGCAGACCCTGAGGACTACATACAGCCGCCCAGCCCCCAGGTTCCAGTGGCATTTGACCCCCCTCCATATGTGGTAAGATTATTTGCGCGTTTAATGTTTTATGAGTTGTTGTTTATTTTGAATTTCATAATAAATGTTTTTAATGACTTTGACAGGATGATTACGAGGGATATGAGGCGATTGCACAGAGGTTGGAGCGTGTGCTCAACCTTAGGATAGTCACTGCAGGCACAGAGTTATATGACATTATGCAGGACTGCCTGACGATCGCGAGAGGGGGACCCAGTGCTGATGGGACGGTCAGGGCTCGTCAGAGACGCCGCACGGACCATTGATCATTGTATTTATTTTGTTGTGTTGTAGTTGACATGAATATTTGTAATTATTACAGTTTTTGTTTAATATAGTTGACGTGTTTTGCACAGTTTATTATTTTATAATATAGTTTGTTATTCCGATTGTTTGTGGTCCTTAAGCGAAGTTTACGGTTGTTTTAAATTTATTTTTAAAAAAAGGGAACCTAGAATCATGAGTTTTGTTTGTAAGAATTACATAAAAAATAAAAGTTTTTAAAATGATTAATAATTCATAAGTGAACCCTTTTTCCATGTTCAAGTACCCATGTTTGTAAGAATTACATAAATGAACCCTTTTTCCATGTTTGTAAGAATTACATAAAAAACATAAGTTTTTAGAATCATGAGTTTTGTTTGTAAGAATTACATAAATGAATCTTTTTTCCATGTTCAAGTACCCATGTTTGGGATTTTTTTGCGTGGGTGTGCCTGTGCCCTGAGACAATGGAGGGCGGCCATTTCTCATGTTTGGACGTCAAAGAATCCAAAAAAAATAGTCCCGTTCCCCAGTTCCGTCAACTAACACGTCAAAACAAAGCCTCAAAATCCAAAAAAATAGGAAATGAACCCTTTTTCCATGTTCAAGTACCCATGTTTGGGATTTTTTTGCGTGGGTGTGCCTGTGCCCTGAGACAATGGAGGGCGGCCATTTCTCATGTTTGGACGTCAAAGAATCCAAAAAAAATAGTCCCGTTCCCCAGTTCCGTCAACTAACACGTCAAAACAAAGCCTCAAAATCCAAAAAAATAGGAAATGAACCCTTTTTCCATGTTCAAGTAAATAATTACTGTAATAACCGAATTCATGATTGGCCTAAAGCAAGCAGAGCTAGCATGCACAGTTCCATTATAGGCTACATAACAGCATATTAGACCTAATCATCTTGCTTGTTTACAATGTGATAAACGGATTAATTAAAGGATCCTAAAAAAGATCAAATCTTCCAAATGCACAGAAGCTCCACGATCACAATCTTCAAAACCTATTCATTAAAGAAGCAAGAGAGTTCATTAAAGTTCAAACTTGGAATATTCTTATTCCCCTTGTATTCTTGTAACTCTCGCAAGCATACTCATCGTCACCATTAAAACGCATTCACGCATAGAAGGCGGCGCGCACATTCTCCAAGCAATTAATAGCCACCTTAAGTTACATACACTACTACATAAGTGCTATTTTACGACACGGTATCAGAGACGGTTGTATAAAACCGTTTTTGAAACGTCTATTCAAATACGATTTTTATAAAACCGCCCTGGTTTATGCCGCTTCGGATTTCAACTCTCCAACGCTTCGGATTTCACCACTTTTAATGCTTTGGGTTTCTGAACAACCAATTAAAAAGTGATAAGCGAAACATTTTTTCCCAATTCCAACTAAAAACTTTTTGTCCCTGTATTTATTATTATTTTAAAATAAAAATAATATAAACATAATTTTTTTAAAAAATAAAGACATTCACCTTCCCTTTCTCTCTCACGACTCCCACCTACCACCACAAGCAAACCCACAACCCTTTCTCACTCACGTAACCTACCCTCTCTCCAACTCTGCATGCTCCAGCGGAGCCCAGGGGCACGCGTCGATTTCAGTGGCCGGAATCGCCGTTGTTGCTTGTTCTGGTTGCAGCCTTTGAATGAAAACCAGAACCGCAGCGTGTGGTAGTCCCCAAAGGTTTCGCTAGCACCTCCGACATCTTGAACTTGTCCTCGTGTTCGTGTCGGAGATTAAGATTTGGAATGGATCATCGAGATCCAGATCTGAACCATCTAAATCCAAATCGCCATCGAGATTTAGATCTAGAATAGTTCTTGCGTTTCAATCTGAAACAATTTTGCGATCTGTTTTCATTTGATTTCTTGAATCTGAGATTGTTTTTTTGTTTTCTTGACCACTAAACCCATTCTAGAATCTGAACCCTTTAAGTTTTTTTTTCTCATTTTTTCATGAAACTTTATGCATTCCACCTGTTTGTTGAAATTCCTGTGCCAACAATTTCCTTGCTTAACCAAACGAGTAGTTGATAATATTAATTGGTTAGTGACGGGTTACAACGAATTATATCGCATAATGAATACAAATAAATAAACAATGAATGTTTAGTCTTCATTTAGGTCTACATAGTGTGTTTTGAATGACATCAAGCTTGTGTATTCCTGCATTCTACTAATATATGGAATTGCCCATTGCTTTGCCTGAGAATAACAATTGGTTGACCACAACAGCGCTGGGGGCGGCAACGGACAATGGTCTTTCAAATAAACCTGTTGTACATGAACAAACATTATATCATGCGCTGACCGTGCCAAACGAACAAGCGAAGTCATTGCATAATTGTTACACTAACTATATTCAATGTACCTGAACAAAATGATTTCCAAACACGTGACCGACACATATGATGCGGTGGCCAGAAGAGTCAGGTGGTGGTTGACTTCTAAGAGGGAAAAATGTCATGCTTTGTTGTTGGGACAACGATACAAGGATTACGTTATACCGTGAAGCAATCACATATCCCATGTCTGTTATATCCATCCACTTGTCCACACTAACCTGAATGAACCAAACATACACATGTAAGTAATTTAAACATTGTTATTAAAAAAAATTAACCTAAAAACATACCTTTGAAAATCCATCAACAAGTAGGGACAACTTTAATTGTTCAAATCTCTCTGTGCCACCGAAGAGGTTCATGTACTCATGCGACCACCTGCCAAGTTCTTTAAGCAATTCATTACGCACTAACGGCCACGAATCTTCCCCCATACCTAATAAAGCGCCAATGGACCGATATCCACAGTTACCGTCCGCTTTCACATCCACAACGTCACGAATGAAACCTTGAAAGAATGACGCAAATTGATCCAACATCGGGATGATCCTTGTTGGCTGACGCGGTTGAGAACATGATGCACTTCGTTTCACTGGAGAGTTGCTGCTTTGAACAGAATGAAAAGCATCAACATACTCCCAGTAAGACGGATCACGCTTTGTGGATGTTTGACTTCTTTTCATCGGTTTCTTCGGTGCACCTTTAGTGTTCACCTTTGATGGAGGAGGGCACATAGAGTTATGATCAGGGTATGCGATTTCTCGAAGTTTACTCTTCAGATTTACTTTGCCAGCCACATCAAGTTCATCAAACCTTTTAGATATGACCTCTATTTCTTCCTTGATGGTGACTTCCGTCTCACATAACCCTTGGTCTGAAAAGCAAAGTCTCCTCCAAAAAAGATGGACTGACTCCAATGGGATGCTGCTAGCAGTATACCTAGAAAGCTCACATGCACAAGGAAGCCCGTGCGTGCTTCTCATCACACAACCACAAGAAGAGAGATTGTTGCCGAGATAACGTAGACGGTCAATCTCAGAAGCAATCTGATTTAAAGCATCCCTCGAAACCATCCCAAGAAGCCTCTTGTATAAGGTTTTTTTATATACATGGCCAACCACATGCGTACTGGTTTCAAAGGATGCTTTAATTTCGACGTGTTGCAGCGTGATCATGTTGTTCATGGCATCCCAAACACTACATAGGTCTCCAACGCTATTTTGTAGTACTCTTTTGAGAGCCCAATGAGCTGATTCAACCCTACATTTAAAATACACAACAAACATGAAAATATACAACAATTAAATACCATTTAATATTAATCGTTACTAACAAATAAAATCAGTTGTTAATACCTGTTTGTTGTTGTGTTGCCTAGGTGCATGACCTTATTCGTCCATGCTGTAATAAATTTTTCCTTGTGGGGGATAATCCATGTGTCGTTAACATAGTCAACGAACATCGGCCAAGGCGAACAAGCAACTTGAAACTTCTGATATGACTCATGGAACTCGTATTCGGACGGACAATCAACCAAAGTACCCCAGTTATCCATTACATAGTCCCACGCATTTTTTTCCCCGATTAAAGATTTGCACTTCGCCTTCACATTCTTATCGATATGAAACCTGCACAACAAATTAGTAGACTCGGGAAACACAGTTTTCACTGCATTCATCAGTGCTAGGTCTCTGTCAGTGACAATAACAAGAGGGAGGCGATCGTGTCTTAAAAATAGGCCTCGAAATCGTTCCAAAGCCCATACAATATTATTAACACGCTCAGCCTCCAGATATGCAAACCCAGCAGAGAATGTCATCGCCGTTGGTGTCACTCCAACAAAGTCAAGTAGTGGGAGTCTGTACCTGTTTGTTTTGTAGGTACTGTCTATAAAAAACACTAGATGACATGCATTGCATAACTTTACTGCATCTGGGTGACACCAAAACAGATCACGCACCACAACTTCATCCTTCAATCTATGCCAATGAATGTATTGATCACGTTCGAGAAGCTTCATCAGATGCTGCATTTCGGTATCAGCTCCTCTTATTGAAGAACGATATGCACTTCTTGCATTGTAAATTTGCTTTATCATGGTGTAACTGTCGGCATTGTGTTCCTTCAACGTTAGCAAGATGTTTTTCGGTTTCACCATCGACTTTGTCATATCAGCAATAATTTTCTTTTCTTCCTTAGTCAATCGCCCGGCGTATGGATGTCCAACTAAGGACTTCGCCAATTCATGATTATGAATCCCACAGATCAACTTCACCATCCAACCTTCCCCTCCACGCACTGGTTTCCCACGAAGCCTGAAGGGACAACCACATTTCCTACTCCCGGTGTCTTTTCTAACGAATTCTTTATTTCTACACTTGTACGTACCACTCCTTTCACACCCAATTAACACAAATGAACTTCTTCCTCTGCTACCGGTCTCTGTGTCAGATCTCATAATCACTGCAACAAATCCATTTTCATGGGCAACTGTTCGAGCCCATTGCAAAACATCATCTCGAGTAGCGAATACCTACAACGCAACCCTAACACATTAATTTTCGTACAAACCATCAATTCAACCAATGACTCAAATTATCTATGATTACCTGAGATGTATTAAAAGCATTTGAACAATCGACATGTCGTTCATTCACTCCACATTCTTCTTGATTATCATAATCATAATCCATATGAACTTCTTGTGACATCGCAAAGTCATACCTCCATTGATCTTCGTCCATCTTAAGGACATATGCATCATACACAAGTACATTCAAATTATCATATAACCACATCCAAAAATTTACTACACCTTAAATAACAAACATATTAATAGGACATATGCATCATACACGACTATATTAAAATTATCACTATATTCTAAATTTATAACTACATTATTTACTTAAACTAAACTTATCACTATAATAAACAACTAATAAAACATTTTTGTACCATTATACATTTAAGTTACCTAAATCATTTAATATTATACCATTATACCTAATTAAATCAATAATCCACAACATATATAAACCAGAAATAAAAAAAAATTATAAAACAGAAATATATATATATATATATATATATATATATATATATACCATTATAAAACAAAAAAAATTATAATCCACGATATATATCATTATACCTAATTAAACCAATAATTCATTATTAACTAACAGAAATATATATAAAACAGAAATTTAAAAAATTATAAAACAGAAATTAAAATAAATTAGTAATAATTTAACATTCCGGAACAAGATCTTCCGGAAGTTACGAAGGCCAATTCCGGAAGAAGTGCTTCCGGAAACTACTTCCGGAAGACCTTCTTCCGGAATTGGGCTTCTTAACTTCCGGAAGAAGGTCTTCCGGAAGTTACGAAGCCCAATTCCGGAAGAAGTGCTTCCGGAAGTAGTTTCCGGAAGACCTTCTTCCGGAATTGGCCTTCGTAACTTCCGGAAGACCTTCATCCGGAAGTGGTCATTCCGGACCTTCCTCCTTCTGTGCCTAAAATTTCTTCCGGATACATTTTTTACTGTTTTTCTTCTCTAAAAGCTAACCGGAAAACGAAATAAACGCGTACCTCCGACAAAATAGGAACAACAGCCACTAATAAAACTTCAAATACGGAACACGGGACCACCAAATCTTCAAATACTTCACTTCACGGGACCACCAACAAACTGCTGAAGGGACCACCACCGAAACAACAGCAAACGGAAGAAGAAACAAAGCAAACGGAAGAAGAAACAAAGCAAACGGAAGAAGAAAGAAAGAAAGCGCAGTAAAACACAGCCTGAAGAAGAAAGAAAGAAAGCGCAGTAAAACACAGCCTGAAGACGTTAATTTAAAGAAATTTACACAAGGGCAAAATCGTCATTACATACGCATTAAAAAAAAAAACTAACTTCCGGAAGAAGCTTCTTCCGGAAGACTTCCGGAAGAAGCTTCTTCCGGAAGACAATGGAATTCTTCCGGAAGAAGCTTCTTCCGGAAGTCTTCCGGATGACGTTCTTCCGGAAATTGTCTGTGAGTATTTCCGGAAGACACAAATTATTCTTCCGGAAGAAGGTTCTTCCGGAAAGTTTCCGGAAATAATTTTTCCGGAAACTTTCCGGAAGAACCTTCTTCCGGAAGATTAATTGCTGAAGGGCAGTTTCGCTACTTCACTGTTTGCTGGGTGCCCCAGCAATAATGCTGGGTGCATGTAGCAACTCCCTTAGTTCAATAGAACTAGAGAAGGCCCATTCAAATATATTATTATGATTTTGAGGTGGCTTCTAAAATTTGATTCTAGATTAAATAAACTCAAAATAGAGAAGGAAATATCATAAAAAAATACTATATTTTATACCAGCGTGTTGCACAAATCTATATATTTAATATATTTTTTTATTTTTTTAATTAAATTCTTTTGTAAGTATTTTAGTCTGTTTTACTTTTATTTCAGTAGTTTTATTTCTCTTTATATTTCTCCTTTGAATGTATTTTTGTTTCTAAGTTACATAATTGAGATGAGAAAAGTAAAAGAAATTTTACATAGAGATAAAAAAAATAGATATCAATAATATTTATTAAATTTACATTTTTATTTATAAATTTTATTATAGATATTACATCACCATTATTACTTAAAAATAAATAACTCATAATAAAATTCAAATGTCACCAAATAGGCAACAATTATAATATTAATAAAGTTATAATACCTTTGGTATATTTATTTTTTCTCATTCATATTTCCGATATGTGCTAAAAAATTATTCATATTAATTATTATATAATTTTGATAATTTTTTTCGTCATTCTTCTTATTTTTAATGTAATTTTATTTATGTAAATATATATATATATATATATATATATATATATATATATATATATTTGAAATATATTGAATACAAATATATAAATTTACAAGTAAGCCATTGATCAAAACTTAGACTTTATAATAGTCGTTGATAAGATATATAATAAGTTTACTTAAAACTTTTACAATGATCAAAATATAAGACTCTATAATAGTCATGATTAAATTTGAGCACATTTAACATGAATGAAGAATTAAATTATTTGGATAAATGTCATTTATTGTGATGATGATGATGAAGGTAACTACTTATATTTAAAATGAAATTAAAATCGTTATTGATAAATAAATTTAAAATAATTTTTTTCAAATTAACTTTTGTAATCTTATTGAGTATAATGTTATATAATATTATATCTATTCCCAGCTTTATTTTGTAGGAAATTTATATTACATAGTAAATTTTTTTTTCAAAATAATAAAAAAACGTAAATAATAATAATAATAATAATAATTTAATAACAGCAAACTAAAAGCTAGACATTAGTAGTAGTAAACATGATAAAAAAATTTATTTTAAAATAATTAAAAACTATATATTTAATAAAAATCACACTATTTCAATAACTTTTTTTAAAAAATAAATGTTTACAAATATATTAAAATACTTATTTATAAACATACACAAGTTAAGTACATGTTAACGTAATATCTATAATGTTAACATAATATCAACAATAGCAAAAACTAACGCTCAACTTTAGATAATTTTATATTATACATTCCTATTTATTATATTTATATTTAAAAAAATTATAATTTTCACATAGGTATTATTTGGGAGAAAATCATAATAAATTTCAATAGACTTGAATATTTTAAAATAAGATCTGTTTAATTAAAATATAATTAATCTTCTTACTCAATTTTAATGAAATTATATTTAATTTTTTTATTAAATATATTAAAAATTAATAATTATATATATATATATATATTTAAAAAATAATAAATAAAATATAACAAATTTATATTTTAAACAAACCCATGTGTCGCACGGGTTTAAATATAGTATTATGACATTTTATCATTTAACTTAAAAATAAAATATTTTATTTCTCTTCTATCTTATTTTTTTCAGCGGTTCTCTACTACGTATGTGGAAATTATTTTTAAGTTAAATGATAAAGTATGATATTGTTCTTGAATTAAATTTTGAAAAATAAAAGATTCAATAATGTTTTTAGTCCATTTTTTTTTTGTTGAACATTAATGCACACCAATTAGAGTGCTTCTAAAAAAACCAATTAGTATTAACATTCCCCTATATGTATATAATATTTATTTTAATTAATTTAAAATTTTTTATATAATATTTTACTGAATTTAATATTTTAATTAATATAAATTTCTTAAAATATATTTTTACTAAATTTAATATTTTAATTAATATAAAAATTATTTATATAATATATTTATTTATTTCTGTTTTCTCTTCTTACTCATTTAAACACAGACTTGTTTTTATAAAAAAAATTCTTCTTATTTCTATCTTTTTTAAATAATATATATTTAATATATTTTTGCTTTATGTCTATCTTTTTCTAATATTAGTTTATAAAATTTTAGTCAAAACAAGTAACAATTGAAATAAATAAAGGAGTATCATAGTAAGTTCTTATGTTACTCCTTTTATAAAATTCTAAAAAAATAATAACCTAATTCATTAAGAACAATAAAAAGAATTAGATTAGTTAATTTATCATGAATTTTAATTCTATTTTAAAATTATGCATGACATTAAATAATTTAAGATATAGTTATTTTAAAAAAATAATTTTTATGAATATATCTTATTTTATTAATAGTTGAATAAATATATCACCTCCAAGAAAAAAAGAGAATAATCTGACAATTAATTAGGATAAAAAAAATATTCTCTTTTATTTCATATACAAATACAAAGAACGAGACGTAATAATAAATAAATAAAATTTCTTATTAGTAACCTTTCAGCTTATTACATTTTGTTTACCGTCGTTTTCGTTCAGAGAGACAGAACAAATACGAAACGACAGCATGTGGTGGCCGTTCAGCAGAAAAGAGAAAGAGGGTTCTGGATTTTCATCTTCTTCCACTGCCGAGGAAGTTACTGAAGGAATCGATGGCACTGCCCTCACTGCTATTGTTACAGGTTAGTAATTAACTTAATTAATTGGTTTTCTTTCACTAATCGACGTTTCACATTTTCACTTTTGCACTGGTTTAGGGATTAGGTGAGGAATTCATAATGAAAGAGGAGAGAACCCGTAAAAATTAGGTTTAGGTGGGAGAGCCATAATGAACGATGATGGGAAACCTTAGAAAAAGCGGAGACCTGTGAATGCTTGATTTTTTTTTTTTCTTTTCCTCATTTTTTTAAATTTTAAAATTAATTCTAGACTAACAAAAATAGCTAGTGCCTTATACCACTCCATTATCTATTTGAGTAATCTTACTTAATTGTAATTTTTTTTAATGATGTTATTTAAATTGGTTTTATGTATGACTCATTTCGTTGGTGGTCCGGCAAATTTTCTTCGGAAATCAAATATAGTATGACTTTGAACAACCAATGGTTTGCTTGATTGTAATTTAAAAATTTTAAATAATTTCTAAAAATAAAAAAAAAATCAAACGTACTACTGCTTACTGTTGTTGTCTGATACGAACTACTACTTCTGGAATGATTTTGTACAAGAATTATTTAAATCAACGCGAACTAATTTCCGTTGTACAATATATATGTTTATTTTTTATATAATTAAAATTTATAATAAATAATTTTTTTTAATATATAAATTATGTTTTAGATTTGTAATGAATAAGTTAATTTGTAATATAAGATTATTTTTAAATATTAACACTTTCTTTCTATAAAAAATGACTGAAATTCAATTTAGGCATAAAAACAAAAGATGATAGATTTTAAGTGATAGACAGTTAAAAATAAATTAAATATGCAAATAAAGATGATAGTTTGTGATGATTAGGGGATCATTTTTTTGGCCAGTTGTGGAGTAATGTTGGAATCAAGGTTTTAAAAAACAGTTCTCGGCCCTCAAGGTTTTTAACTATCTGCAACCGCAGATGGGACTACATCGGCCGCATTTATCCGTGATTTGCTGTAATATCAACAAATACGATGACATTGTAATGTGATATTGATGTTTAAAACCTTGGTTGGAATGCATATTTAAATGAGATAAGATAACGAATATTGAAAAGGTAAACAGTCTAGGGGTCTTATTTTCCAAGCTGTAAGATAGGGATATATATCTATTTATTTGACTGTTCAACGAATTCATGGCATGTGGAATTTAAGATAAATCTACCTTTCCTACTTGCACCGACGTCTGTTAATGCCACTGGCCCACTGATAACCAAGGTAGTATTTGGCTTAGTTTTTATTTAAAATTTTAGAATATAGGAATTTTTAAAAAAGTAGTTTACTTTTTTGTTTTCATAATGAAGGAACATTAAGAAGAAAACAAGCTTTTAAAAATGTTAGCTACTTTTGTTTCCTATTTTCATTTTTTGTTTTCACTTTTTAATTATAAAACTGTCACCTTGTTTTCAATATGTTTTCTGTTTTTAAGAATTTGTACATTGAAAACAACTACTTTTTTCTTTGTTTCTTGTGCAAATCTTTCAAAACAGAAAACAAATTGAAAACAATGTGGAAGTTTTGTAATTAAAAAGTAAAAACAGAAAATGAAAGTAGGAAACAAAAGTGGAAATAAACGCCCTCTTAATTTTAGGAGCATTTTACTTTTACTATTTCATCTCTTATTTGTCACTTGTCAGCTTGTTTTGTTTATACTTTAGCTTTATCATGTCTATTTTGCATTCAGGTTATGAATTCTTTAGAGAATTAATTAAAATACGTTGTTTTAAACATGTTTAATCCTTCTTTTTAATATTTTTCTATATCATTTTACATGCAATCACCTTATATTTACTTTTTCTCAAGCATGGTTAGTATTGTTCTTATAAAACAACCTTAATTGTAACTAATTTTTCAATTCCTAAAGTTTACTTATTCTAAAAGACCTTATAAACTCAAACTTCTAGACAAACAAGAAACTCTATGAAATTTACATTTTTTTACATACATTCACATTAATTTGTGTATTTTGGTTGCTGTTGGACAATGTAATAACAGGGGCATCTAGTGGTATTGGTGCTGAGACTACCCGTGTTCTTGCTATGCGTGGTGTCCATGTAATTATGGGGGTGAAAAATATGAATGCTGCAAAAAATATAAAAGAAACAATACTTAAAGGGATTCCCTCAGCTAAAGTTGATGCTATGGAGTTAGACCTTAGTTCAATGACATCTGTTCGAAAATTTGCATCAGAGTTCATTTCTTCTAGTCTTCCACTAAACATTTTGATGTAAGAGTACAAAGGCTACATTGCCAAAAAAATTCATAGATGTGTTTGTGTTCAATACAGTTGACTGTTACTCTCTCTGCAGATAAATCTTAATTCTGTTCATTCAAGGAAACAATGGAGTAGTAATGGTTTTTGGTTTATTTGTTGCAATTTAAGAAACAATGCAGGAATTTTTGGAACCCCTTTCATGCTGTCTGAAGATAACATCGAACTACAATTTGCCACAAATCATATAGGTATGTAGAAACTATCAAATGTTCCATAACATGAAGTTTTTTGAGCTTTACATAATATTAGTCTTAGGAAAAAAAGAACGAAACATTATGGCAATGAAGTTTCCTTAGAGCGTATGAAATTTGATGTGATTTTTTCTGATCAGATGATTAAGAAAGGGATGGGGTTTCCAGGGTGTAGGGAATATGATGTGAAACTTGTGTGTGTGTGGTAGGAAGGGGTTAAAAATCTTTGATATATGAAATCTATATGTAGTCCTTCTACACTTATGACCTCAACTTATATAAGTGGGAGATAGTTTATATGAAATATCAAATAACTCTTCTAATGTTGGTTGTGGAGATGATCTTAATCCTTTTTTATTTTTTATATCTATATTTAACATATTTCAACAGGTCATTTTCTTTTAACAAATCTGTTATTGGATACTATGAAGAAAACAACACATGAAAGTAAGAAACAAGGAAGAATTGTTAATGTCTCCTCACAGGGTCATCAATTCACCTATCGGGAAGGAATCCTTTTTGATAAACTTAATGATCAATCAAGGTAAGAAGTAGCCAAAATACAAATTAAGTTAAATTATGCTGACAGATTCTTTTATATGAAAGAGGGATTTATCCAGAAACTGCAAAATCTTTGAACAATTATTGAAGAGACTTCAATTTTATAACCATTGGAAATTCAGCTCTAACATTTGTTTAGCAGTGGAAAAGATTAATATTATTGTCAATCATGAGCTTGGGATATTCATTTTTTCGTTGTTCATATGTGTGGCATTAGGTGTCACATTACTATGTAACAATTTGCTGTTACCTATCACTCATAGTGTGTCAGATTAAAGTCTATACACAAAAAAATTTAATGCACCTCGATAAAGCATATATTTTTACTCACAAACCAATGCTGCATTTAAAGTTAAGCATACAGACATTATTCCTGTAGTGTTGCGAAGGATAAGTGTTTTGTATAGTTCATTATGTTTGATTCCTTGTGTACAGTTATCAGGCATTCCGTGCATATGGACAGTCAAAGCTTGCTAACATTTTACATGCCAATGAACTTGCTAGACGTCTTAAGGTATGCTAATATTTTTTTTTTGATCGGCAAGGTTTGCTAATATTTATTGTACTGTATCCTGACTCCTGAGTAAGATGTTATTCTGGTGATAGAGTTTGGTTAATAGTATTTTTTACTACATGTGACTTGTAGTTTTCTTTTTTATTGGCAAATGTTAATTGTTAGTATAGTTAGTTTTTGTTAGTTGGTTATTGATAGCTATTATATGTTTTCATTTATTATATCACATTAATTTCTCTAAACTTTTGGTTGATTACTTAAAATGGATTGGCCTGATGTTTTGAATGTTCTCTTAGTTGTCTTTCAGGTGTCACAATTTGATTAAGAAATGGATATTTCTGAATGAATATGTCTTTTACTATGTTGAGAACTGTTTCTAAGTTTTTTTTAATGCATATTTCAGCGTTGATTCCTATATAAGCAATTCTTTCTTATTGAAACCAATTTGCATCGAATGAGTAGTGATTTGTATACAACTGTATGTCACTATGAGTGTTTTAAAACCTTCTGGACAATTTTGACCCTTAATCAGCCTTTGTTTTGGTCAAGTTGATGACACGTAACAAAAGTGGTAACAAAATTTAACCTGTTAAAAACAAGGTTGAACTGGTTAAATTTGATTTTGCATCCTTTTATTTTTATGAATAATAATTTAAAAAATTAACATCTGAATTCTATAATTCAAGACTTTTAATATAATGTAAATTATGTAATATAATCTGCTTGTTATGTTTAATTTAATATCTTACTATAACAACACCAACAACAATAACCTTATCTCACAAGTAATGTCAGCTACATGAATCACATGACCCCATTAAGTTTGGTCAAAAACTAAATTCTAAAGGATATTGTTCATCATAAGATTCTTTTTTATAATTTTCTGTCCTAATTGGTCTCCTTTCTATTCCTTTTCATTGGAATAAAATTCATGTGATCTATTCTTCTCACTGGTGCCTTCGGTGTCATCTACACAAGTCCAAACTACCCTAAGTGTATTTTTGTTATTTTCTTCTTGATAGGTGCTACCAATATCTCCTTGCATACACTCATTCCATATCTTGTCCTTTCTTGTGTGGTCTCACATCCATCTTACTATGATTTGATAATTTATTTTGTTGTTTGGAAACCAATATTTACTTAAATTTAGTTTAACAAGTGCCAATGATAATTGTGTTCCGTGGAATTGAAGTACCTTGTCAGAAGCTAGCAGGTTGCTTGTTTAGAATTTTCTTGTTTTCTAACAGTATTGTCTTCGGCACACGATAACTACACTCTTGCTAGTTGTGCAGGATATTCTGCGTCCTATCCAATATCTATTAGTTGAATTGTCCATATCTTTTGTGTAGATGACTAACTAGTTTGTAGTTGAGGTTTGTAATCAATACCAATTTGTCAGTCTTTGATCTCTGACTAACTAACCTCTTTCTAGTCCCTTTATGTTGCTAGTTATGTAGAATATGTTGCTTCACTATCTGAACTGTCCTTATCTTTTATGTAGATGGTTAACTAGTTTTTAGGAAAAGTTTGTCATTATCAGTACCAGTTAAATTTTGCCCTTCTTTGATGTTAGTTGGGTTTAGAGCCTACTACCTTTAAGGTTTATGGAAATACTTAAACTTTGTATTCCTTCTACAAACCACAATCATTAGTTATTTTTGTTTAATTTCTCATCTCTCTCTGTTTTGGTGACTTTCCTTATATGTTTAAGTAAAAATCAGCCTCTGGTTTTTCCTCATTAGTTGTCTCTAATATATATGTAATATTACTTGTTTGATGTTGCATGGTGATCAGGAAGATGGGGTAGATATTACTGCTAATTCTCTTCATCCAGGAGCCATTGCCACCAATATCCATCGTTACAATAGTGTATTGACTGGTAACTGCCGCATTGTACTATTAAAAAGAAAACAATGCTTATATGTTACATTAAATAGATAGGCTGTTCTGAATATTGAATTCAAACTCACTGAGCAGGATTAACTCTTTTAGTGTCCTTTGTAAACAATTTCACATGTTCATCTGGAGCCAGCCTTTGTAATATATAGCTTAATTGACTCACCAAATCATGTTGTCTTCAAATTTTATATGGAAGTATTTTTCCATGATGACAATTGTTTAGTTTTATGGGCATTTTTCTGTGTGGTTTATGCAGGACTACCAGGTGTAGTTAAGAAGTTGCTGAGTTATGTAGTTAAAAATGTTCAGCAGGTAAGTTAAAACCAATATGACCTAAATTTCTCCCGCTTTAAACTTCTCACTTTACACACTTCACACTTAGAGAAGCAAAATCCGAATATGGGGGTTCTGTTTAAAAGGGAATTAAAAAAATACCTGTTTATTTAAAACTAAAAAAATTGATTGTGATAAAAATTTGAGTTTTTTTAGTTCCCTTTTTAACTAATGAGAAAAATAGTTCTGTTCTTTTAAAAGAACTTAAACAATTGTTTTCATTTTTTATATATATCTTTTAATAAAAGGTATCTTTCCCCCTAAAACAAATATGCTTTCAACATGTGGTTCTTTTTTATCTTCCCTATTTGCCTTCTCCAACCTTACATCAGGGAGCAGCAACAACTTGCTATGTAGCATTGCACCCACAAGTGAGGGGAATTAGTGGTGAGTATTTTGCAGATAGTAATATTGCCAAAGCAAACTCACAAGGAAGGGACATTGATTTGGCTGAGAAACTCTGGGACTTCAGCATGAATTTGACCAAGTAGAAATGTAGAATACTTGGTGGCAATTGTCAATGCAGATAACATTCATTCTTAGTGAATGAAAAATGTTAGATGATATTAATGCTACTCTGTATTATTTTACTATTTTTAATGAGATGCCTATCTTTTAAGGATTTCAAATCTTACAATTTAGTGGTCCCTATGCAACAAATTTATACTAATATATATGTTTGGCTTTTAACAATAAACTTATTTTGAAGATTATTTTGTTTGAGGCACTGTTGAGCACTTCTCTTGATAAGCCTTCAAAATAATGATGCTCTTTACGTGTTGGGCAATTTTGCTCCCAGCACCTTCATAATTGCTTGCTGCACCTTTTTAAACTTTTGGAAAGGTTATTCTGGAATGTAAAATTACATTTTGCATCAGTATAAATAAAATAGATTTTAATTATGAGTATAAATCAATCAACAATAAGTTATTTTGTAAAGCTTTTTTTAATAAAATTATTATAAAAATTAATAGAAATACCATATATGAAGTTTGCAGTTGGATTAGTTTGCAAAACAAAGTTTAATTATTAGTGAGTATATTGTTTATTCTAAAGATTTTATTTGACATTTACTCTCAGTATGAATAAATCAATCAAAAATTATTTTTGATATGATTTTTAAAATAATTATTAAAAAAATCAGCAAATTAACATGTAATAAAAGTTTGTGATTGAAAATGTAAAAGAGCTTTAACTATCCATGCATATATCATTTATTCACACTAAATTATAAGCTTGAAATCCTTGCAAGATAAGAATCTTGATCATTAAAAATAGTAAATTAATATAGATTAACATGCAGTACTCATAACATTAATGACGTTTATTTCATTCACTAAGTTTGCTATCTGTATTTGCATGGCTAATTGTCACCAAGTATTTCTACTTGATCAAATTCATGCTGAAATCCCAAAGTTTCTTAGCCAAATCAAATTCCCTTGTTTGTGAGCTTTGCTTTGGGGATATTATTATCTACAAAATATTCGCCACTAATTCCCCTCATTTCAGGGTGCAATGCTACATAACATGTTGCTGCTCCCTACAATAAGGTAGAATAAGGTGAAAAAAATCATATGTTAAGAGCTTAAGGGAGTGAATTCAATTAGATTTAAATTTTTTTTTGAGATATTTAATCAAGATTTTTAAATAATAAAAATAAATCTTGTAACATTCAATCAAAACTATTAGGATTTTTTAAGAAATTCATTAAAGTCCGTTGATATTCAATTAAGATTTATTATTACTTAAAAAAATCTTGTAGTATTAAAAAATATATAAATTTTAATAGATTCTTTCTTAAGATGAATTTTAATGGTTTTTATGAGATTTTTTATGAGAAAATACATATTAAATAATTTTACTCAAACCCTTGACATTCTTGAGACTTTCTTTCTTTTTTCAGTAAATTGACATGTTTTTCTTTTCCTATCATACATAATTCCCTGTCTTTTTGTTGAGAGTGAAAGACATTTATAAATTTTTTTACTCTTTAGACTAATGGTCAATATGCCATAGAACGTGTGATATAAGATATTTTTCCAATTCTTTAAATTTAGGGGGCATCTTGCTATGTGTTCATATATATAAATGAATGTGAATATATATGATATAATTTGTATGCAATTATCATGATTCATGATTGAAGGAAAATGATCTTATTATGCTTATAAATATGTCAAGAGAAATTGATTTATTATGTAATAGGTTTATGATTTTTTGTATAAGATGAACTTTATTTAAAGTGTTAGGTGAATAAAATTTGTGAATTTATCAATAACTTTAAATATTTTTTTAAAAATTCACAGAATCCTTTAAATTTTTAAAAATTTATAATGTCCTCTTAAATCTTATGAATTCATATTTTGTAAATTCATTAAAATTTAAATTATATAATCCTAATCATAAAAGTCTTCTAAAAAACTCTTTAAAATAATTACATTCTTACAAAGTCTTTTAAAATTGACAAGATTTTTTTATGTCAAAATAGTCTTTTAAAATCTTAATCTAATACATCCCTCTTAATCTTTTTTAAGGAAAGGATGATTTTTTATCAAGTAATTTATATATAAAAAAATTAAAATGATAATCAATTTTGTTAACATATGAAAAAGAAAAATCTTAAACACGTTTTTTCTGAGTAATTTTTAATTGGTTGATCGTATAATTAGAAATATTTATACTACTCAAAGTATATCAAAATTAAAATCTTTTCAAATTCCCTTTTAAGATTAATTAACAAAATCCCTGACATATATAGTGGGATTTTGATCCAATTGAGAAGTATATATCATGTGAGAAAGTAAATAGGACATATTGGTTTAACTAACCTGTTGGACATTTTTAAGTGAAAATCCGACCAACGTAGAAACTACACCTGAAAGTACTGCATAAACCATACAAAAAAAAAATGCCCATAAAACTAAGTTAAATTACTAAGGCTACCTCTAGGTAACCATGTGAAATTGTTTTGCGAAGACGCTTAAAGAGCAAATCCTGCCCAGTAAGTCTGAATTCGATATTCAGAACATGCAGACAATCTATTTAATTTAATAGATGCATTGTTTTCTTTATAAAAAATATTCATGTCAAATATAAGTTTCTAATGCCAAAAACTATGTTGAGGAATTGGAGTTATATTGCATTGTGAATCCACTGAAACTTTTGACAATTCAAGGAAAGTGAACAAAAGTAGTATGCTTCACATAATAGAGGATTATATAGAATATTTTATTTAGTATCCAAAATGTAATTAAGTTTGTATTGTCTAAAACTACGTTGAGGAATTGGATTGCATTGTGTATCCATTGAAACCTTTAAAAGACAATTCAAGGAAAATAAACAAAAGTGAAGAGAATATTGGTGAAAAATATTGCTGGGTGAAGAGAATTAGCAGTAATATTGGTGAAAATAAACTTCATTTACCCCAAATAGTGCAATGTGGTATAATTACCTATTAATACACTGCTGTAATGAAAAATATTGGTGACAATGACTCCTGGGTGAAGAGAATTAGCAGTAATATCTGCCCCATCTTCCTGATCAACATGCAACATGAAACAAGCAATGTTACATATATCAAAGACACTAATGAGACAAGACCAGAGGACAACATCCAATTCCAACTCACACGTTCTACAACTGCCGTTATAACATGCACAACATCTATAAGAATTGATATAGGTGATATAAATTGTTGTAACTGTTCTTTTGTATTCACTTTTATTTATTCATTTTATTCTTAAATATCTTTGAATGTTTAAAATAAAAATAACAACATTCTTAAATATATTTGAATGTTTAAAATAAAAATAACAACAGTTAAATACAAATGAAGAATAAAGAAATGAAGAATCTTTAATTTGGTCACCACTTTTATCTAGTCAATTTTGTTCATTTCTATACTTCTACCCAATCTTTCAACTAGAAGTTACCCAATTACAAGTGTCCACCACTTCAAATGTGAAAAATTGTACACTCTTTTTAATGCACACTATTTATAAAATAATTAATTATTGTTTCTATTTTTCTTCTTTCATTATTTCTACAATTTTGATGATGATGTGTGTGTGTGTTATTGTCATAATTTTTAAAAATATAAATCAATTAGCTTAATATTTAAATAATTAAATAATAAACTTAAAAATATATATTTAACTAAAATAATAATTGAATTTTTAATTTATTTTTCATTCATTATATTTATATATTATTTGAAACATTGAATTGAAATAAAATGAAAAACCTAATATATAATTTATTTTAAAATATATAAGTAAATTAAAATTATAAAGAATAGTGTAGTGAATTATCTGGAGATGTACCCAAACCCAATAAAATCCGATAGATATGAGAATTTGTATTAAAAGTTTAAACTGTTTCTTTTATACTGGAAGGAACAAGAAGGGTCAAACAAATCCCCAATTCACTATGTTGTCATCCCTACTACAAGTATTACAATAAATTATGAGTATACTTAAAATCCAAATTTTATCTTCTTCCAAACACCAAATAGGCAATGACGGATCTACATGGGAGGATAATGGGTCAATTTCTCACAAAGTAAATCTTTTTAGTTGATTATATTGAATAAATATTTTTTGTCTTATAAAAAAATAGATGTTGTCTTTATAAGATAATTTTTAAAAGAATAAATGTAAAAAGTTATAAAAGATAAAAGAGAGAATAAATTGATACTAATTTTATTATTTTATCTTTTTTAAATTTTACTATTTTAACTTTTTTATTATTTTTTAAATAAAATTTATATAATTTTTTGTTTGAGAAAATTAAAATTATTTTTTTACTTCCACTTGACAAAATTTATGATCCGCCATTGCAAATGGGTATCTTCTTTATAATAGTTATAAATAACTACATGTCCCATCTTTTCTGGTTTCTACCTGTTCATTCTGACACTCTTAGAGTAATGCCCAAATCATCACCAGTTGAGGGGTGTTGCTAGGTGCACCAACATTATTGCTTGTACACCCAATAATTTTTAGTAAGTCTAGAATTATCCTTGCGTCTTCTTCTTCATTTAATAACTTGTTTGTACTGTTTTTGCCATTTGTGCGTGCTTCGCTTTTTGCTCTGTTGGTTTTTCCCATTGAGTGAGGTGCCACTTGGGTGGAGGTGAAAGTGTTACTGGCCAGTGGTGATTGTTGTGGTGGTTGGTTCGATAGCAACGTCATCAGAGGTACGCGGGTTGTTGTTGCTGGTTTTCTTTCCACACAGATCAGTTGATCCATATGTTTAAATTAAACTTACGGATTACATGATCCGTATAAAATATATGGATCATGTAATCTGTAAGTTTAATTTAAACATACGGATTAACTTATCCGTATGGTTTATATAGATTTTTAAATTTGTAAAAATTGTTCAAAGTTTTAATTCTTTTTAATTATAAATATGTTAGTATGTGAATTTTTAAATAAAAGTTATTTGTTTATATGTGTATTTGAAATAATTTGTATGTAGATTGATATAGGGTTTTTGGTTTTTAATATATATGGTTATGAATTCTAGTGTTTATAAAATGGTATGCAATAAAAAATTACGTTGAGTTTTGTATGATAGTATATGTATAGTGTGGTTAAGTGTTGTATGTTAGTGATGTGGAAAATTTTGAATCTGTTATTAAGATGGACGAAGATCAATAGATGTATGACAATATAATGTCTAAAGAAGTTGATATAGATGATGAAAATGAACATGAATCTGGTGTGAATGAAGAACAACATGTTGATTGTTCGGATGCGTTCAATACTTCTCAGGTAATAATCTTCATTATTGTTATTAAATTGATAAAATGAATGTCCCTTTGGAGAGTAAAATTGTGTGGGTTGCGTTGTAGGTGTTTGCTACCCAAGATGATGTTTGGCAGTGGGCTCAATTAGTTTCTTATGAAAACGGATTTGTGGTGGTGATTATGAGGTCAGACACAAACATTGGCATGAAAGGAAGGACTTCATTTGTGTTAATTGTTTGTGAGAGGAGTGGTCGATATAGGTCTAGGAAGAAAGGTTTTGTTAGAAGAGATATTGGGAGTAGGAAATGTGGGTGTCCCTTCAAGTTTCGTGGGAAACTAGTGGTTGGAGGGTAAGGTTGGATGATGAAGTTGATGTGTGGGAGTCATAATCATGAATTGACCAAGTCATTAGTTGGACATCCATACGTTGGGTGATTGAGTAAGGATGAGAAGACAATTATTGTTGATTTGACAATGTCAATGGTGAAACCAAGAAACATTCTGCTAACGTTGAAGGAGCTCAATATCAATAATTGTACAACAATTAAACAAATATACAATGCAAGAAGTGCATACCGTTCTTCCATTAGAGGAAGTGATAGTGAAATGTAACATCTAATGAAGCTTCTTGAACAAGATTAGTATATTCATTGGCATAGATTAAAGGTTGAAGATGTGGTACGTGATATCTTTTGGTGTCACTCTGATGTAGTGAAGTTATGCAATGCATGTAATTTAGTGTTTTTGATAGATAATACCTACAAAACAAACAGGTACATACTCCCGTTACTTTACTTTGTTGGTGTAACACCGACGAGGATGACATTCTCTACTGGTTTTACATATTTGGAGGGTGAACGTATTAATAATGTGGTATGGGCTCTAGAACGGTTTTGAGGTCTTTTTCTAAGACGTGATGTCCTCCCTAGAGTTATTGTGACCGATAGAGACCTAACATTGATGAATGTAGTGAAAACTGTATTCCCTGAGTGTACTAACTTGTTGTATATTGTAACACCCTGATATATATCTACATATTATTGGTAATTATGTTTGATGTTTGATTATATTTGTTGTGTTATTTTATCAGTAATTATTTTCAAGGATGTGAGTTTAGTTATTAAAAGGGTGTTAGTAGTTAAAGCGTTAGCTTCTCAAAGAAATCTCTTGAGAAAGCTTCTCAAAGAAGCCACGAGGAAGCTTCTTGAGGAAGCCTCTTAATGAAGCTTCTCAAGGAAGCTACATGAAGCTTCCTCAGTAAAAATGCTGCCCAGCCTTCATTAACCGTTAGATCTTCTGAAAATTTGGTTTGCAGCTTCACAAGACACTTGTCCATGATCTGACTGTTGTGATCTTTGAGAAGATGTCTGGAGTGTGCATGACGTTTCCGTTCCCGAGAGCATTGCTCACTTGTGCGTTTTGAGTCTTGTAGTCCAAGTAACTTAGGAAAAACGTCATTTCTTCTCCTTTCTTTCTTCCAAAACCATTTCCAATGTTCCAAGCTCTTTCTCCATCACCCACAGCCACCATTAGCCACCACAAATTGCCGTTGTTCTCCGTTGAAACCCCACACCGAGAGGAACCCTTCAACCGAAGCGGAATCTTCCAACTTGCCTCGCGGTTTCGGTAGAGAATGAAACCCTAATCTGACCTTTCATTTTCCTTTAAGATAACCATGGTTCTATGCTTGTTCCTTGTTAGTTTCAGCTTGTCTTTGCATCTTTTATGACTTTGGAACCGTCATTGCATGTTTTACGCTTCCTTTGAAAAACCCTAGAGAAAGTGACTTTGTAAACATTATTCTTTCATGAAATGTATGTTATTTTCGTAACTTACACTGAACCCCGGTCACATTGGCATGATCGAAATTTCAAAATGATGTCCCTTTGTAAAACCCGAAATGCTCTCAGCCTTTCATGTAGTGAGGTGGGTGTTTGACCCAGAGCAATGTTCTCAGCCTTTGTTTTCAGGATTTCAAAATGATATCCCTTTGTAAAATCCGAAATTTTATTATTTTTTATCCTTTATATAATTTTATATTTTTCTACTAATTCAACATATAATTTTATCAAACACTTATGATTCAATAAGATAGTTTACTAATTTTTAGCTTTTAGCTAGTTTTGTTAACACTTAACATAAGAAGCTACTAAAAAAATTTGTGTATCAAATAGTCAAACAAATTTTCTAGGTAATAGAAAAAACTAAAAGCTAACTTAAATATTTTTCCAAATATAATTTTAGTCTTTACATCTTCATAATCACCAATTTAGTCCACAAATATACAAATGTTACAACAAATTAAACCAATCATTTATTATAAGTCTTGTATATATTATGAACTAATTTGTCAGTAAGTAATATAATTTCAGGACCACTCAACATTAAGTGTTATACTTTAAAGACAAAAATAAATTATCAGCATGTCTAATAGTTGAATTAATTTATCATAATATTTATATATTTGTAGACTAAATTAATCATTAAAAAAAATATAGAAAATAAATTGTGAACAACTACATATAGTTTAAAGGACTAAATAGGCTATTACCAAAATAAAATAACCAAGGTTTTGCCTCTTGCACTGATACATTTGTCACTTAATTTTTGCTTAATTCATTTTCTATTTTTTATTGTTGATGCAACATTTTCTAGTTAATGTAGCCATAATTTCTTATTTTCTAGTTTTTAATTTTACTTAAATTTTGAAATTTCACACAATCAATTACCCAAACCTCCTGTCACTAAACTGACTCTAGTGGATCTCAAATAAATCAACATAATTTTTTTTTATAGAAAAAACAAATCAGCTTTCTACATGTCAAAAATAAATCAATTAATTAAAAAAATATTTTTAGTCCTTCCTCACATATAATGTTAATGTCATTTTCTATTTATACTATTCATTTACCATACTAATTCATGAAAACAATGTGTTTAAGAAACAAATAGAATCAGAAGAAGATACAAGAACAAATCTACAATAACGGATGAAAAATGACGATAAAAATGAAGACATTGAAAGTTACAATTTGATACGTTTTTGGGACACATATTAATAACTTATTTAAGAAAAAATAAAATAACTTTCCATATTATTTTAATCCATTTAAAAGAACACATTCTATTTACTATGCCAGACAAAAATTAATGTCGTTAATGGGAATTTTATGAAAAAAGATAAAAATAAGTCTTCTATAAAATACTACATAGACCAAACTGAATTAAATAAACTTCAAAGACTAAGAATAAGATTTCACAAAAATATATATGAACTAAAAATATATTTTTTCATAAATTTTTTATTTGAAATTACTCTATTAGATTTATTTTCAAATATATTTTCTAATAAAAATATATATTGATGATCAATCTTATATGCATGCATGACATCATGCATACAAAAGGTTTCATCAATATTTATTTATAGGCTTAATTAAGTTTTTTATATCTAAAAAATAGGTTATTTTTAGATTATTACTTAACATTTATTTCTTTTTTCAACCAGTATTTAAGTCTTCTTCCTGTAAGTGATCACGTAACACATGGGATGTTCATCGCATCATTGTCATGTCATCATCATCTTTTCCTTTTTTTTCCTTTTCTCTCCTTTTTCCGTATGCAAGCAGAAGGTGAAAAAATGGGAGAAGGGAAAGAAGGAGAAGGGGAAGAAGATGATGACTTGAGGTGTCATTAACAAGACGCGATAATGTGATGTTTCATTTGTCATTTCATCATTTAACGGAAGAATATTAAAGACGAATAATAAAATGAAACAATATTTTTTTCAGATATTTAATTTTTAAAAAATAAATATTAAATAATAATATGAAAACGGTTTATATAAGCCTTATTTATATATATGTTCACCTTGGAGAGCACACACATGAGGAGTCCTAAAGCAAGAGAAAGACTAAAGAAACCTTGCCAAGCTAGCATTCTATTACGTGTGACCCCGATATGATAGTGGAGTATCACATCTATTTATGTTACATGTCCTCCTTTTGTAAGGGGTATGCACATAAGGTTGCTCTCACATGTGGAAGGACAGTGCTTGTTATACCCCACTCATGCTAAAAGGCTCCAGAATCTCAATTTTGGGCTTGTAGGCTTTGGTCTTTTGGGTTTTGTCATACCTCTTAGACAGTTCATAATGTTATGATTTATTAAGAGCATATGTGGTTTATAGTTACAAAATTATATTTGAAGTAAAAATAATTTTATGAACTAATTAGGATTTTTACTTTTGCGTTTATTTTATTTTTATTCAATAGATTTACATTGAAACACACGTAATAGTATTTTCAACTACAAATTGGGCCTTATATTTAGGGCTTCATAATGTAGGTAAGGTACCCTAAAAATGTAGGATTTTTCAGCCCTTGTATTTTAGGGCACCTAGACTAGTTTTGTATTAGGGGTAGTTTTGTAATTTCACATGCATCAAGTGAATATTTGATGTGTGTGTTGAAAAATAAATTTAATTGAATTGGGAGAAGCCCAATCCAATTAAATTTTAGAGGGGGAGGTGAGCATTTGTTTGCTACACCCCATTGCCACATCATATAGTCACACTTTGTGCATGTGCTTCATGTTTTACATGCCTCATGCCACCTAAGCATACTTAGTGAAGAATCTTGGACTTGATCTTGAATTTAGTGGGCTGAACCATAGCTAAAATTCACTAATCATAATTAGTGAAATTTTGGCTCCAAAGTTTGGCTCCACAAATTCAATTTCAAATTCAAGTGAAATTTGAATAGAAATTCAAATTTCCCTCCAATTTTGTGTGACACTTAAGCTATAAATAGAGGTCTTGTGTGTGCATTTTTTTCAACTTTGATCATTTGAATATTAAACTTCAAATTTCAGAGCTCTTTTAGAGCACAAAATTCCGTGCTCCTCTCTTCCTCTCCCTTCATTCATCTCCTTCTTTCTCCAAGCTCTTATCTATGGCCTCCTATGGTGGTGAGCTTCTTCTAGACTCATCTTCTCCTTGAAGTGGCGTCTCCTCTCTCTATTCCTTCTCCATTTCGCTGCCATTCATCTTCCAAGAAGCAAAGGAATCCATTGATGAAGAAGATCCTAGGCCTACAAGCTCAAATGGAGCTTACACCAGTAGTATAATTTCAGGACCACTCAACATTAAGTGTTATATTTTAAAGACAAAAATAAATTATCAGTATGTCTAATAGTTGAATTAATTTATCATAATATTTATACATTTTTAGACTAAATTAATCATTAAAAAAATATAGAAAATAAATTGTGAACAACTACATATAGTTTAAAGGACTAAATAGGCTATTACCAAAATAAAATAACCAAGGTTTTGCCTCTTGCACTGATACATCTGTCACTTAATTCCTGCTTAATTCATTTTCTATTTTTTATTGTTGATGCAACATTTTCTAGTTAATGTAGCCATAATTTCTTATTTTCTAGTTTTAAATTTTACTTAAATTGTGAAATTTCACACAATTAATTACCCAAACCTCCTGTCACTAAACTGACTCTAGTGGATCTCAAATAAATCAACATAATTTTTTTTATAGAAAAAACAAATCAGCTTTCTACATGTCAAAAATAAATCAATTAATTAAAAAATATTTTTAGTCCTTCCTCACATATAATGTTAATGTCATTTTCTATTTATACTATTCATTTATCATACTAATTCATGAAAACAATGTGTTTAAGAAACAAATAAAATCAGAAGAAGATACAAGAACAAATCTACAATAACGGATGAAAAATGACGATAAAAATGAAGACATTGAAAGTTACACTTTGATATGTTTTTGGGACACATATTAATAACTTATTTAAGAAAAAATAAAATAACTTTCCATATTATTTTAATCCATTTAAAAAAACACATTCTATTTACCATGTCAAACAAAAATTAACGTTGTTTATGGGAATTTTATGAAAAAAAAGACTAAAAATAAGTCTTCTATAAAATACTACATAGACCAAATTGAATTAAATAAACTTCAAAGACTAAAAATAAGATTTCACAAAAATATATATGAACTAAAAATATATTTTTCCTAAATTTTTTATTTAAGATTACTCTATTAGATTTATTTTCAAATATATTTTCTAATAAAAATATATATTGATGATCAATCTTATATGCATGCATGACATCATGCATACAAGAGGTTTCATCAATATTTATTTATAGGCTTAATTAAGTTTTTTATATCTAAAAAATAGGTTATTTTTAGATTATTACTTAACATTTATTTCTTTTTTCAACCAGTATTTAAGTCTTCTTCCTGTAAGTGATCACGTGACACATGGGATGTTCATCGCACATCATTGTCATGTCATCATCATCTTTTTCTTTTTTTTTTTCCTTTTCTCTCCTTTTTCCGTATGCAAGCAGAAGGTGAAAAAATGGAAGAAGGGAAAGAAGGAGAAGGGGAAGAAGATGATGACTTGAGGTGTCAGTAACAAGACGCGATAACGTGATGTTTCATTTGTCATTTCATCATTTAACGGAAGAATATTAAAGACGAATAATAAAATGAAACAATATTTTTTTAGATATTTAATTTTAAAAAAATAAATATTAAATAATAATATGAAAACGGTTTATATAAGTCTTATTTATATATATGTTCACCTTGGAGAGCACACACATGAGGAGTATCACATCTATTTATGTTACATGTCCTCCTTTTGCAAGGGGTATGCACATAAGGTTGCTCTCACATGTGGAAGGACAGTGCTTGTTATACCCCACCCATGCTAAAAGGCTCCAGAATCTCAATTTTGGGCTTGTAGGCTTTGGTCTTTTGGGTTTTGTCATACCTCTTAGACAGTTCACAATGTTATGATTTATTAAGAGCATATGTGGTTTATAGTTACAAAATTATATTTGAAGTAAAAATAATTTTATGAACTAATTAGGATTTTTACTTTTGCGTTTATTTTATTTTTATTCAATAGATTTACATTGAAACACATGTAATAGTATTTTCAACTACAAATCAAACATGTATTAAATTATGATTTCAGTTATTTTTGTCAGCTGAATCATTCCCCAATACTCAACCTTTACTTTGTGTATCTTAATCGGCCTACTTAATCACAATTCAAACATTAGAAAATTGGGAGCTTGTTATGGTTAATCTGCCTAGCCAGCTACAAACCCTCAAACTCTAAGGTTGAAAAGTGTGAACGTTATCAACAAGTTTTTTATTTATTTATAAATATTAATTATTAATTTTCGTTAGTAGAAGAGATTCAACTTATAACCTTTTTCCTTTCCTTCTATCTTAATCACTCAACTAATTTTATATCTCTCCGCATTTTCCTAAGTCTAAATAAATAGAAACACTATATGCTAGTAGAGGGGCATATAATGCAAAGGATGGAATTTCATTAAGAACTATAAATGTCACAAAAGTTATTTTTTAGTCGCTAAGGAAGTATATGCCATCTGCATTCTTCAGATTTGCTCATGGGTATTGTAATCAATTGTTTTCATGCTGAAATCCCAAAGTTTCTTAGCCAAATTAGTGTCCTTTGCCAGTGAACTCGCTTTAGCCAGATTATTATCTGAAAAATACTCGCCGCTTATTCCCCTCACTTGTGGGTGCAACGCTACATAGCATGTTGTTGCTGCTCCCTACAATGAGATTGAAGGAAAGAATGGAAGATTACAAGAATCCTAAATTAAATATTGAATTTTCAGATTCCCTTTTAGATTAACTAAATAGTAAATAAGTAATAACAATGCCCCTAACATTCATATTCAAAAGGTCAAACTGGGTTAAAAGTACCTGCTGGATATTTTTTAGCAGAAAACTCCCTAGCCTATTAATTAGATCTGCATGAATTAGACAAAAACATAAACTATACAACTCAGTAATTGTCATCATTTGCATGGAAAATATGGACCAAAGATAATTTTATCGACAAGCTATAAGTTGATGTTGCAATTAACTTCCATAAATTATAAAGGATCCTCCAAGTGAAAATGGGAAATTGTTTCAATCCAATCCTTACAAGTTTGATGTTATTCAGCATGCATGTCTAAATTCAGTATTTAAAAGGACCAACCTATTCAACATAACCATTTGTCTAATCCGGTTAGAACACCTAGAACTATGAAAGAGGAACTATATATCATTACATTCTTAACTCATGTAAGACTTGAAAAGGACAATTAAAAGAATATGGTGGATTATTCAAAATACTTTATTACCTTCGCCCATGATAAATGTTATGTAAAAAGAAAAATATCTAAAATAAGTGTAATTTTAATTTTTCAATGTAATATTTTTTTTTCATTTATAACTCAAACAATCATTTTAGATTATTATTGTTGTGTTACATCGATTATGACAAAGAAGATAATAACAATGTTAATTTCACAAAATTACTAGACGGTTTCATTTATTTATTATTATTATTTGTCTGTATAAAAAATCTAATATGACATTTATTATAGTACAAATAGAGTATTTAGTATCACAAATTTCGAGATCTGCATGATTCCTAAACCCTAAATTCATATGAATGATGCAATACGTGGTAGTTACCAGTTGGCACAGGGCCATTAATCTCTGGTTTATAAATATTGGTGTCCATAATAGCTCCTGGATGAAGAGAATTTGCAGTAATATTATCTATCCCATCTTCCTGACCATGATGTAATGATTAATATTAGATATATCAGACACATCTTCCTGAACATAATAGCATATTAATCATTTTACAATACAATAAATATCAACATACTTTAAGAAGTCTTGTAAGTTCGTTGGCATGTAAAATGTTGGCAAGCTTTGATTGCCCATATGCATGCCACTTCTGGTAACTATACAAAAAAAAAGCAAAATTAATCAAATATCCATTATATTTTTCCTTTCCAGAGACACTATAGGAATCATGTTTGCATGCTTATCAATTCTAATTTCTACATGCAACTACATTGTTCACATAAGTCTACCAGACAATAACTATATCCCAGTGCATCAAATTCTAAATCATATTAGCGGATTTTTACATGATACCTTCTACAAGTGACAAACCACAAACGTGTTCAAAGCAAGTTAGTAATGTGACATAGCTAGGGACACAAGAACTGAACAAACAAAACGTGAGATTGATAGTAATATTTTTGTTTTTTATTTGTTCTTTAATAATTGAACAAATATCAGCTGAATTCCCAATTGTAATAAAATTGAACCTCCATAATAATATGTATTCAAGTACATCTTACCTTGATTCATCATTAATTTTATCAAAAAGAATTCCTTCAGGATATGTATATTGGTGACCGTCAGAGGAGACAATAATAATTCTTCCTTCTTTCTTGCTTTCACTTGCAGTTTTCTTCAAAGTATCCAACAAAAGATTTGTTAAAAGAAAATGACCTGTGGAAAAAGAATCAAGGTCACTTCTATTTCATTCTTCCTTGTTTGGATAAACTTAACAATTAATTTTTTTTAAAGTAAACTCAATTTAAGTTTTTTTTACAAGTTAAATTAACTTAACTATGTATGCACCTAACTTATTTTTATAAATTTTCTCATAGAAGTTGAAGTCCACGACCTCATTTAACTTATGAAAGAAGTTTGATATATATTACTTCTTTATATGTTATTCTAATAATGTTTATGGATAAGTTTATCCAAATTAAGCCTTAATGTATGTGTCAATTATTATACATAATCCTTTTTCCTTTCAAGAGACATATGCTGCAATAGACCAATTCTAACAAGCGTCTTTCATCCTTTAGTTCTTTGCTTTAGAAAGAAAACAAATCATACACTCCCAATAAACTTCTTTGTAGCATTCATTTTTTAGTTTTTCCCCCACGTTCCTCTTTTACACTAGAAAGCTATTAGAAGATTCCATGTTACCAAATATAAGACATTTCTTTCATACCTAAGTGATTTGTGGCAAATTGTAGTTCGATGTTGTCTTTGGACAGCGTGAAAGGGAATGCACTTATTCCCGCATTGTTTCTAAACAAACCAGAAAAAGATCAATTAGTATTCCTGTATCTCTTTGAATGATCAAAATTAAGGTATATACATGTATGAGGATGTGTAATAAGAGAGTTTGAAACAACATAAACTTTATTATTATATGAAATTCATGTTAGAGTCATAATGGGAGTCCTACTCTCAGTTTAGATACTCACATATAAATTTCAATTAATAAAAAAATATAAATTAAAATTAAGGAGTTATAACTTTTAGTGAGTGTTTGAAAAATAAACAATGAATCTTATATGTTGAAAATTCAATGGTGAAAATTATTACATGGTGTTGAACCACCACGTACTTATCATCCCAACTAATTTTTATATAATATATAACTCTAAGATTTCATTTTTTTTTTTAAAAAAAAAAAGAGTTTATAACATTCAATTATGTCTTGTATGAAAATTGGTTTGGACCATGGTAGTTCTGGACTAATAATTTCTAGTTAAACAAACATATGTAATTAAGAACATTAACGGTGTAACCCAAGGACTTTTCTTACATCAAGATGTTCAATGGAAGACCAGATGAAATATACTCTAATGCAAACTTTCTGACGGAAGTCATTGAGCTAAGGTCTAATTCCATGGCATCAACTTTGGCTGTGGGAATCTCTTTAAGTATTGCTTCTTTGACAGCTTTTGCAGCAATCACATCTCTCGCAGCCATAATCACATGTACACCACGCAAAGCAAGAACTCTTGCAGTCTCAGTACCAATACCATGGGTTGTTCCTGTTATTAGAATGTCAACCACCAACAAAAATATGTAATTAAGATTTAAGAGCTCGTGTATGCATGATACTACAAGCATGTAGCACTTAGCACATTAAAACATATATAGACACATTAATTCCAAGAATTACTTGTAATTTTAATTTTTTATAGATGAAGTTGTCAAACAGAATATATATATGAATTTGGTTAAAGAAATAGAAACTTCTATATAAACTTCAACATTTCAGATTTTCATTGTTCTTCTTCCAATGGCCTAGCCAAGTTTTGTGACTGTTGTTGCGGCATTAACTGGGGTCGCCAGTGTACAAGGCCCCATGTTCATATTAAAATAAAATTAAGTGTAACATATATTAACTTTTTTAAGGAAATAAATATAATTTTTCAAAATAAATGAACAAGTAATTTTTTTATCCGTATAAATTGAATATAATATACTAAAGGATTTATAATACTCATGCAGTTAAACGTCCTTAATAATGAAAGATCGAGTAATTTAAATTCGAATATTATTTTTTAGTTTAATTTTTATACTTATCTAATTATATTCCTTTTAATTTTTATTTTTCATTAAATTATCTATATCTAAAAGGTAATTAAAAAGGGTGTAGAGTAGTCTATATAGATTTCAATATCACCACATCGGATTCAAATGATGATTTGACTATAATTTATTAACTATACCAATCTATTCACAAACAAAAAATTAACTATACCAACGTATACTCAATTTTTACTATACTAAATCCGGATTCCGGATCTCATTATTTGTCATAGTTATAATTTTTTTCTCTTCTCGCCTGGGATGTATGCACATATATCTGTCAAATAATCATTATTCATTTTAACATCTTTTATATTTGTAAATCCATTTGAACATCTTGAAGGGAAGGAGAATATAATTACAATATATTGTATCACTTTTTACATAAATAGGGAAATTAAAAACAAAAAAACCTTTCGAGATACAGTTTTTTAAAAGTTTGTTGATTTTCAGAAACTACTTTTATTAACTTGTAAAACATAATAAAATTACATCTAATTAAGGAAAACAATTATTGAAGAAAAGCACGAACTGAACACGCCCTTTGGTTAGCTTGTTAGCATTAATGCTTTTGACCGTAAAAGAAAGCATTAATGCTTTTAAATACAAAAAGAAGTTAAGAACAATATTTATTAATTCGTGTCATAAAAATGATTTTTTTGAAGAGTGTGCAAGTTTTATAATATGTGTATAAGTTTTTACTATGCAATTTTAAAATATAAAAAATAATTCTTTTTTTGGAAAACAAGATATTCTTATCGTAAAAAATTATGAGACTAATTCTCCAAATATAGAGGTCATGTAAGTGGGCCTAAATACAAGTTAGTTTTTGGTTAGGAGGGGTCACAATATATATTGAAGGGAAATTTTCTTTTTTAGAGGATATTGAAGGAAAAATAAAATGTAAATACTCTAATTACTAGTATTTTTTAGGTCAAATAATTTATTTGATCCTTTATCTTTTTTTTTTTATTTTGGTCCTTAATTTTAAAAAAAATTATTTTTATTTTTTATCCTTTTAAATTGATTTAAAATGATCATTTTGTCAGTTTAAAGTTAACATTGTTAATGATATTCAAATATGGATGATTAAAAGTCGCCACAAAATGAAAAATAATAAAATCCCCTAATCCCTAAATTGTTCTACCTCCTTTCCCTCCAAGGTATAAACTTTTGGCATCTAATCCCTCCTCATCAACTTCCTCTCCTTCCAGCATCAAATTTGTCTTCATCATTTCATTCTCCAACCTTTTTCAGTTAGAACCCTTCTACACTGCAAATCTCAAGAGGGAATGAGAGAGTCACAAATTCTGTTCATTAGAGACCTGAATAGATGTGATTTTTCTTTCACCCTCATCACCATCGGGTACAAGGTCCTCCACGTCGCGCATGACACCATGATTTTCTCCTTCGATGAGATCACCAAATTCATTGATTCACGGCATCATTTACTTGAATTTCAATATGATTTATGATTTGTATGTTTAGTTATGAGATTTTCGATTCAAAAGAGGATTGAAGTTGTGAAGGATGAAACTAATTTATCAAAAATGTGTTGAGTGTTTCTTCTCATTTTTTGTTTTGTAGGAATTTTTAGTTGTTGGTATTTGAATATCATTTACTTCAAACTAATAAAAAAAATCATTTTAAATATTTTTAAATCAATACAAAATCAAAATAAATTTTTTGAAAGATAAATGACGGAAATAAATAAAAAAATCAAATAAGAGATCAAATATGTCATTTGATTTTTTTTAATGGAAATGGAACGACAATCAATACATTAATTTAGTATTATCGGTTAGAGTGTGTCACTGCATGTAAGAGATCGATTTAAGGAAAGATTGCCTTCGGGACCACTCCCATAAAGAATTTTTCTATATTTATTTCAGGCTGCGGGCTACCTACAAACAAGTCGTCTTATTTATTTATTTATTCAATTATTTATATACATAATGCTACACTGTATTTATTTTAGGCTGCAAGATAAGCCTCAAAATGCATGGATACTGATAAAAAAAAAAATCATGATGGAGAGAATGGAGACTGGAGAATTCCTAGGTTTTTTTTTCATTTTTTATTCTTTTGGAAAAAGAAAAACTCACCTGTGACAATTGCAGTTAGGCCACTCCCATTGATTCCTTGAGTAACTTCCTCTGCAGTAGAAGATGATGAAAACCCAGAAGAACCCATGACTAATTCACTCTATCTTTCTATGTCTGTGTGTTTTCTGTGAGGGTTGGTGAGAAGTGTGTGTTCTACTTAAATGTGTTAGTTGCCGTCTTATTGATTCCAAGAATTCCAATTTGGAACCCACCTCATTGGTTCAAGCGACGCTTTTTTGTCCTTCATCATTCAAAGAGTATTAAGAGTAGTGGGTGTGTCAATTGGTTGGCACAATGTTGTTTTAATTTAATTAATTATCTTAAATTTGAATTTTAAATATATAAATAATTTATAAAATAAAGTATTTTAAATATATAAGTATATTTGTACTCTGAATCAGTTGATTGAAAAATACAATTTATTATCACTTGTGTTACTATTAATATATAAAATAAAGTATGTTGTTAAGAAGAATAAAATAAGTTTTCATATTTTCTTGAATTATTTTTTATTATTTATTAAATTATTAAAAATTATGGTGGAGACTTATCAAATAAAAAGTAAAACCTATACATTTTTATAAATTTTAATCAGTAATTTTAAAAAAGTGTATTAAAAATTATGTAAGACAATCTGTTTCTAAACATTTGTCTCCATCATTCTGTTTAGGCTTAGCTTCGGCAATTTGTTAGTTTATGTATGTCCTTGTGCCACGGCCGGCTTTGTAACACACGGCCACCTGTCTGCCCCCACACCCAATACGGTCAAAGTATTATTACCTTAAAAGTTAAAAAAATAAAAAATTATAGTGTAGCTAATTAAAAGTTATGATTAATATAATTTTTAAAATAATTATTATAACAACTAACAAAAATAATGATTAATGAGTAATATATAATGTAACAGTTTTACATTAACAATATATAAACTATTTTCTTTTATTATAAAATTTAATAATTTTATCGTCCATAATTGTTTATAACTTTTTTGAAGCAATGATAATTTATAATTAATGGTAGTGTAAATAAAATTTATATTATTATTGTATTTAAATTAAATTATTATTTTTTAAATCATCTTATAGATCTATAAAAAAATATTTTATAGGATTTCACTTTATAGTTATATTATAACATTATGACTCTAACACTATACAAATTTTTTTGTATTAACGTCATAAAATTATTTTACATTATCTTTTAATTATAATTTATTATTTGAATTATTTTAAAAATTAAAAAACTTATTATACATGCAGAATTATGATTAGATAATTATATAAAATTTTTACATTTTACACAGTCAATGCATATCATATTTTTTTGTTAAGTTTTTATATTAGAAATTAGAAATAAATAAATTACAGAATAATATGCTATATCAATTAATCATTCCTCATTCTTGGTGTACTGTTTTTTCCATTTAAATATTTCACATACTAATTTTTTAATTTTTTTTATCCATAAAAAGTTAAAAGCAAAAGCAAGTATCAGAATTTACATTCAAGTAACTAAATTAGACTCTCTCAATATACTATTTGCTTAATTACTCCTATCTATTTAAAATTAGTTTTTTTTTTATCTTTATTAATGTACATTATATTTTAATATTTTATTACTATTATTTTATCTTTGTATTTTTATACATCTTGATCAATAATTAAAAATGCATTAAAATTTTATTGCTAGCCTTATAAATTTAAAATATAATATATATTTTGAAATATTTAGTTGTTATAAATTTTATTATAATATATGATTCATATATTGAAACATTTTTGTCTGTCCAACTTGAATTCAATCTCTTATAATATAACTAGCCATAAGATAATTAGCGTAAAGAGCAAGACTATCCATAAAATATATATATATATATATATATATATATATATTATAAATTTAATTATACTAATAGACGTTATCCTGTAAAATTCAGTTAAATGTAACATCGTTATTTTGTTACTACTTTTAATTTATATTTTAAAATTTGTGCTGTGGTATTGTTATTGGTTTAATTTGGTTGTGTCCAATGACTCATACTTCGGTTTGTACCTATCTGCACAGGACCAGGATTCCCTGTAATTCAGCTACATGACTGCCGGGTCCAATATTCATAATCTAACGGTCTAAATATTTTAGAACTTATGTTTTATTAACCAAAAAATATATGAAAAATAAATTAACGGTCAAGATTGTTTCTGCATTCTCTCTCCAACTGCAGGAAAAGCAAACCATCTCCATCTGAACAAGTTTCTGTGTTTCACTTACTTACCTTTCCCTTATCTACTCACGTGCGATGTCTCGTTCGGTTTGGTAGAGTCACGTGCCTACACCCAACGGCACACGAATCGGAGAAACAACAAAAACACGCACCGAGAAAACGGAAAAGCCCTAACCAGTAACAGTAACAGTTACAATCTCCGTTTTCTGTTTCTTCCATCTTCCTCTTTTTCTTAGTGCATGCCTTTCTCCATTTTCTTCTCCTCTTCTTCTTCAAGGTACCTCTGCTCTTTCTCTGTGTGTGTTCATTTCAGTGTTCTGTTTCGACGTTGAATATGAACTCTGCTGGTTAAGAGTTACGACTATAATTGCGGAGTTGAATTATCGGATGTTAGTTGTTTATAGCTGTGATTCGAGCTTTATTGTTGAGAATTTTGCATAGTTTGATAAAAATTATTTAATTTTTGGTTTCGTGTTGGTGTTGCCTATGGTAGCTTGAGCCGTTGGAATGTTTTTTTGTTTAGTTTCTTCACGCCAGGGTTAGAGGAATGGTGTGATACAATGGTTTGAATTTTCAGTTACTTCGTTAGCTTAGTTAAGTTGAGTGGCAGAGTAGTCATGACGATGAAGTTGCTGAAAATGAATGGTTTGAACTTCGAATTGTGCGAATTAGAGTGCTGAATGTGGCAGCGCTAGGTGATTGCTTGTGTGTTTGGTCATTTGATTGGGATAGTGGTTTTGGAATGTATTTTGCTGGTTTTTTTTATAAAAAAAAAATAGGGTGCATTTGATTTTTTTGGTTTTGTGTGTGTGTGTTCATTTTCTAGTGGTATATTTTCAATTAACAGTTTTGGCGACCAGTTAAGGAGTTAGTAAATATAAATCTTTTATTGGAATTTGGATATCATGGTTGGGATGCTGCGGATAGACTTTTCAATTGGAAATCTTTGTTAGAAATATTTTCATTTCAATTAACACTAAATGTTACGACTTTTTAATAAGAACTTTCTACTTTTGATTCCTTAACCATTGATCTAAAGCCAGTTAATGGCAGCAAACTGTTTTGATAATAGTTACAGAAATGGAAAATTGTTTGCATTTTATTTATGATTTTAAGAAGGAGAAGTTTAAAACAAGATTGCGTTGTTTTCGGTATTTGGTTTACAAAATCATGAAAATAATATACAAAGCAAAAATAATGTCATTTTTGTAATTACTAGAGGCAAAAATAAACCAAGCACACTCTAATTATCAATGTTTTCCTTGGGTTTTCTAGTAGTAGTATTCACTGATATACTAGTGTGTTGGTGAGGTCATAAGATATACCAGCAGTTTTTTTCTTTTAAATTCTTTTGGTATTATTTTTTGTTATTGCTTGCATGTATGGTAGAATTTAAAATACCATTGTGATCTTTATGGTAATGGAATTGAGGAAGCTGTTGCATGGTATACTCTAGAAAACAATAGACATTAAACACGTAGACTAGATACGGAGTTTCAATTTAAGGTCTGATTAAAATCATGATTAGCTTAATTACATGGACTAGACTATGTTTTCTTGATGAATAGAAAAATTTTGCCACATGGATCCCAGGGCAAGGGCTTTTGCTTCACCATTTGTTATGGAGAAACTTAGAATGGGTTTGCATTGCTTTTGTGGAAAGCAGAGTGCAAAATTTATAGTTATGAGGAAGTTTAAAATAAAAATACTTTTCTTTTTCTTTAATCACCTACACCTATTGAGTAAAATTATATGGCATTTTGAGATCAAACATCATTCCTTTATGTCAGAAAGTGGGTTATGAGTCTAACTCAACCCTACAAAACCAGCTTGTAAGGTGAGGATTGCTCCCCACTTATATAGTTTATCTCAGCACTATCTTTAGTTGATGTGGGACTTCAACATGTCCTCTTTTGCCCACGGCTACCTGTCATGTGGGACTTTCAACACACCCACTCTATCTAGGGTGACCACAGTTTAGGAGACTTTTCCAACACTTTACTATATTGACTTTAGAATCAGTTTGCCTAAGGAAATGATTGGTACACTCTGGAATTGCAGTTATTGAATATTGAATAATATTGCATTCTCAATTGTTGATTTATGAATATAGTCAATAAATATTTCTCAATCTTGTGTTGTTCACCTCTTTGTTTCTTGATTCTCATGTTTCCATGCATGCACAAAATTTATCAGTGATAAAGAAACTGAACTGATAAAAGATTTGCAAATGCTCAACGCTGGGACCTTCTTTGGTGATGTTTAGGCTGAACATCATATGGTTTATTGCCATAGAACCTGCTGCTTTATCTTTTAGTACCGGACATGTGGAAACACTTCTCATAAGAATGCAGTTAGACCTGTTATTAGAGTCCAGACCTAACCCACCTCATGAAGAATATTTGAAGCATCTACGCTTATCTTGCAAACCAAGGTTTTTGAAGAAGTGCAAAGTTTCCTTTGTGTTGTAATTTCCTTGTTACTGAACTGGGAAAAATAGTAAACTTGTCACGCTCGTGCCAAGGACGTAGTAATTACAACCTGTGTCTGTTTTCAAATGTTTGATGCTGCTATGGCAGTTGTGAAACCTGAGGTATGGTATTATTATATTCTATCTATTTGTTTTTTCAATCCATTTAGGGTTATCTGTTGCCATGGCCTTGTGCAGATCTTGCTTTGGCCTTTTGTGTTGGTTCAATGCATAGTACACTAATGTATTTGAAATTGCATTCTCATCTCATGACAGAAGGTCTTAATGAGTAGGTATTAGGCCCTCCAAATTTTTTATTTTTTACTTCTAATTAGCACTATGTGCTGAAGTACTGACTCATGATATCACCCATTATTATTTTTCTTTCCCTTCTCCTGCTCCATCCTGCTCTCTATGTCATTAAGAATTTTATGTTCTATTCAAAATTATTTATCTTCCTTTACTATTATATGGAGATAGTTTTTTGTAGGAGACCATAAGGGATTATATTTGTTTAGTCAATCTTTTTTATGTTTTAGGCCCATATGTAGCACTTATGGGCCATTAATTTTCTCAGACAAACCATAAGGCCCATTCATATAGGGTGAGCAAATGTTGACACAAGAAGGAAAACTTCTTGTTGATGAGACTGTGCAATATTGGGAAAAAATTGCTTGTATCAGTTCTTTGAATTTGTAGATAAGATCACCTTAATGATGTTGGATTTTATTAGTATTAGATATTCTGTTACCTCTCTTTAATAGAAATGAATGTTAGTCAGGTCTAGATACAGGAATTTTATTCAGATGGTGCAACTAAACAATACGATATATCACATAAAGAAACTCATTTCCTTTTCTTCTAAAAGTATAGCTATTTTACTATAGTTTAAATGAAGAGACATATTTTTCTTCTCCAGATATAGCTTTTATAGTACTAGTTTTCCTCCTCTTTTACCTCATATTAGGAAAGCTCCCCCCTGCCTCCCAAAAAAATTCAGCAGATGCTAACAATAAATAGTCACATGCTTTCCTTTATTTGCCCGCTGAACTCTACTTCTAGATTATAATGATTAGAACATGGTGAAGTCAAGTTTATTGTTGTTGCCTGGGTAGCTAGTTTGTTGATTTCACTTTGCCTTTGCCATGCTTAGATGAAATCCTACATCTGGCTTCAAACTGTGGATGGTTCTATTCAGCAAGTAGAGGAAGAGGTAGCCATGTTTTGCCCCATGATTTGCCAGGAAGTACTTCAAACAGGCTTGGGATCTTCCAAAACTTATGCTATATCTCTTCCACAACGTGTCAATCCTGCAATGTTGGGTTTGATACTTGACTACTGTCGGTTTCACCAAGTACCAGGGCATTCTAACAAGGTCTGGAACAATCCTACTTTCATGTGATTCTTTTTACCTTAATTTTAGGGATATATATTTTTCAGTACTCATCCATTATTTGAAGACTTGGTGCTTGTTAATTTTAAAGTATATTTGATAATTTTGAAATACTACTTGATAATGTCTGGGACATCTTTAATTTTGCTTTAATCAGCTGAAATACTGGAGAGATAGAAAAATTTAGAGATTAATGAGTATTTGATTGTGCTACTATTGTAGGAGCGCAAAACTTTTGATGAGAAGTTTATTCGGATGGATACAAAGAAGTTATGTGAGTTGACATCTGCTGCTGACAGCCTCCAACTGAAGCCTTTGGTTGACCTGACCAGCCGAGCACTTGCTCGGATTATTGAAGGAAAAACTCCTGAGGAGATTCGTGAAACATTTCATTTGCCTGATGATCTCACTGAGGTGTGTGATGATAGCGAAAGTGAGCCTTTAAGTCTGCAATCATATTTCTTTATTTACATTAGGATCTTTGCCAGGAGGAGAAGCTGGAGCCTCTGAGAAACATAACTGATGATCCACGAATTCGACTTCTAAACAGATTATATGCTAGAAAGAGGAAAGAACTAAAAGAGAGGAAGAAACTGAAGGTATTTTCTACCATTTTAATTCCATTAATATTGTTGGACCTTGCATATTGAATGTTAGTATAATTCTTATTCTTATTTATGACAAACTTCTTGTCAGAGTGTATTGCGATCACACTAAAATGTTTGACGTGTTTCAGGATGTTGAGGTTGAGGAGGAACCAAAGGATGAGCGTTCAGTTGAAGATCTTCTATCATTTATTAATGGTGCAGATGGAGGCATGTCATGTCTTTCACCCTGACGTCTTTTCTAAATTTCTTTTGTCATTGCTTTTTGTTTCCGTGGGGCTATTTTATCAGATCTTTCATTTTATTTTGGGAGGGATCAGGTGCGGATAAACAATGGCAATTTGTCTTATTGTTAAAGAAAAGTAGATCACTTTTATCGCACTTTGTTCATCTCTACAATACTGCCATGTGATTTTGTTCAGCTTTGACTTTTATTGGTGCATGCTATATTTATACATCATAAATTATTTAAATCTGAAGCTGCTAATTTTAGTTTTGAAAGTTTCCATGAATATAGGATTTTTACTTCTTTACTGCTATTATTATTATTATTATTATTATTATTTTAGAATATCTAAAATTTATCCGATCATATCATTTATTCTAGCATATGTTATTGTAGAATAATGATATGATGGGATATTTTTTAGATTTTCTAACAGAATGCATTTTTGGGACAAAGACTGGTTGAGCCAAGCCAGGGCTAGACTGGGAGGATTGTGTATGGGACAAATACCAACTACTTGTCTGTTACTACTGTTATTATTGTTTTTTGTTTTGTTATTGTTTAGATGCATGGAGTTACTCTCTTATTTATGATAGATGCTAGAGCGATTATGTTGATTTCTCGTCATCGGTTATCACATAAGATTTTCTACATTTATTCAACCATATTGCTTGTAGTAAAGTTTTCTTTAGAGTATAATAATTTTAATGCACCCTATCTTGTTTTTGCTTTACATAGCTTACCTTGTAGATACATATGATTTGACAGATATAAAGGGAACTAGAGCTAATAAAAATAAAAAGAAGAATAGGAGAAGGAAAGACCATGCAAAGGATATTTCTTCAGAAAATACAAATGAAAACGATAAGGTTAGACTCTGCCACCTATTAAAAGACTTGTTGAGGATATGTTTATGACTTGTATACTCATTCTCATTGCTTAGATTACCACTACCTGCTGGTGTCAACATTATTTTCCATTTTGAACAAGAGTATTGTCTCTCTCATTGACTATCCTTTTATATATTTTAGGAATTGAATCCTCTTCCTTCTGCATATCACGATGTCAATTTTGACAATGCCTTGGAGGCCTCTGCAAGTAAACACTCGAGGACGCAAAACCTCCCTGCTATTAATTTTTCTCCAAAATTTGAATTTATTGATGGAGATGTTGACGATGATTTAGATCCTGCGATGAAAGAGGAGCTTGACAGGTTAGATACACGCTTCTCTAGTTCTTCAATTGATGAGGAATAAGTTCAAAACTATATATATATATATATATATATATATATATATATATATATATATATATATGCCTTTTGTCAAAGTAATCTTTAATTAATTAATTAATTTGTTTCTATGATTTCCTTATCTGTTCATAGAATATTTTTTCTCTCCTCACAAGTAAATTCCATGGACCCAAGAATCTTCCTGACTGGTTTAGTGCATTTTTTTTTTATTGATTCCATTCCATTAAAATTATCATTAATCAAGAGGATTCTTGCTTAATTGTATCTTGTGTTGAACGTTCTGCATTTGTCTTACATAGTAGTTCATTCATTTACTTAATTTTAGTAGACAACTTGTGGATTGGTCGTATCAAAATATAACCTATGAAAGAGGGTAACCTTGTCAGCTAATTGTTGAGTGCTTTATTTTATTGTATTCTCTTTTATCTTGCATTTATTGACTTTGTTTCTTGTAGGGAAGTGGAAGATTTTGCACGAAGATTAAATTCAGATTGGCCTGAAAGGATGCAAATTTTATCTTTGGGCCAAGACAGAAGACTAGTGCCAATTTCTATGAATAGCAATGGTTCAACGCACCTTTATACAGGTATGTCCTTTCTATCTTCTCAATATTCTTTTACAACCCTACTTGCTGACTTGTTTTCTATCAGAAGTATCTGAAAATTTTGCTCAGAGTCTGTTAGTTCTAAAGATATGATTATGTACTGAGGGCTAGACTAGCATGGTGGTATTATTGCACATGTTAATTATATTCAAGGACATGTGTTATTTCATAGGGCTTGATCATTGGGTCTGCTTTTGGTCCCTTCCCTCCCTCTCGTTTTTATTGTTTTTTATATCTGTATATCACATACTGGCAAGTTATGAATTTCAAAATGATTTTAATTAATTGGTTACTGATAATATAGAAGGGCTAGCTGGGTTTAGGGTGAGGAGTTGCAACTTAGGTTTTAATCATGAATGATTTCAAGTCTATCGTTGAGCATGTAATGTATGCTACATATAGGTTTTGATCAGAGGTAGCGCAGCACTGGCAGATAATCCAATTTCCAAGGTGAGTGGAAGTGGAAGTTAAAGTGATCTTGAAAGGATGGCAGCTTAGGGTTTGCTGTTGCCTGAATCTTGGAAGTGCAAGTCTGTGTGAACACCATGTGAGTAATATTTGTTTGTTCCTTCTAACTTATAACCAAAGTGTAGCTTTGTTTTTTAAAAATTTGAACATTTTGAATTCTGCATGGGGAGAGGGGCAAATAAAAGAGAGACAAAGAAGTGTGAGAAGAAAAGAGTAAAAAAAGAGAATCTTGGAAAGCAATTTGAGTGTTATCGACTCATCTACCTTGACCTTGTTTCCTTGTATTTATTCCAGTCTCCACTATTTTTGTCAGGTCTTTGAATTTTTTAAAATTAATTTCATTATTATTTTTGTTTATTTTTGGTGGTTAAGCTATAGATAAACTTGTATTATACATTTGTTAAAATGATATCATACAACCCCTAGTCGAGTTACATGGGGGCAGTTTCACTATAGACTTTTTCTATATTTAGACCTTATTTTTTTTTTTTATTTGTGGGAATCAAAGACAATGTCAAGAGGTTTATAACAACTCATGCACCTTTGTTCAATCAATTGAGTTAAACCCCCTAGACTTTAGATCCTATTATTTGATAGAGTCTTCCAGCAGGTGTTTATAGGATGGGGAGCACATTGATTTGCGCACTCATTATAAATTCAATACTATTATAACAGGCACGAGATGACGAGAATCATTTGGGAATTACGATCGTTGTCTCGAACTTTTATTTTGCGATTGTATGATTTTGTCACTTTAAAATACCTTAACATTTAAAAAAAAAAAATGCTTGTCGGTAAGTTTTAAATTAGTAGAGAATTGATTTTGATAAAATTAATTTAGAATCATTGAATGTTGTCAAAATGCTTGTCTAAATTAATTCTAATTATAGATTTACATTAGAACATTTATTTTTATTATGTGTGAATTTTTTAATGTTAAAAAAGAAATGGGCATTGAAGTTGGACAGATTTTGCACTGTCAACTCTACTATGAAGATTTTTAACATCAAAACAAAAGTTCCATTGCAATGAAGGTTTTTGACAAGTAAACCATTTTTATTGGCATGTTTTCATTTGATATAATGTAGAATATGAATTTTGAAGTTTGATGTATTTTTGTTTGGTCATTTTGAAATACTTTCCTCAACCTGTTTGCTTTAGTTGATGGGGGGACCTTAGTAAGCTAAAAACATAATGACAGTTCCACTTTTTCGAAATTCATACATCTCACCCATCTAGTTAATAAATAATATACATTCACTAAGTATAAATTATGTGTCTACAGTCATCCAATATCAAATACATTCACTATGTAATAATTATAGAGCTAAAACAAGTAAAACCTGTGGTTCAAGACCTTATACATCAAAATCAAATGCATGGCTATTCCAAGAGTAAGCATACAAAACTTCCTTCATCGGTCTTTGTCATTGTACTCAGACGAGTAATACAGCTTCAAAACTTTTGGAAGAAACACTGGCAACAGGAATCCAAATAGATTGAAAGACCAGTAGGCCATATTGGCCATTGCAAGTGCTCTCCCAACATGAATCCTCCAAGCAGACCCACTGTGCTCGCCATCTATCTTATAGACCTCACTCCTAAGCCAATCCACAATGGTGAAAATCCTTCTTGCATTGTAGAATGCTGGAACAAAAGCTCGAACCGGAGCCGAGAACCTTTGTGATGATGATGATGCCACTCCTTCCATGAAAACTTGGCTGGCCAAGAGAAAAACATGCGGTGCTGCTGCCTTGATCCCTTCCTTGTCACCCTCAAAAACACCCTCGAAAATGTAGGCTATTGGGATGAAAAGCCCAATGGTGGCACCGATGAGGGTATAAAGTTGGATGAGCTTGTTTTGGGGGTTGAAGACTTCTTGGGGGTCCCTTGATGGATGAAGAGAAGGGAAAGCCACCTTGGCTATGAAGTGCAGGTAAATAAGGGAGAAGAACACAAAGGCAAAGTCTTCAGGGCTTACCAAGCCACTGGCAGATAGGACAATTACCACAGCCAGGGAATTGAGCTGGTTGAAAGAGAGAATAGTACCCACTTTGTGTTGTTGTGGTGGTGTGGTGGGCTTGTTGAGATTCTTGAGTAATGATTGTTGTTGGTCTTGTTGTTCTTTGAAACTAAGTTCTTGTTCTTTTGGGAGGCTAATGTCACAGCCTGTTGGCCCAACACCACCTGACATGTTTGTGAAGCTATCGAGAATTGACAATTAATTAATAATAATTTGTCTGGATGGGTGTGTGTGTGTAGATTGAATGAAGGACTAATGCATGGGGGTGGATTTGTTTCCTTTTGGGTGTGTTTAGAATGAAATGAACAAAATCATAAGAAAGAGAAAATGAAAATATTCAGTTTTTTTTTTATTGTAGAGAAATTGATGGAATTGAGATTTATTTTTGTGGTGGTAAATGCATGTAAAGAAAGGAAGTAAAGAGGAGATTGGGAATGAAAATGTGAGATAGGTACGAGAATGAAGGCTAGAAGAAGGAAGAAAAGTTTGATGATGGAATAGGTAGTCGACAAATGGCAAGTTCATATGAGTTTAAGGTAAAAGTTGACCGATATTGTTGCAACATCTGTCCTTGTTAATTCTAAGTTTTATTACGAGAAAATATGAACATTATATATATAAGTTCTATATTAATGAAGATTTGAGTTAGATTAAATTAAACATCAAATATAGATTTAAATTTTTTATATGCAGTCCTGAAAGGCAGAAATTATTTATCCTGTTGTGTTTAAACCCATTTTGTTTTTTAATATATAGACTTTATTTTCTAACACAACATAATTTTCTTAAACTAAGTAAAAAAAGGTGTAATCAAGTTTAACCATCACAATCTACATAAATAAATACTTGAAAAAATATAAATGCTTTAATTTTTGGGTTAGCATACAATATGACCCCTAAAAATAATAGTAATTTGTATTAGTTTGATTCCTAAAGGTGTATATCTATACAACTTATTCTCAAAAGTGACTTCCTAACAAATTAACCACACACGTGTAATGTTAATTGCATATAATAAATTGTACAGATATGGCAAAACGACATTATTTCACACATCATTACATCTCTTTATGATTGTAATTGTCGAAGATTGTCGAGTATTCTAGGATTTTGAGTTCAAAAATATTTCCCTTGTGTACATGTGACGTGGTCCCTATTTGAAGGAAGGGGCTTCTTCTTATTAAATGCATAGCTTCTTATTAATTTACATTATTCAGGTGTGGTCCATGATTTTGTTGTGTTCAAGTAGCGTTATTGAGTGGTAATAGTAAGGGTTTTTCAACATTTTTTCAGGGCTCAAAATAGAACATTAAAACATAACTTTTATGGTGAATCCAAGTGGGAAGGAACTTACCAAAAAAAAAATGGACAACTCCCAAACCCTTTTATTCTTATTCTTTGTATTCAATCACTTTAACCTCTTCCCACAATTTCACTTTTTTTTATCACGGTATTGTTACAAAGTTATTCCTGCTGAAAGCAGTGATAAATCTTCATCGGAACCTTAAACGCACACAAGATGATTATTCTCCTCCCAACATGATTTATTCTATATCCAATAATCAATCAAGATTGAACCCTGAATTACTTAGTTAAGGGATACAAACCATTACCACTTATATAAACCATTATAAATACAATCTCACTATTATGTTGGGTTGATTTCATATCAAAACCATATGTGCACCATCTTATGGCAAACACCATTCGTTTCTTCATCATTTAAAAGATTTGAGAGATTTGGGAATTTACTCAAATAAGATACATTAATTAGAGGGAAAGTGGGTGGATTGGTATCAAATCCATATATACACGGATACACCTATTTTATATCAGCAAATTATATAGAAAACAATGTTATACATCTGTAATTAACATTCCACGTCAACTTTTTGGTTGCCCAAAAAGATAAATCATATAAAGAAATTCTTTATGAAAATTACATAAACTGAAGTGTCAAAATTTTAGCAAAAATAAGTATTTGGCTTTCTCTCATCTAATGTGGATAGCAAAAATATAAACGATCAAATGACTACTTCATGCTTTTTCGTCAAAATATTTTCAACAAAATAGTAATGTTACTATATGTTTAATCTTCAACCATTGACAAAATGATTAACCTCTATACTTTTGAGAGATCAATTTGTATAAACACACTCTTTCAAAGACCAAAATGACCCTACCTAACAGTGTATAGTGTCGCTGTATGGTTACACTTCAACCATTAAACAAATTGTTAACTCTACTTTTTAGAGACCAAATTGTATAAACACACTTTCAAACACCATAATAACCCTTCATTAACACTTTTAAGAGCCAAATCCTATAAATAACTCCTCAAATTTAACATCATACAAAACTAACACTTTTATGTATCACACCTAAAAATTGTGACCATTGAATTTTGCCACTTATATAATAATGCAAACTCGGTACATAATAATGCTTATATCAATCCTAACGAAAAGCCTACATAAAATAGTAAAAATAAAACAAATGTGAGGTGGCTTACTGGTTGAGGTATCCATCCTAATCCACCCTAAACCCTGGTTTTCAAAATATTTCATCTCGAGTGAATAGGCAATTTAGTCCCTGAGATTGTATCCATTTTGCATATTAGTTCCTAACTTAATATTAAATTCAAAATAGTCTCTATCTTTGCATAAGTGTTGCAAAATAGTCATTCCGTTAAATTTTAAAGTAACGCCGTTAGTGAAGTCAATTTTAGTGCCACGTGAACTATCCAACATGGCACTAAAGGATGACGTGGCATGACACATGGACATGCCTCTCAAAAGATGTCACGTCATTTGATGATAACAAAACGAGTAAATAGGCAATTTAGTCCCTGACTTTGTACCCCTGTTGCATATTAGTCCCTAATTTAATGAAAAATTCAAAATAGTCCTTAATTTAATGAAAAATTCAAAATAGTCCCTATCTTTTGCATAAGTATTGCAAAATAGCCCTTCCGTTAAATTTTAAAGTAACGTTGTTAGTGAGGTCAATTTTAGTGTCACGTCATTTGATGATGATAGAATGAGTGACTTCTTGAAATTTGATGGTTCTGAACCAATTGAGACATATATACGAAAAAGAACCCACACACACTTGCACAAATAAAAAGAACCAAAAATCCACAGCAACAACCTTATCTCTGTAGCCGTCAACACCAATGGGCGATGTATGCATAACCATTCTCTTTTCCTCTTTTTTTTTTCTTCAATTACCATCAATGTATCATTCCGGGTTTTGTTTTTTTTTTTTTTTGTGTTTTGAATAGGAAGAGAAAAAAGCAGAGGAAAACACAGTGGAGGAGAAAAAAGCAGAGGAAGAAGAAAAGAAAGAAGAAAAGAAAAAATCAGAGGAATCAAAAGATGACAAGGAATCCAAGGAGAAATCTGTGTCACCAGAAATCATGCAAAGCACAACCTTTGCAATGCATGGATACTTTAAGCATGATTTCTGGCATTTTTTAAGTTAGAGACTGTTTTGCAACACTTATGCAAAAGATATGGACTATTTTGAATTTTTCATTAAGTTAGGGACTAATATGCAATAGGGGTACAAAGTCAGGGACTAAATTGCCTATTTACTTATTTTGTTATCATCAAATGACGTGACATCTTTTAGGAGGTACATCCACGTGTCATGCCACATCATCCTTTAGTGTCAGCCACGTTGGATAGTCCACGTGGCACTAAAATTGACCTCACTAACGGCGTTACTTTAGAATTTAACGAAAGGACTATTTTGCAACACTCATGCAAAGATAGAGACTATTTTGAATTTAACATTAAGTTAGGGACTAATATGCAAAATGGGTACAATCTCAGGGACTGATATGCAAAATGGGTACAATCTCAAGGACTAAATTGCATATTCTCTCATTCCATCTCATTAAAAGACATCATATTTTTTAAGTTCTATTCTTCACACTATCTACAACAGTTCAACGCACCTGTATAACAATTCAAATCTGGTGGAGTTCAGCATTCATGCAATTATCATTTTTCATCTACACACAACAGTACTTCCAAGATAAAAAAAAAAAAGAAACATTGCATGGAGGAACCGAATAAATGCACTTAGATCTAAGAACCAAACATTCTTTACACGCTGCGCTCATCAATAGGGCAAGAAAGTGGTAAGGCTAAAAAAATAGGGATTTTCGAATTATCCCAAATAATAGAATTACTACAAGCAAAATTTAGACAATTATGACGAAAAAGAATGGAAGAAAAAATCTTGCCTAATAATGATGACCAATGCATATAAAAAAGTCAACCTGTACTGAAATTAAACAAGTTTATTACAACAAAAAAAAGCTAATAATTCAACAAGTAAAAAGAAACTAACTAGCCAAAATCCCATATGAAATCTTTCAGAGGAAGGGTGGAATGTAAAGATTTTCCGGCAAAACTTACTTTCAACATTTTGACAGAAGACCATCCTGGTAAAACTTGGACCTCTGCTAACATATAAATTTGCAACAAAGTCAAACTCTGTATATCTGTATAACTAACTACTACAATTTATTCTCTCACATTAGGTATTTGTCTTCTGTTTGGGAATATACTTTATCTTGGTCCCCTTTTCAGACTTCTTCGATCTGGGTTTGGATTTCACAACTCTGGAGGTTGCAGGCAATCTTTTATCTGCATTAGCCACAATGTTGCAACTATCCACTGCAGAAGATTGATATGCTGCTGTTTTCAAATCCCGCATCTCCTCACACCCAGGAGGTTCTGAATCGGGGCAAATAACCAATGTCACATGTTCTAACGAGATAGCTTCCTTCCATATAGTTTTGATTAGGAAAATATTAATTGAAGACCAAGCCAAGCATTTGATCACATTATCAGCAAAGGCATGAAGTGACAAAGCTTACTTTGTGCAAGGAAAGCTTTTGCAGCTTGAATGTCGAACAGTAAGCTTCCTGAATCTGCTTTACCCTCTGTATGGGAGAAATACTTTGCAAAACCAATATCACCACCATCAGCAGTAGACACCCTTAAAGAACTTGGACCTGACAAGTTTTGACCATTTCCATGAACTGCATCAACTTCTATCCCACCACTTTGAACTGGAAGTGGATCTTTAGTTTCAAGCCGGCTAACTGGCCTCCAAAGCTTGACTGTTGAGCGATTGTTGCCACCCATAGCAACATCGGTTTTCATTGGTTTATCCCGAGAAATATTCTGCTTTCCCACATTCTCGACCATGCAGTCCTTTTGAGAAGCCACCATATTACCCTCTGATTGGCTGCAATTGCTAAGATTAACAGATATAGATCCTATTAAAAATTCTTGATTCTTAATTTGGTCTGGTTTATTCTCTTGTATGGTTTTTAAAACCACCTTGTCAATTTCTATTTTAGACTTTCGAGTCCATACTTTGCTACCATTAACTATAGCAGATGCCTTTTGATCACAGCGGGTTCCATATTTCTGATTGATTTCAAGTTTTGACACTGGAGAATTCTGGTTTGTATGCAAACCATTGGCTATAGTCCATTGTGATTTTGGCAGCCCCTGTTGTCTGGCAACTGCTTGGCGTTGATGTTTCTGTCCATGTGCAGACCGTCTCTCAACATTTTGATCAGTGGCAGTTTCAGACTCTAATGAATATATCCATTTATTACTTCATTGGTGTCAGCACATTGGGAAGGTACAGGTGAAGCTGAGCTATCAGAAAATGTATTTGGATTATGAGCTTCAAAATTGTATGTATCTAAAGATGCTTCTACCAGTGATAAAGCCAAAGATGCTTCTGCTAGTAATAATGCCTTTACAGTACTGTCAATATTGCCTTTAATTTCTGCCTCAGTTTTGTGTCTTTGTTCCCTAGCTTTCTGCTCTTTTTGTCTAAGCTTCTTCTGGCGTTTCCTCTCCAAAATCTCAGCTTGTCTATAAAATTAGAAAGGATTATTAAATAATGAGTCCTATTATGCATACTTGACCGGTTTTCAAGAGTATATTTTTAGCTGCATCTCATATGATTTTTGCTAAACAGAAGCATAAAGATTAACTAAAAATAATGTGGTACAAGATTTATTTATAATAGTTCATTAGAAGTTACAAAAATCATATAAAATATAAGAAAAATAAATTGAAAATCATAGCAGAGGCATCATATGTTCATAAATTAATTTAAGCACATTGCATTATGCACGAGTTTACATAGATGAGCTAGCCAAATTTACTGAAACTATGCATGAGAGTGTAGTGCAGGTTGATTATGTCCTTAGCTTTCTTAAAACACTTATTCCTGCTGACTTATCAGGGATTTATATCTATCAAGAGGCTATCAACCCAAATAGCACTAGGTTCTTCTTCGATTTCTTAGTTGTACAGGTTTATTATGGGAATAGATCTCTTATTTCACAAAACAAAACAACCAAAAAAAATTGTTCAGACTCCATTTCAAATTTTAAATTTTAAATTTCATTAAAATAAGATGATTAAAAAAGAGACTAGACTTCTATTGTATTGCTCTCAACCAGGTACCTTTTCTGAGCAGCTTCTTCCTCCTCCTCCAATTGCTTCTGGCACCTTAGTGCTTCCGCATCCTTGTCAACAAGCCATCCCTTCAGCTAAGGGAACAAAAAACCCATTTCATCATGACTGTAACAGAAAGAACTAATTGGGGAAAGTGAGATTATTGGTTTGTTATATAATACAGATAGGGCTCGACATAATGTATTTCATGTGCAAGTCATAGTATGACCTTCTGTTCCATTGCCACCTCCAAAAATTCAAATATTATGACATAACATGAGTTGGATCCATGAGTCAATTACTGAAAGAGAAAAGACATTTGAATTGCATTGGTTTTTGGCAGCCCTTTTGATGTCGAAAAACATACCATTTGAAACCAAAAACAAAAGGAACATCACATAAAAGAAGAGGAAGGGGGAGTTATATAAACAAATTTTGAAGTTAAGAAAGACAATTACCAATTTCTGTTCTAGCAAGAAACTTGTGCTAGAAACTAGGTTTTTTGGTTCAAGACCGATTTTTCCATCCTCTCCATCAAATACATATCTTTGCATTGATTCTGCTATCCCACATAAACATGTTTTTTTCACTAGCGTCATCAAGGACACTGAACAACTCTAGGGAAGATATAGGAAAGCTGGAAGGTATAGATTGAACAATATCCTGCAAACAATTTAGACATATTGCATTAATATTCCAGCAGCACGGACACGTCCAGGGTGCTCTGGACATCCAATTGCAGCGGTGAGAACATCCTAACGTCCATGGGGGACGAAGGATCCCTGTGTCGCCTGCTCCTCAAAGGAATCTTGCACAGAAAACACAGTTGTACATGACATTCACAAAATATTGAAATATAATTCTAATGGTTAGTTGAAAATGACTTACAATCTTCTCAACGATTTCCTTTGCGGCCTCAGTTGTCATCTCCCCTGTTTTCTTCGTGCGGGCCATCTTCCACTTCACGTGGCGTCTGACCAGGGATGAAGGGTCGATGACGCCATCAACACTTCCTGATTGTGCAGCTTCCTCCAGCTTCTTGGTCTCCTCAGCCAGGAGCTTCTGCTCCAAATATTCATAACCCCCACGAGACAAAACGTGGGGGACAGTGTTCTATTTCTGGATGGCCTGTGCCTTTTTGCGCACATCCTGCAAAAATAAAACAATAATCTTTCAAATTGCTAGAATGAAGTATAACAAGTTAATGTTTTTTTAAAAACAACTTAAATGGCAAGGAACATACCTCCCAAGAAGGGTCTCTGCGAGTCTGGCAAAATTGGACCCATTTTTCCTTGCTTATGTCCTATTTCTCACAGACAGTGTCGTTCACACCGTCTTGATCGGCTGCAAGGGCTCATTTCCTCGTGAGGTTGCCTCTATCTCTCGCCCATAGTCTAAAGTAACTTCCTTTTCGTCCTACTGTCAGAAGCCTCTGGGATTTCAAATTCCGCCTGACAACATCAAATAAGGTTTATTTGTTACAATAATGTATTTTTTGGCTATTAATTAAACAACATCAAATAAGAAAAGAAAAATACCTGAATATCCTCCCAAAGCAAGTCCTTCTGAGCAGTAGGGACCTCTTTCCAGTTCTCGCAGGTGATGTCCATCTTATCACGCGCCACAATCCCCAAATATATTCTTAATTTCTTCCTTTGGGGACCATCGGCCTTATCGGTAGCAGGATCAACATGGACCACTGGTCTCTCAGCACTAGGTGATCTAGTAGACAATGATCGTAGACGTTGTTGGATCGAGTGGCCTCAGAATAATTAAGAAGGGGGGTTGAATTAATTATTCCTAAACCTTTACTAATTAAAAAATTACTCTTCTAAGGCTTTTACTAAATTGTTAAGAGAATGAGGAGTAGAAGAGAATCTTAACAGAAAGTAAAAGCGGAAATTAAATGCACAGCGAAAATTAAAAGAGTAGGGAAGAAAGAAACAAACACACAAGAGTTTTTATACTGGTTCGGCAACAACCCGTGCCTACATCCAGTCCCCAAGCAACCTGCGGTCCTTGAGATTTCTTTCAACCTTGTAAAAATCCTTTTACAAGCAAAGATCCACAAGGGATGTACCCTCCCTTGTTCTCTTTGAACCTAGTGGATGTACCCTCCACTAGAACTGATCCACAAGAGATGTACCCTCTCTTGTTTTCAGTCAAACCCAAGTAGATGTACCCTCTACTTGTACCACAAAGGATGTACCCTCTACTTGTACCACAAATGATGTACCCTCCAATGTGTTGAGACAAAGATCTCAGGCTGTTAAACCTTTGATACTTTGTGAATGAGGATACAAAAGAATTCTCAGGCGGTTAGTCCTTTGAACACTTTTGTATTAGGGAAAGGGAAGAATCAAAAGAATTCTCAGACTGTGTCGTTTTGAATTCTTTGACAAGGGAGAAGGGAGACACAAAAGAATTCAGGCGGTTAGTCCTTTGTTCTTTTGGAAAAAGGAGAAGAGAGACACAAAAAGAATTCAGGCGGTTAGTCCTTGGCGAATTCTTTTTGGCAAAGGGAGAAGGGAATGAAAAAATGAATGGCACAAGTTTTCAAGGTTTGGAAAACCAGAAAACTTCAGAAAGCTTTTGGTACAAAGAAGAAGAAGAAGTTCAAAGAGATTCAAGGCTTGTAAAGGATTGTAATGAAAAGATTGGAAAAGTATTCAAGATTGAATGAATGAAATCAATTGAAAATGCAAAAACAAAGCCTTGCTTTTATAGACTCTCCATGTCTGGTCAAGAAGACCATTCAGAAGAGTTATAACTTTTAGAAAAACTTAAAACCAATTTGAAAAAGTCAAAAAACCTTTTGAAGAGTTACATCTTTTGATTTATTCAGAAACAGTCACTGGTAATCGATTACCAAATTAGTGTAATCGATTACACAAGGCTTTTAAGTGAAAGGATGTGACTCTTCACATTTGAATTTGAATTTCAACATTCAAGGGCACTGGTAATCGATTACCAAAACATTGTAATCGATTACAGCCTTTTGAAAATAATTGGAACGTTGTAAATTCAGTTTGAAAACTTTTTCAAACTCACTTTGCTACTGGTAATTGATTACACCAATATGGTAATCGATTACCAGAGAGTAAAAACTCTTTGGTAAAGGTTTTGTCAAAAACTCATGTGCTATTCAAAGTTTTGAAAAAAAACTTTTTAATACTTATATTGATTGAGTATTTTCTTCATTCTTGAATCTTGAGTCTTGAATCTTGATCTTGATTCTTGATTCTAGGCATTCGTCTTTGAGTCTTGAATTCTTGTTGATTCTTGAACTCTTGAATTGTTCTTGATTCTCTTGAGTTGTTCTTTGATAGATATTTAAGCTTTTTGTCATCACCTTTGTCATCATCATTGTTATCATCAAAACACCTTTGAATTACCTTTGATTCACCATGAAGCTTTGCTTCTATAGACGTGAGGCTTTGCGTGTCCGCTTCACGGTAGACGGCAAAGCCGATGCGTCGGAAGGAGCAGGAGGTGGAGGAGGGGAGGCAGGTGGAGAAGCCATGATCCTTTGTGTGTGTGTGTGTGTGTGTGTGTGTGTGTGTGTGTGTGTGTGTGTGTGTGTGTGTGTGTGGTGTGTGTGTGTGTGTGTGTGTGTGTGTGCTTTCAAAAAAGGATAAATCAAAAGAGGATAAGTCATAAGTGATTTACTAGTGGTTTTTAATTGTGATTCAAAACAGGATAAGATGTAATAGTAGTGAAAATGACTAAGGAGACTTGTATGCATACAATATACATTGATAAACTATAAAAATTTCAGAATAACAGCTATCTGGTATTCACAACTCTAATTCTGTCAAGAGAGAGGAATTAAATCATTCATATTGCCTGCCTGCAACTTGGAATTCAACTGAATTGCATATCCTATTTTAAGGATAAGAGGATAAGAGTGAGGTGCTTTTTAATTGTGGTTCCGTAAGAATCAGTGGAACCTCAAAATGGCTCGATATTGGTGTTTGGAGATGATGTCAACAGCTACATAGGTGTAGGATAATCTTTGTTAGCAATTGAGGTTTTTGTTTATCTGCTTCTATATATATATAAACATTTTGTTTTGCTTTAGGCGGCCTTATTGGTTTTTCTGATTAATTGGTTTAAAGGACATGCGTATCAGACTTTGAAATCTGATCTTTTTCCTTTGTCATGCTAAAATCCAGGGTCCTATCATTTTTAATGAATTCACTCTTGTTATAAAAATAAATTAATCAATTAGGTTTGCTGTTATAGTACTGGACCATTAATTAGTCCAGAATTTAGTTTGTGCAGGAACTTCAACACCTAAGGAGTGAGCGAGACCGCATTGAGAATGAAATGCATCATTTGAACGAGTCTCTCAGGTTAGTCTACAATTTTTCAGATTAAAGAATGCAGATGAAGATACCAAGCAGAAGTTAAATTCGAAACTTGATAAACCCATTCTCATTTTCAGGTTAGGCCTTTTAGGCCCATTCTCATTTTCTCATGTCATGCATAGAAGTCTAATTAGAATTTTTGAAAGCTGAACTCTGCTACTGTGTGCTTTGTTTTGCACCCCTTCTCTTTTTTGGGGGGCATATATGGTTGTTGGTGAATAGTGATAGTAACATTTCAAGGTTAAGGGGACCAGATTGATGATATAGTTGCTGTGAAGGTCCAAACTGGAGAATCTAGCAGGCCCAAAAGGAATGAGGTAGCACCATAGAAATTGACTGATTATGTGTCTTACAAGTAGATATATTATTGAGTTGGTTCTAGAAGGAATTGGTTAGAATTCTAATAGGAAGGATGTAGATATTATTATGTATGGACAGCATAGGCAAATGGTTATATATTCTTGTAAATGCATTTTATCAATCAATGAGAATTAAGTCCATTTCTATCTAATTTGATTTCTTCTTTAGGGGGCCTATTCTATCCTCAAATTCAAAATCCATTACACATCATGGCGTTCACCCAAAATATCCATAAAAGGAAGCTTAATTAATATGTTGATGTTGTCTTTCAATTTGCATAATCAACAGTGTTGCTTCTACTCAACCCAGATGTTATGATCTGCTTGAGTATAAGTAGATCACTAAAGAAGGGGGCAAAAAAGGTCCTAGGCTCCTCCTAGCATTTTATTTTCTAGGAAATGGCAAAGAAGTATATCAAGCAATTAGGAGTAGCTTGCTTGACATATAACCTTAGAATGTAATTTTCAAGCCAATTTGGAGAAGTATATCAAGCAACTTCTCCAAATTAGGGTTTGGCAGCAATTGTTGGCAAGAACCATTGTGCACACACGATTCTTGGCACACCAGAATTTATGGCTCCAGAGTTATACGATGAAGACTACACAGAATTGGTGGACATATACTCATTTGGGATGTGTGTGTTAGAGATGGTGGCAGTAGAGATTCCTTATAGTGAATGTGACAATGTTGCTAAGATATACAAGGTGTCTTCTGGAGTTAGACATGCTGCCTTGAACAAGGTCAAAGATCCTGAGGTTAAGGCTTTCATTGAGAAGTGCCTTGCTCAGCCAAGGGCTAGGCCTTCTGCAGCTGAGCTTCTCAGAGATCCTTTCTTTGATGAGATTGTTGATGATGATGATGAAAATTATGATTGTTCTTGTTCATATCAATAAAATAATATTTCTTACAGTGTTGGTTTTTTAATTTGATTCACCTACCTTTTCAGTATACAATGTCAATTTGGGCAACCTAGAACTGTGAAAATTAAATTGTTTTTATTTTCCGTTTGGCGAGTTGTGAAATTGGATAAGATTTGGTTGATGAATATGGGGGTTACCAGGGGAGGGCTTGATTAGGGTTGGTGTCAATTTGTACATAGCAAATTTTACTGACATGTTGTGCAGCAAACATTGAATGATGATTTGATTTGGCAATATATGTTAAAAAAAGTATATTAGATGTAATCAGCAATCAATGGATGCGTGATGGAATATAAATACTATATCTTGAAAAATAAAAATAGTATTAAAGTCTCTTAAATGTATTCTTAGAAAGGAAATTTTATAAAAAAAAAGTAAAATTGTCCCATTTTAGAAGAACCTGATTCTAAAAAGGATATGGGTTAACGATTTCATCCAAGTATAAAATATAGTTTTTAAAAACTATTTGTATCTTCATCCTTCAAAATCATATCCTTTATATGTACTTTTTATTTTATCATTTTGTATTGTACAAGATTTATTAATCTTTTTATATAAGTATATTTAAATAAACTCTAAATTACTATCCTTAAAGAATGTTTGAATATCAAAAGAATATTTGAGTGATAATATTTGAACACTCTTTAATTTTAAACATTTCATTAATATTTTTCATTTTTATCTCTCACTTAGTGTCACAACATATTATATATCATACATATTTTTGTTTCTTTTTTTTTCTTTCTCTTTAGGGTTGAATTTTGGGTGTTCAAATATCTTTTTTACTTATGGAAATGGGATATTGGAAGAAATCAAAAGCAATGTGAGAATGAAAAGGGTTTTATCGTTTGATTCGAGGGCAAAGGAAAAAAGTGAAGTCAAGGATTTGAATGCAATTTAAGCATGTTTGGAGGCCAGCCTACATATAATAACTACAACAAGCAAAATGAGTTGTTCATATTTTAAAAATTGGTCCAACGGCTATTGGATTAAAGCTAAGCTTAATGATGAAGAGAAGTAGGCGTGAACTAAAGGGTATTTAGACTTGTAACGTGCAACCCCACTCATTTTTGTTTGGAAATTATTGTAGTGACCCGTTGGGTGTACCACATCTTTAAGGTATGCCAAATTGAAATCCAATGAGGGCAGGAGGGGTATTATAAACATCGTTTTCTACATCTACCAGGCACCAAATCCAATGCATGTTAAATACACTCAATACTTTGACTATCCCAACCCACTAGAATATAGATTAAAGGCAAATTGGGAAACTTGCAATATACAAATATGACTAAATTTTTCATATTTTATTATAAAACTGATGAATCATGCCTGATTTCACTCCCTCTTGAGTAAACCACCCATAAATAACAAGACAAAGTTATAAATAAATTTTGCAATAGGTCAAGATATAATTTTAAACAATCAAAAAAAAGTGTAGTTGTCACTTACTTGCTTTCGTGAGCTCTCTCTCTCCAGAAAACAATTGATGAGATCCACTTAATACAAAATGATGAAATGGCATAAGTTCCATTTTCAAAGGTTTCATCAAATATATGCATGTTTTCATTAATGCAATTAGTAAACCAATCATATATGATTGCTTTGAGTACACTCAATTTAGTAAACATTACAAAAAACAATTGTATGACTTATGTAAATGAATGTAGCAAAATCAAATATATAAATAGAAAATTACATTAGACGATGTTAATTAATTCTCCTTCATCATGATCATTACGGTTAGCATGAACGTCATCAGCTTCTTCTTCTCCGACAACGTTGGGAGTTATTTGTGTGGACAAAGAACTAACATAGGTGTCCATGTATGCATCATCATCTTCTACATTAACACCAATTGTTTTGCCCTGTAGAACCACGAACCACCTTTCATCACAAGGGTCTTGCACATAAAATACTTGTCTAGCTTGTTCTGTCATGATGAAAGGATCATTGTGGTAACCAAGTTTCTTTAGGTCTACCAACGTAAATCCTATATCATCGGTGCACACACCAGTGTTGCTGTCAACCCATTTACATTTAAAAACACATACAGTAAATTTCACATAGTTAAGCTCCCAAATTTTATCAATGAACCCAAAGTAAGGGATGGAAGCTACACAGGGATTGGCGTCATTCACACTTGCGAAGTGTTGAGATTCAGCCCTTAGGGTGACCCCGATGTTCTGCATTGTACTTTTGTCATCTTGTGCTTTTGTGTAAAATGAATACTTGTTTATGTTGTATCCTTGCCAAGTTAACATTTCTTTTAGGCCCATCTGCTAGCTTTCTTAATGTTTCTGAAGCATTCTCATCTGCAAAGATTGTATCTTTAAACCAATCACAGAAAGTCTTGTTATGTTTTTTCAACACCCAATTCTTTGACATTTTTGGTTTATTCTGTTTGACTAAAGCTTCATGCTTAAGTATGTATGGAAAAACTTCATTACTGTTGTTCAAGACATACAAGTGAGCTTGTAACAAATCTTCTACACTTGGAGTAATCACATGCAGTCCTCTTGAACCCTTACCACCCACTTTGTCATCATGCCGAGACTCAGGAAGGCCAACAGGTTTAGCCTTCTCAATGTATTCTGAACAAAATTCAATGGCTTCTTCTGCAATGTACCTCTCAACAATAGATGCTTCTGGACAATATAGATTCTTTGTATACCCTTTTAAGATCTTCATGTATCGCTCAACCGGGTAAATCCACCGTAGATAAAGAGGACCACAACATTTGATTTCTCTGACCAGATGCACAATCAAGTGAATCATGATGTCAAAGAAAGCAGGGGGAAAATACATCTCCAACTGGCACAGTATAATTGCGGCCTCATTTTCCAGCTCATCAAACTTGACAGGATCAATGACTTTGCTACATATAGCATGGAAGAAAAAGCATAGGCAAGTTATGGCTAACCTGACTTTGTTTGGCAAGATGTCTCGTATAGCCACGGCTAACAATTGTTGCATGAGCACATGACAATCGTGAGACTTTAACCCTGCAAGCTTAAGCTCCTTCAACTGCATAAGGCTCTTAATATTTGAAGAGTATCCTTGTGGAACCTTCACCCGACAAAGACACTGACAAAAACTTATCTTCTCCTTTTTGGACAAAGTATGGCAAGCTGGGGGCAAGTAAATTTTCTTCCCATCAGACCTTGGATGCAACTGTGATCGTATTCCCATATCAGCTAGATCTTGACGGGTATTCAAGCCATCCTTCATCTTGCCTTGAATGTTAAGGAGCGTCCCAATCACACTGTCACAAACATTTTTCTCCACATGCATAACATCAATACAATGTCTAACGTATAGATCAGACCAGTACGAAAGATCAAAGAAAATGGACCTCTTCTTCCATATGCAACTCTTACTTTTATCCTTCTTTTGGGTCTTTCCAAATACAGTATTCAGATGTTGAACCCACTGATATACCTGCTCACCAGTCAATGGCATCGGCGCAATGTCATGCTCTTGACTTCCATTAAAAGCTTTTTTCAGTCGTTTGTAAGGATGATTGGGTGTTAGAAAACGGTGATGCCTACTATAGACTGTTTTTCTTCCATGTTTTAGTTGTATGCAGCTTGTGTTTTCTTCACAGATGGGGCATGCATGATGACCCTTAACACTGTAACCGCTGAGATTCCCATATGCTGGAAAGTCATTAATGATACAAAAAAGCATTGCACGTATTTCAAACATCTCCTTGCAAAACGCATCAAACACTACAATCCCCTCGTCCCACAACTTTCTCAGGTCTTCAACCAACGGACTTAGATAAACATCAATGTCATTTCCTGGCTGTCTTGGGCCTGATATCATCATAGACAACATCATGTATTTTTGCTTCATGCACAACCAAAGAGGCAAATTGTAAATTACTAGCAGAACTGGCCATGAACTGTGTTGAGTGCTTAAGGTGCCATATGGATTCATTCCATCACTGGCTAGTCCAAGTCTAAGATTTTATTGCTCATTCCCGAAATTTGGGTACAAACCATCAATCTTCTTCCACTGCGAGCAATCAGCCGGATGACGGACCATTCCATCAGAAATCCTTCCAATTGCATGCCATGTAAGGTCTTTTGCGTCGTCATCGTTAGCAAAAAGACACTTAAACCTTGAAATGATTGGAAGATACCACAAAACCTTCGCTGGAGGGCCCTTCTTTGAGTTTTCATCAGAACTGCTTTCCCCTTCATCCTTCACTTTGTACCGTGAAGTCCCACAAATAGGGCCTTTGGACATTTCTTGGAATTCATGCCTGTACAGTATGCAATCATTGGGGCAAGCATGAATCTTCTGATACTCTATACCCATCGGACACAATATATTTTTTGCCTTATAGTAAGTTTTAGGCAACGTGTTTTCCTCTGGAAGCAGATTGTGCACTACCTCAAGCAGTGAGGTGAAACTTTTGTCACTCCACCCATACATGGCCTTCACATTAACCAGACTTAACACCGCAGACAACAGGGTTAAGGAAATTCTTGCACCCCGTATACAAAGGCTTCTTTGAATCACTCTGCTATCCTTCATACACAGGGGCATGTGCTTGCTGGAAAGACTCTTGTCCAAAGTCACGAATCATGTCCTCCAAGCGATTTCCCATTTCTACATCAAACGGTTCACATTGGGACCCATTCTGCATGTTTGTCACTTCACCATGCCATATCTACGTCGTGTAATTCTTCTTAATCCCATCACACAATAGATGGTCTCGTATGTCGTCCAGTAGTTGTCGTCTTCCATTCAAACAGTTGATGCAAGGACAATAATATTTTCCTTCTTCATTCGGTCGACCTCTTTCTGAAGCAAATTACAAGAACTGTTCGACGCCATCCTCATATTCAGGGCTCATGCGACTTTCATTCATCCAACTACGATCCATCTAAGCAATTCCATGCATGAAAATCTCACTTTTTTATTTATAGGTCTGGCCCTATCCCATTTAGGAAGATTGTCTTTTATGTTAGCTTCAAACGTCAAGGTTAGCATTATTTTGAAAATTTTGACTAAATTTCGACAACATTTCGCATTGGTCTCCAAGTACACGACATGACATCGGTGAAATGAATTTCCCGATAATCAAGTATGCACCCAGAGAACAACTTGAAATGCATTGAACCGAAATTTCATCAAATTAATCAAAATAATAATAACCTTAACGAATGAATCTAACATAAAAAATCAGTCTCCCTAAATTGTCCAAACGGACAATTCAAGACTAAATACAATGACTAATGCAAATTGTCCGCAAGAATCATTGCATTCAGTCTCAAATGGGAATCTAAGGTTCACTCAGCATGAACAACAGTTGTTTATATAGCTAATTACATTGATGACGTACAAGAACATACAAAATCTAAATTTCAATTACAGACAAATATCGACATCAACAATTCTTTATGTAACTAATTTCAAATTCTGGGTTTGGAGGGTGCTTATGCTTTATTATTGTAGTTGGGTATGTGACAACCAAGAAGGATTAGGTGCTGAGTACACCAGCCAACCCACTACTTACGAAACCAGTAGACCTGACCTCTTGAGTGGACCTCATGTGCTAGCAAAGGTGACTAAACTCTGCCTTTCAATTTTTAGATGAGGGTGTCTGTGTGTGTGTATCAGGAGGGTGTGTCTATTTGTGATGAGGGTGTGTGTGTTTGTCATGAGGGTGTGTGTGTGTGTATCAAGAGGGTGTGTCTATCTGTGATGAGGGTGTGTGTGTGTGTGTGTCATCAGCGTGTGTGTGTGTCTATGATGAGTGTCTATGTGTGTCATGAGGGGGTGTGTGTGATGAGTGTATGTGTGTGTATCATCAGCGTGTGTGTGTATGATGAGTGTCTGTGTGTGTCATGAGGGTGTGTGTGTGATGAGTGTATGTGTGTATCATCAGCGTGTGTGTGTGTCTGTGTGATGAGGGTGTGTGTGTGTGTCTTTGTGTTAGGTCAGGGTGTGTGTGTGTTTGTCATAAGGGTGTCTGTGTGTGTGTGTGTCATGAGGGTGTGTGTGTGTGTCAACTTAACCAGAGATTAATTAAATATAAAACAAGGGATAAATTTTATAGAGGCTGGCAATATGGTTTATAAATATGATTGCCTTCATCAAGAACTGAGAAGTAATCAATCACACTCATATTCATAGTCGTATTTGGTTATTCTTCCTTTGAGTCAGTCAATATTCACTACTATAGCTTTATAAATTTTCATATGATATGTAACACTAAGGGATTTTAATTGCCATGACTATATGCAGTTGGGCAATTATTGCCACCATACAACTTTATTTGTGGCTAAGAGATTTCAAAATCATCAGCAGAGCAAACCATACAAAGTATACATATGAATCACAGACCAAAAAGTGTAGCAAACAAACCTCACTATCTGCAAGATTACGTCAAGGAAGTCCAGCCAAGACAATGATTACGTGGCAAGAGGATATTGGCTCTAGAAGATTATCTTATATGCTATTTTGTAATTCTGTTACAATCAAATCCAAGGGCAATCAGTTAAGTTATTCAAAATGAACTGAGCTCGGTTGTAGAACTTACAAGCTGTTGGAAAATATGATGAAGGAAGCTTTAGTTCAGTTCTACAAATTCAGCTGCTGCAAAGAGATAATAAGTAAGCATTTTGACAAGAATTTATACCTACTTAGTAATATGAAGACTAGAGAAAAGAAAAATGAAAAGGGAATTCTAATGCAAACTATGAACAATGTATAGATGTCATGCCATGACTCGTAATTTATCGAACTGGGATGAAACAGTATGAATTGAAAACATGCAGCCAAGATCAAACATTGTATTAGATTAGAGAGCCAACTAAAAGAAGAAAAAGGAAATTGTTCGACAACCAAACTCACAAAAGTATGTCACAACAACAAGAAACTACACAAAACAGCACACAAATCTATCTAAAGAAGAATGATAAAAGATAAATTTAAATTGAATTATAAATAATTATGACAACATTAGCTCATGATAATACTTTGAGAAGAATTTCCAAAGGGAAATACGAGTTTAGATTTGGAAAATAAGAGTAAAAAAAATAATATTTTTAAGCAAAAATTGAAACCGAAGGAACCCTAGAGAGGTGGTGGAGAAAGCTGGACTTTTCAGGGGAACAAACACAGACCCTTTGTGTTTTGTGTTGTGTGTGTGACAGTGTATCTCTCTCTCTCTCTCTCCTCTGCTCTGTTCAGATAGATAGGAATAGGTAGAATTTAGATTAGATATGATGGGAGGGTTGGTGTAGGTGTAGGTGTAACTGTGACAAGAGAATAATGCAATGTTGTAGGTAATGTGACATGAGCAATGGGAACAAGAGAAAAAGTGTTAGATTTTAGATTGATAATAGAAAGTGCATAACAAAATAGTAAAAAAACTGAAAAATAGCATCTAAAAATGAACTGCCTATAGATTTTTGATTCTGAAAACTAATTTGTACTTTCAATTGCTTGAGCAAGTTGAATCTAAAAACAACTTTTGTTATGTAGTACTACATTGAATTTGTGTGTGTAATATGTGGAGAACATAATTGATCCCTAAACTTTAGGGATTGAAATCAGCTAACATAGGAAACAATCAACTTTAGGGGTATGAGAGTCGGAATGATTAGGCATTTTAGTAATCATTTTGCAAGAGGATCAAATGGATGCTTAGATGCATCAATTTGATGGGTTGGCAAGGGGTAGGGGGATTGAAGTAGAATGTTGGATGTTGGTATGCATGGCATGCTGTGGTCAAAGCTATTTGGATTGCTAGAAATGGTATGATTTTTAAAGATCATAATTTATAGGGTCACGAAATCCTTGAACAAATGAAGGTCAACAGGTGGAAGTGGCTAAAGCTAGGCTAAGACTAAATGATTTTTTATTCTCTCTGACTGGATGATGAATCCAGTTGAGTGTATTCGGAAAACATCTAGGTGAAGCCGTGGTACTTGTTGGAGATGGGTGTTGTTGTGCAATTTTGTGTAAATGTTGGTGTGTTTTTCTACTAGTGACAGGTGTGGAGGTTGTGGTGTGTTGTTTGTTGTTGCTGCAGAGAGTGCTTTTTCGGCTATTATGGTGGGGTTGTAGAGTTTGTCACTGTAGGAGAATGGAGGGGTGATGAAGGTTGGTGAATGGAACAATATTTTTCTTGCCTTTTCTCGTTGGAGCAAGCATTGTGATGTTGGGAGGTTGGTGTAAGGTGGAGGGTAGCTAGTAGGTTCTCCTTTGCTTGTTCATGGGATCAGTTCCTTTAAACTCTTGGTCTTGATTATTCTATCATGCAAGTTCCCTTTTTTAGTAGTTGAGGGATGAATAATTATGAAGTTATTTGGTAAAAATGACACATTGTTTAATCTAATCTTTAATAAATAAGATTTTTCATGCTGGTGAAGTGTCATTCTGTCAGACATGCATGGTGGTGAAGTGTCATTCGCCGACTGGTAGATTTTTCATGGTGGTGAAGTGTCATTCTGTCAGACATGCATGGCATATGTGTAAGTGTAGGACCTCATCAGCACAACCTGGAGACCTACCTAGGTGTGGATCTATAGTGTCAGCACCTATTCTAAAATCTAATTAACTTACTCTTGGCCTTTTTCTATGTACTGTAATTATTACAGAATTACTATATTACATAGAAAATTACAATGCACCACCTAAGCTAAAATAATTAACCATGTGGGACTAAGATTCTTTCTGTCTATTTGCATTATAAAATTCTTAATACTGTTTGTTAGATTACTCTTAAATTGGGAAGTTAGTATAGGTTATATGTTGCAGTTAACAAGTATTTGGAATCAGTCCAAGAAGAGATTTAACTTGTTTATTTTAGAGAGTACGTTTGAGTAATTGAATATTATGGAGAAACTTGACACGCTAACAACATAACTGCAGCCATTTTAAACCATTGGCTCATTGTTTATCTCAGAAAAATAAAATAAATTTTGTTCTGTTTTGTTGCTGAGTGATCGATCTCCCCCCATTAAGCATCAAGCATGTTTAAAGCTAGTTTATAATTTAAATTTTTTGGTTTTACCTAATTTCAAATTAAGATACTTTCATGAAAGACAAAGTGTGTCATTTAGATTTCTCTTTCTTCTATTATGCCGATAAGTCAAAGACAAAAGATAATTTTAAAAAACAGCTAGAAGATATGGATCTATGATTATTTGATCTGCTAACAATCACTACTACCACAAACAATTTCTCGTTGAATAACAAGATTGGACAAGGTGGTTTTGGACCTGTATATAAGGTAATTCAATAACTGTGAACCTATTAAAAAAAGAAATGTGAACCTAACAGATAAATAACTAGAGTCCACAGTCAAATTAATGTTATAGAAAGCATCTGCTCAAATGAATGCAATTACGCAGGGAAAATTAGCAGATGGCAAAGAAATTGTTGTCAAGAGACTTTCAAGCAGTTCTGGACAAGGAATAACTGAGTTTATGACAGAAGTTAAAGTAATTGCGAAGCTTCAACATCGAAATCTTGTAAAGCTTCTTGGCTGTTGCATTAGAGGACAAGAAAAAATACTAGTATATGAATACATGGTTAATGGCAGCCTTTACTCCTTTGTTTTTGGTATGTAATGTGAAGAATGCTTTGATTAGATGCACTAGTGTTATTTTTTTTAACTTCAGTCACATTTAATTTACCAGCTTATTAATCTTGATTAACTTATTTGCTTTGACAATAAAAAACAGACCAAATAAAAGGTAAATTTCTATCCTACACATCTTTTTTTTTTTAATTTTCCAGCCCCACAACCTGGCATGGTTTCATTTTCCTGAGCACAACACAATAGTGCCCTCATTTCTCAGACAAACCAAAACAACATAAGGAGTTGGCTTTATTATTTTGAAGAAGAGACAATATAAGGAAAGGTTTCACAGAATCAACAGTGAACACCGAACAATTGAGAGACGAGGTTCAAGACAAAGCAGAAGATGACATAATAGGACAAAATAAATTAAGAGTAGTACTGTGTTGTGAAAGGAATAGGGCAAAAAAAGAAGAAAAATGCTTGGTGGTGAGAACAAACAAGTGAATGAAGCAGAAGCCAATTTGAGAAATTATTAAAACCCAATTTGGTTACAAAGAAAAAATAAATAAACCCACCAAAGCAATCAATACAAAAACAGTAGGAAAAGAGAGATAGAGAGAGAGAGCACACAACATATAACACAACTCAACACAGTGACAGAGAGTAAAAGACACCTATTTATTTTAAATAACTCATCCACATTGCTTAAAGTTTTTTACTTCTTTCTATCAAATCAAAATGTAATGGCAAGGAGGTTGTCACCAATTTTGATCCCAGCATCTATGATAGTGAGCTTAATTCTGGTAATTAGGGAATGAATTAACTTTTTTGTATTCACTAATGTTCTAATCAAAGTTTGCATTTTATTATTTCATTCACCACTCATAATTTCTTAAATGAATTATTGGATGGCAGAATCCTCAATTGGTGTAGCAGCAGATCACAATTTGGATTAAAATATTTTAAGGCTTCGACACGATAATTATTCCCATAATATTGAAAACGATGTGCCTAAATAAACAAGAAAAATAAATAGCTGTGCCCCGTGCTATCCATGAAAAGTTTCAAAAAGAAAAAGTAAAATAAAACAAAATTTAAGTCAAAAAAGCTTAGTATATCTACTTAGTTCCTATGTACATTGACATTATAATTTACAAGCAGTTAAATTCATCACAGATTAAGGTTATAATGCTCATTTAAACCAAGATGCATCATGTGACCAACACATAGCAACGAAGGAAAATCATATCCCTAGGAATAACTACTTCACAGTAGCACATACACATACACATAACAAATACATTTTAAAAAATAAGTTATACCATTCATGTATAAAAGGCTGAAATAATGGAAAAAACAAGTATGTACCTCTTATTGCCTTTGCAGTCCGAGTTTGGCAACTAACTTAGGGCGAATACGAACCAAAGTCTCCACCTTCAATCCCTAAAAGTAAGTTAGCACAAAATATGGCATATTAGAATAGAAATTCAATTTGTACCAAAAACATAAAAATAGAAAAGTAATCAACAAAAGAATAGGAAAGTTATATGTCTCTCTCTCTCTCTCTAATAGTAGTACTAATTAATTTAAAACCCTTCTATGCCGTTGGCGGAAAGGATTACCAAAGTCTCTCTCTCTCTCTCTCTCTCTCTCTCTCTCTCTTGGCTAAAACCAAAACAACAACTTTTCTACTAAGCCAAATGTGGTCCATACACAACAGAAAGTTCCATTCTGGACGTTTCACGTAGTAGTATATTCAAATTTACTTCACACTTTTGTTTTTATCTTCTTCTAGTAATATTTTAAACACAATTTAATTAAACTAATCACACCATGCATATAAACAACCAGACCAAGCAAACCACAAGTAATCTGAACAAAAATTATTTTCTACAAATTTGAAATTCATGTAGTTTATCCAGAGACCAAATGTTAGCTGAATCTCTGAAGGTTTGCTTGCTGGGCTAGCTCAATCTCTAACTTATCCAGCTGCTGCCATTGTACATTTTGCCAAATTCACAAATCTAACCTGCCAATGACATTAATTAATGGCTAGTCAAGCATCCAAACTAGCAAAAATAAAAATCTTTGTAAAATAGAATCTCAAAAATAAAAATGTTTGTAAAATAGAATCTAAGTTGTCAATGACATTAATTAATGGCTACTCACAAATCTTTGTTTCGAGTGTAATTTGGGTACCAATGGATTAACATCATTTCACATTCACAACTATTTTATAGAAGTAAGATATAAAATAGAATCTCAAATGTAGAGATATATCCAACATGCTTAACAAATAAAAATCCATCAACACTCACACACACTATCTCTAGTATACATAAATTAAAATATATACATCATTGATATTGGAGAAATGATCATCACCTGATACAAAAAAAGAGGTTGGCTTCTTATCAAACCCAACAAAACCAATGAGCACTATAGTATCTTCTTTGTCTTTACAAGATCCTCAATTGCTGCCTTCTTATCAAACCCAACAAAACCACCAACAAACAGAAGTGGAAATGAGATGCCAAACCATAACAAAAGAAGCGCAAACATTGTTTAAAATGGCACAGCTCCAGAAGACCTCTGGGTTAAATTAGAGCATTTAGCACAAACAATACAGCAAAGGCAGTGGCAGGAAATATAAAGGTTGTGCCAAATGATATTTTCTTACTATAACAACATAATCTTCACCACAAGACCTCTGAGTTTGAATGTCTCTTAAGAGCCATGAATAGATAATTAGAAGCCTAAAAACTTATAAATGAATCCTTTATTCAAAAATCTTAATGTCATATGTGATACCTCTGCTCAGTTGATTGACTATGAAATCTTAAGAGCCATGAATAGACAATATATGTCTGCTCACTTCTTGAGAAATGACTATTTTATTGATACTTTTAAGAGGTAATGTGATATGTTTTCTTGCAGGATTAACTTATAACCACACAAGTGTTATGTTCATAAATATACCAAGCATATCCAAGTTGCAATGGCATCCATTTACTGTTACTTCTAATAATAATTTGGAGCCAAAAAACCTAAGTGTTAAGTTGTTATTAAAGGTGAAGGAACTTGGAGCAAGAAGCTCTATCAACTTCTTTAAACTCCTTCCCCAATGCAAGCACAATGGCCGCCTTGATAGCATCCAAAATAACTTTCTCAAACATAAATATGTACGTATCCACAAATGTTTAAGAGAGATAAACATTACACAACATAGAGAAAATGATTCAAAACTTATAGAATATCACAAGTTTCCAATGGAATAATGAACTCACAAACCCACTCCAGGAGCTAAGACTGCGTCTAAAACCTATGAAACAACTAACTGACGAACACACCTGAACTATTAATACCAGTCAAGATACATTATTCAACATGCAAAACTTATTATTTACCTTAGGGTTGCACTGTGCCACGAACAATGACGATGATGGTGAACACCACGGTGAGCTGGTGAACACCAATGACGATGATGGCGGACACCACGGTGAGCTGGCGGACACCAATGATGACTATGGCAAACTTTAGTGGTTCGGGTTTTCGAAGAGAGCGTAGGGAAGACAAACTCACGAGAGGAGAAAGAGATTTCAACGAGCGCGGGGAGAAAACCAGGGGTTGTGTTTTTAATTTAACTCAAAATATAACATCGATTTTTCTAACAAAACCGATGTTAATATATAATTATTAACATCGATTTTATCAAAAAACCGATGTTAACCATATCTCGTTAACATCGGTTTTATAAAATCAATGTTAACTACGTCATGTTAACATCGGTTTTTTAAAAACCGATGTTAATAAATTGGTGTTTATTACAAAGTATGCAACCGCATTTGTGTTAACATCGATTTTTAAAAAAACTGATGTTAGCAGTTACATGTTAACATCGGTTTTTAAAAAAAACCGATGTTAATTAACTAATCTTAATTATAAGTATGTCACCGCCCTTCTGTTAACATCGATTTTTCCAAAAATCGATGCTAACACGACGATGTTAAATATATATTTTTTTGTAGTGCAAGAAAAAGAATAGATTGGTGCACAATTCATGCACTCGAGATGAACACCACGTCATCACCTTACATTACTATAAAATCTTTTTAACTATTTCATGTTTTTAAAAAAATAATTAGTTTAATTAATTACATTAAATATATTAATTATTTATATTATTATTTTAAAATTATTTTTTATGTCTCTATTCACATAAATTTCTCATTAGTGTTTGAATATATAATAATTTAATAAGAATATATAGAAAAAAATAATTAATACATCTAAAAATTAAAAAAAAAATTATAAAAAACAAATAAAATTGTAAAGAATCTTATAATTAAAGGGGAAAAGAGTATAAAATAACTCATTAGCCACCTTAAGTAAATATTTTAAGTACACATTGATACTGACTTGTTCAACCTCACGTATAAATGACTCATATCTATCCTAGCATAGAAGAACTAAGTATTTGGAGGTTGCACATTTTGGTAGTTATATATTTGGATGTCTATAAGTTATCTCATATATTGTGGCTTTTCATATGATCAGCATATTTGCAGTGCATTTGAAAACTTAGACCACAATATTGATCATAGTCATAAGACTTGATTGTTTCGTTTTTGTAGACACTTAGATGATTATATAAAGCGTTTTGAGAAGAAAAAGAAAATTCTCTATCACATCCCTCACATTAATTTCGACATCGCCGATAATACGCTAGCAAATAAAAAAAATTAAATAAAGTTTTTGATGGGAAGAAAAAAAATGTTTAGTGATACATGCTTTAGGGCTTGTTTGTTCTTTAAAAAAAGTAATTTTCAAAAAAACGATTTATTTTTAAAAGATTCTTATATTAATAGAAGCTAATTTGTGTTAGTTACTATTATTAAAAAAACACTTTTTTAGATAAAAGTGTTTTTTAATTTGTTTGCATATGACAATCTAAAAGTGTTTATTTTATGTACAAAATTACAATAAATCCCTCTAAAGTAACATGTTTGTTTACAAAATGCACTTTTTGTATATTAAAATTTTAAAATGGATCACAATAAAATATCCAATTATAATAAAACATTTTTATATTAAATAAATATATTTAAAAAAAAAACACTTCATAAACAACTAAACAAAATGCACAAGGAAACCTATGATATATTTTTTATCGGTAAGAATTAAATATGGTACCAAAAGATTTATAATATTTATACACTCTACTCAATCAATTGAGCTAGACCTCCTTAATAAAAACTTATTATATGCTTGCTATAAACATAAGAAATATGATAAAATACACTTAAACCTACTTGATGAAAATTAATGAAAATAGACTAAACTCATAATGGAAGTCTAACGAAAAAGGAAGGAGAAAACCGAGAATAGGAAGAAGAATGGATCAGGGTCACGTAACCCGCAAGGCAATTAAGGCAAGTGTCTTAGGCCTTCAATCTTTTTTTTTCGTGAATAGACATTGATTATGTTTATTCTTAAATAATTTTATGTCAACATATATAAAGACGTTTTGTATTATTTCAATTCAGACATCAATCAATATGCAACATGTTTATTAAAAATATCACGAATATCACTCATTAATTAATAAATAACTAAAAAAATGTGCAGTTTGTATTGGCCTATTAGTTTTTTTTTTTTAATTTATGGAAAGGCCTATTGATTGACCACATTAAATAATACAGTAATTAAAACTAATAATTGAATATGGTCTTTTAAAGATAAGTTTATCATTTTTTAAGATAATTTAATCAAAGCTAATAATAATTTTATTATTGGGATTTAATTTGAACAATTTTTACAATATGAAACTGTTTTTTTTATTTATTTTGCATCCAAAAAATCTAAAATTTTAGGTGAAGATAAATTGAAAAATATTGTGTTAATCTTAATTTACATGTAACAGTTATAACAGCCAGAAGAAAATCTTTAAAATTAGAATTACTAAAAATTTATTTAAAGTCAACAATCTTACAAAATAGATTAAATAAATTAGCAACTTATCTATTAATTATTATGAAATATTAGAATTAATTGATGATCACCTCAAATTTTTTTGTCTTAAGACCTTTTATTCTTTAGGCACGGCCCCGGAATGGATGAATGTGATGTGAGTATAACATAAGAAAGAAGGAAGGACATCGTCGTTCCAAGGTTTTTATAAGAATATTTTTGTCCAAATTTTTAGCCTGTGTTTTCCAATCTCATTTCTCTCCCCCACTGCATCTGATTATATTTTGACTAGTACTTCAATTTATTTATTTCTATTAGTAGCATCTGATAATATTTAAAGAAGTTCAAATAACTTTTATTGGGGTATTTTATCCAAACACCATTCTTTTATAAGTGATTTTTTTTCATAAGAAAATATTTTTCATGATACACTGCCCTTGTTTCCGTCAAATGCATATAATTACTAACTATTTTTCTTTTTTAATTTTATTCTATTCATTCGTATGATTCATGCAATCCCTCTTCATAACAAATTAGCAGCACTAAAGAAAAGCACAATGATTTTTTTTAACCCTAAATATCGCTCAACGGAAAATTAAAGATTAATTCTTCAAAATACTGAGACTCTTTCAAGAGTTTTACTTATAACTAAATTTTCATCCACAATATTTAAAATAGAGAACTTGTCTAAGGAGATAAAGTCTTATTCCCCTTAAAATGACAAGATGGTAAAATATCATCTGTTATAACAATATTATAACAATATTATAACAAAATATACGTTTTTTCCTTCTTCATATCATTTTCTACATCCAAATAAACATCTCATAAAATTACACAAGTCCAGGAACATCTCATAATATTACACAAGTCCAGGAACATCTCATAATATTACACATATCAAGGGCAACTTTGGGTTGCCAATACAGATTCTCCTTGGAAACTTGTATAAATCCAGCAATACATTTATAACTAACTGAAAAGCTCTCCGACTTCCTTCTTCATTATTCCTTTAATCTGTGTGAAAATTAAAACAATCATAGTTACATGTCAATGACTATTGATTTTTTTTACATTACTAATGGATAATCAAACAAAAATAAAATACTTAGAAAGAACGTGAGGAGAATGATACCTGCTTTGCTGAAAGCCCAATATCCTTCAAATCATCCAGCTGTTAATTAAAAGTTGGTTCACAATCACAAAATTTTCAGCAAATGTATAAACACATTTAACCGGTAAAAAATAATTGATAAAGGAAAAATTATAGTGTGAAAATTTACTAAGAATGGGGACATACACTCTTGAAAGGTTCTGGAGATTCTTCTCGGAGTTCAAGTATGAAGGTAGCTCTCTTCTCTCCAATTCCCTGTAGGAAAAAGTTCAATTAGTTATAATCCAAGGCACACTAGAAAAAAATATCATCTTAACATTTGAAAAGTAGAAGTATTCCTGACCTTCAATTTTTTTAATTCCTCCCTGTTCATATTTAGAACATAAAATAACAAAAGATAAACCGATGAGTTTCTCATAGTAGGCATAAAATGCTGACTCATTTAAAGGCAATAATATATTCTCTATGACAACCACATGTTTACTTACTTGTTAGCTGTATTTAAAAACCTGAGGTATTCTTGAACAAGAGAACTCTGCAGTTCAAATAAATTGCAAGTTAAAAACAATAAAGGACACACTAAAATATAATCATTTGGCAATATTTTGAATGGATCTTACCTTCATTCCAGAACCTCGCATGCTGAATGTCTCCCAGGGACTTTTGGCATTCATTGCATCCAATCTGTTAATGCTCATGTTTTGTTCAATTGTAGGAGTTTTTGGTTCAACAATATCAAGTGGAATGGGCTCCTTTTCTGGTATCTGCATGCATGATGGGGTTGAAGAATATAGCATTTTAAGACTATTAGAAAGATCCCGCAACTGAGAACTGATAGGTGGTGAACTAATAGTAGCCGATGAATGATCTCCAATTGCCCTTGAATTGTTGTTCTCCTTGTTCATGCTATGGTCTGTAAATGACAAAAAAGAAAAAATCAATGTAGTTGTGTATCATTCGATCAGTCAAGCAATCCCTCGAAAGTCATCACAATTAACGAACCTTCCTGAACTATTTTTGACAATGCTTCAGAGTAATTACTAGCATAAGGATCCTTTTGATGATCCTCTTCATCCACCAAAATGCCCTACATAAACAAACAAGCAGGTACATTATTAGGTGTCTTCTGTACTTAAGTCAAAACATTCTGGTATCGACCATGCTAACGTTTTTGTACCAAGAAGGTTTTGATAGGTTTTAAAAATGTCTAACTGAAAAAAGAAAAAAGGAAGATGTGATAGCATTGATAAAATTACTTCATCAGCAAGGGGATTAAGTTCCACTTCAATGTTAGCATTCAAAGATGAATCATCCTGTATAGAGTCATCCTGCATATGTTTCCCGTTCTCACTAGCTTTTGAAAATGAGTCATCCTGCATAAAACATTTGTCAATCTCCTATGAAACAAGATGTCTGGGGAAAAAATTGAAAACATTCTTTTTGTGAACGTTTTGTTAATGCTAGGGATTTAAGGTAAATTATTTATTACCTTTTCCATTCCAAAGTTGATTACAACATGATTTCCAGTGTTCTTTTCCACTCCAGAGTTGAGTATGACATCATTTCCAGTCTCTGACAATGAATTGTCCTGCGTTTGATACCAACTGATGCATTGAGCTTCCTAATTTGTTTGTCAACAACAGCACAAGAAAATAAAATATGAAAGATGTATCACCAATAAAGGCTTTGATGCTTGAGTAACATGAGCAATAGCAATTTCCAGCAAAAAAAACAAATCCATTAATGACACTTCACATAGTTACAAATGAATAGTTCTATACACTCCACACCTCAAAAATGTCCTAATTTATATCAATAAGAAATAAATTTCTAATCTACATACTTGTTCTTGCCAACCCCTCCTCCTTTGAGCCAAACAAAAAAAAAAATTGTTCCTTCTCATGTGTTTTAGAAAAAAATAAAAACAATATAAAATATTTAGAAAAGAAGAAAGTCTAATAATACCTTCTCAGCTTTAGTAGCAGAGTTGCTGGCTTCATCAAACAATTTCCTATAATAAGAAAAAGTCAATATCCACAATTTGATAAAAATACAAATAACAAAACCTAATAATATACGTACAGAATCCCAGTACAAACCTTCCTTTTATCGCAGACTTCTTTGCAACAACAACTTTTTTATCAAGTAATTTAGAAGAACCATATAATTTCTTTGCTGTTCCTGAAACACTTTTAGGTATCTGGTTCTTATGAGAATTCACCATTTGTTTTGCTGAACTTGCACTTATCTTGGTAGAATCTAAAGATGCCCGATGAATCCAATGACACGATCGTGATGCCAAGCTAACCATGTAAATAGTGTCTTGGCAAAATGATGGGTTCTAAATTCACAATACAGAAAAGACCAAAATCAAAGTTAAATTACTGACACACAATGAGGAAAGAAAACTTAAACTAACCAGTCATAATTACCAAGCATGAAATTAACAAAATTTTGCTAGTCCCCCTCAAGGAATCCTGCAGCATGCGTGTAATTTTGCTTTCCCGATAGGCAACACGACTTTCATTTGTACTCAAAGCATGACAAACATTCAATAAGGCATAAATTGACTTGTTAATTTTGTTAGTCTCAGCAAGGCAGGAGACATCACTACTTTTCTTTCTAGCATCTTCATAAGCTGAAAAAGTACAACACTGTTAGTCAAATTTTAAATGTCTACATGAGCCACAAAAATAAAGATTATTTAACATCTTTCACTTGAGCAAAGATTATTACATGCCAAGTCAACAAAATTCACTTTGCTGAGAAGACTTCCATTATGGGAAAAGACATGCACGATTAATCCCATGTGGCTTCTATGAACACGTTCACAGCCTCCTTTTTTGGGAGCTCCCTTCAGTGCAAAACATGCAGAGGAGTACAAATTCTGAAATTCCTCAATGGATTTCACAGGAACCTGCAGACAAAAGCACAATGCAAAGCCCCCATTTTACTTTTCTACTCTCCAACTTTGAAATCTCCATTTTCTCTAGTCTAAAAAACTGAGCAGCTGAAATAGTCAAAAGGATTTCTACCTGAGTTAGTCCTTTAAACTGAATTCTGCTACGATCTTCAAAAACCAAAATTGGTGGCTTCTCTGGATTTAATAAATCCATGGGTCGCTCCTGATGATCAACCTCATAGAAAGAAACAGCTATGGATTTCCCATTTTGCTCAGTCACTGAAAGAAACTCAGTGATAGCAAGCACTGCCAAACCTGGTCTCTCAGCAGAGCCCTTGAACAGCCAAGGAGTAATTGTTAGCATAAAAATACAATTTCACAGAAATCACCAATCAAAATTCTTCATAAACACTCCCCTGATCCCCAATCAAAAAAAAAAAGAAGAAAAGAAAACTAACATAATGACTAAGTGAGTCAAACCTGAATTATGTGCGTCTTTCCACTACCCCTAGCACCATGTGCAATAACAGTGCAGTTATGACCATCAAAAGCTGCAGACACAAGAGGCTTCACCTCCCTTGAATATATCAATTCATTATCTTCATCTTCCTTATAGCAATAGTCCACCAAATACCGACTACACAGCAAAGATCAAATCAAATGAGTGCCGATTCCACTTTCATCAAATCAAACCCACAAGAAAATTATTCATAATAATTTGAAAAGAAAGAAAGAAAATTCAACTTTCCAAACGTAAGAGACCTTAAAATTTCAAGATTATAAATGTAAATCCGTTTTTTATTTTTATTTTTTTTATATATTTCATCTAAAAAGATGTATTACTATTACTATTCATCTATATTCATGAAAACTCTAATTCTCCAAACATTACACTATTCAATAACCATAAACCTTTAGGGTATGCATTACTAATCAGCTATGGTTCACGAAAACTCTAATTCTCCAAACATTAGACAATTCAAGAACCACAAACCCTAAGATTTAGGGGATATGATATTATTCAGCTATGGCTCATGAAAACTAATTATGGAAAGTCCAAACCTTACACAATTCAAGAACCACAAACCCTCAAGATTCAGGGAAGTATCTATCCAGCTATGACTCATGAAAACTCTAATTCTCCAAACATTACACAATTCAAGAATCACAAACCCTCAAGATCTAGGGGTTGTATTACTAACTAGTAATGAAAACTCTAATTCTCCAAACCTTGGCTTACACAATTCAAGAACCACAAACCCTCAAGACTTATGGGAAGTATTACTATTCACTAGTCAGCTATGACTCGTGAAAACTCTATCCAAACCTTAAACAATTCAAGCACCACAAACCCTCAAAGACTTAGGGGAAGTACTCTATTTATCTAAACATCACACAATTCAAGAACCACAAACCCTCAAGATTTAGGGGGAACTATTACTATTCAGCTTACCCAAACATTACACTATTCAAAAACCGAAAACCCTCAAAACTCAGAATTCAATCAATTTATTTCCACTTTCAACAAAATTCACCAAGCCAAAACTGCAAAACTCAAAAGCACTACAATAACAATACCTGGAAGATTGATCTCCGAAGGAAATGGTGGCATCATCCAAATTTTCGCGGTTCACCGAAACCCACTCCACCGCTCTCGAAGCGGAAGGTTCGGAATTAGCCTCGGGACCCACCGAAAACCCGCGAATCCTGGCGACGACCCGAACCTTGCGACTCGCGCGATCGAATTGCTTTGAATCCATCGAAGAGAAAGTGAAAGAATCTAAAAATTGAGAGAGAGGAAATAAAGAGTGTTTTGATTTCGAAGAGTGAGGAGAGAACGCAGAGAAATGAAATAAAAAGAAGAAGTGGAAGCAGAATAGGAAGTAGCCGTTGGAAATTAGACAAATATTTCAAAATCTTATCTTTCTCTCTCTATATCTAACGCTCCACATATAAGGACTCTTTAGTCTTTTCCAATACTACAACATCTTCTCGGGCACGCTTTGTAGTAACTAAGCCATTAAGCTGTGCGTTTTGGTGTGGATATTAACTATGGTGTGTTTTTGTTTTGGATTTTTGTAAAAAATAAATATTTTGATTTTTATAAAATATATCATTTTCTTTGTAAGGAAGATTTTGTAACGATTAAAAGCTAAATATGCTAATGTCAGTAATGTGTATAATCCCAATGACTAGAATAACAGTTTAATTTTTTTTAACAAAGTTTATTTTTTTTATGTATTGTTAATATAAAGGTTTATCATTTGGCAACTAATAAAATTATCTCATATACAATTTATAAAATAATTATTATAAAAATTAATAAATTTATTATAGATTATAATTTTTATGATTGAATTAAATTGTTAGTGTAAAATAATTATCAACTAAGTAAAAACTATTATTAGAATGACTTTTTAAGATATGTATATATATGCTAAACTTGTATATATAATATTATCTAATTTTTTTAACTCTATCAATACGTTCTAATTAAATTCTTATAAAATTTGAGTGTTAGTTTTGCTTTTATCAAATCAAAGAATAATATATTTCAACATAGTAGTAAATATTTTTATTATCAGTTAATTAATATTTTTTATGAAATATATGTTTTCATATTAATCAATAATATCTTTATTTTTTTATAATTTATAATTTCCTGTGTTAAACGGGTTCGAGAATATCATTGAGTTATAATGTGTTTGGTATGACGACTTCTAGCATGCCACAGTTGAACAAGTCTTACACGGTGCCACAATTTTCCTGCACCATTGGATATAATACTAAAGTAATAAATGGTTAATGTTTTTTAATGGAATTTTGAAAAGCATATATTTTTTAAAAGGACTACATGTGGAAAAGAAAAATGCATTTTTTAACTTCCAAGTTCCAACCTTTTACTGCTCTAACTTTTAGATCATGTTCACAACCTCCCCAGTCCCCATTTTTTCATTTCACCGCTCAAATAGAACAAAGTGGCAACTTCATCCATGAAAATATGACACGACTACTAACGGCAACACATTAAAGCAACCTTAGCCAGATCCATAGACATAAAAACACTAGACATAATCTTTTTTAAAGGAAAACAATTACGGAGGCAAGCATTGGAGATTACCATACAACCTCGCGCAACCATTATTCTTTCCTCTTCGAGGAAATTATTGGATCAAGCCTTCTAACAAACTTTTGTTATTCTTTTGTAATTGTAATTCTGTTATTCTGTTTTCCTTTTATGTTTCTGTTCTCCTTTTATATACATGTGTAGCTGGTCATTACAAGCTAGACAGTTTTTGTAATTTTCTTGCAACTGATCAGTACATATTCTGAGATTTTTTCAGCATTTTTTTTTCTTTATTCATGTACTTTATTTTCAAGTTATTACAAGATTAATAACTTCAATATGGTATCAGATGAAAAAGAATATCTACGATCATATTCCTTATTGGGCCTGTGATCTTCCCCTTTTGTCTCTCTTCTCCTAATCACTCTCACATCAGCTTTTTGGTTTTGGATTCATGGCAGAACAAGTTAAAGATTCCAGTCAAGATCCCTCTCATCCACTGTTTCTACATCATTCGGATGGACTAGGACTCATCCTAACCTCCCAGCCTCTTGATCACAAGAACTACACCACATGGAGCCGCGCAATGATGGTAGCTCTTTCGGTGAAGAACAAGGTGGCCTTCATAGATGGTTCCCTCTCGATGCCAACCACAACCGATCCTACATATGCTGCATGGACTCGTGGTAACAATGTTGTCATTTCTTGGCTTTATAATTCTGTTTATAAAGATATCATTACTAGCATCTTGTTTGCAAAGACGGCTAAGGAAATTTGGGACGATTTGAAAACACGGTTTTCTAGAAAGAATGGTCCAAGAATTTTCCAATTGAGAAGATAGTTAATGTCATTACAACAAGCAAATGATGATGTTAGTACCTACTACACCAAATTAAAATCGGTTTGGGAAGAAATCTCAGGCTATAAACCAACCTTCTAATGCAAATGTGAAGGGTTACAAACTCTGCAAGATTAGATTACAATGAATCTGAATATGTCATGTCCTTTTTAATGGGCTTAAACAATTGTTTTGCTCAAATCCGGGGTCAGATTCTCCTCTCTGATCCTCTTCCCCCCATTGGTAATGTCTTTTCTCTTGTTATTCAAGAAGAAGCACAAAGAGAAATTGTTGTCAACCACATACCTTCTCTAAACTCTAACACTATGGCCTTTGCTGTCAATTCTACAACCAAGAACGCTACTAATGGTAAGAGTAGAAATCCCAAGAAAGAGAGACCTCAATGTGCTCATTGCAACTTGTTGGGTCATACAAAAGACAAGTGTTACAAACTTGTTGGCTATCCTCCAAATTACTTCAAGAACAAGCCTCAGCATACTGTAAATCAGGTAACTGATTATGATGAGTCCTCAAGTCAAGGTGTCACGAATAATCTGTCCATTGCTCAATGTCAATAGTTGATTAGCTTCTTGACAAATCAATTGAAAACTGAGAACAGTGTTGATACTCTTGCCACAAATGTTTCAGGTATATGCATGAATACTAGTTTTGATTTCAATGAATCTTATCATTATTGGATTATCGACTCAGGAGCAATCTCACATATATGTTGTTTGAAAGAATAATTTAATTCTTTTAAATGTTTACATGATTCTCATGTTTTATTACCTAATTCCACCAAGGTAAAGGTTGAAGGGATAGGAAGCATAAAACTAAACGATGACATCTTCCTGCACAATGTGTTGTTTATTTCAACATTTAGATTTAACTTGTTGTCCCTTGTGTCTTTGATAAATGACAATTTTTTCCAGTTTACTATGCAACCTAATAGTTTTGTTCTTCGTGACCTCTAGACATTGAGGAGGATTAGCACTGCTAGACAGCATCAAGGACTACTTCTTTTCGATTTCCCTAAGTCTTTTTTTCACAATACTAGTATACAATCATGCAATGCTGTTAAATATGAAACTTGGCAATTTGCAATAAAGTTCTTATATCCTTTATTGATTCCAAATTTCATTGTGAAGTCTGCCCCATTGCTAAACAAAATAGATTAGCTTTCACTAACCAAAACAATTTTAGTGCTGAATTGTTTGATTTAATACATGCTGACATCTGGGGACCTTTTAGGGAAGTTACCTTTGGTGGATTCAAATATTTTTTAACATTAGTAGATGATAAAAGTAGGTTCACCTGGATATACCTTCTCAAAAATAAATCTGATTGTCTCTTTATTATACCACAATTTGTATCATATGTGGAAACCAATTTAAAACCACTATCAAAAGGTTCAGATCTGACAATGCAAAAGAGCTTGCCTTTTCAAATTTCTTTTCAAAGAAAGGTGTCCTACACCAATTTTCCTGTGTAGAATGTCCACAACAAAACAGTGTTGTAGAAAGGAAACACCTTCATATTTTAAATATTGCTCATGCCTTGTTGTTTCAATCCTATGTACCATTAAAATTCTGGGGTGAATGTGTCAAAACTGCAGTTTTCTTGATGAACGGGACCCCTAGTCCTATTCTGAAAGTCAAGTCACCATTTGAGATTTTATATGCTAAACTTCCTAACTATGCTAATTTTAGGACTTTTGGAACATTATGTTATGCCTCCACTCTGATATCCAACAAACACAAATTCTCACCTAGAGCTATTGCAGTTGTGTTCCTTGGCTACTCTCAAGGATATAAAGGTTATGAGCTTCCCAACCTGTCCACTAAACAAATCTTTATATCCAGAGATGTGAAATTCTTTGAGAATATATTCCCTTTCAAAAACCAGCAATCCAACAACAGTGACAAAGAGTTGTTTGACCCCTATGTCACTCCTAATCTCATCACCTCCAATAACTCAGATGACACAGATATCACATCCATCACAAAAACACCACAACATACTCCTCAACCTGCTCAGTTAGATCTTGCTACCACTATTCAACCTGATATCCCTATTGAAGAACCCCTACGAAGGTCTACCAAGGTTTCAAACCCTCCAAGATATCTCACTGATTATCACTGCTACAATGTGTCCAGCACAAATAAAGTCACCTACCCTATACAAAATTACTTAGACTACTCAAAACTTTATGATTCCCATAAACACTACATTTGCCAAATCTCAAAAAACTATGGGTCTCAAACTTATAGCCAAGCCATCAAGCATAAACCATGGCAAGAAGCTATATCTATCGAGTTGATGGACATGGAGCTCAATAACACTTGGACCATTGTTCCTTTACCTCAAGGGAAGAAACCTATCAGTTGCAAGTGGATTTTCAAGCTGAAACTGAATTCAGATGGGACAGTGGCAAGACATAAAGCTCGGTTGGTTGCTAGAGGTTTTACACAACAATATGGGTTAGATTTTCAAGAAACTTTCTCTCCTGTGGCAAAAATAACTACCTTAAGGTTACTGATATCTCTGGTAGCATCAAATGGTTGGCATCTAGCTCGGCTAGATGTCAACAATGCCTTCCTTAATGGCACTCTTTTAGAAGAAATATTCATGAACGTTCCACAAGGCTACAAACATAGTGTCACCAAGGCACTCAATGCACCATTGGTTTGCAAGCTGAATAGATCAATATATGGACTGAAGCAGGCTTCAAGAACTTGGTTCAATGCTTTCAGCAATACTTTACTCAGAAATGGATTCAAATAATCTAAGTATGATTACTCATTGTTTACTAAAGGAGAAGAAGATAATTTTATAGCAATTTTAGTTTATGTTGATGACATTATCCTAGCTAGCCCAAGTCAAGAAATCATCTCCAAAACTAAGACTATTTTGAAAGAGCACTTCAAACTCAAAGATCTGGGAGATCTAAAATTTTTCCTAGGCCAAGAGCTATCTAGATCAAAAGAAGGCATTTTCATGTGTCAACGACATTACATGTTGTCTATCCTAGAAGATTGTGGAATGCTTGCCTGCAAACCATCTTCGATTCCTATGGAAGCAAATAACAAATTGACAGCTAACTCGGGAACTAAGCTTGTTGATCCAGGATCTTACAGACGACTCGTTGGAAGGCTTTTGTACTTAACTATATCTAGGTCAGATATATGTTATTGTGTGCACAAATTAAGTCAGTTTGTCTTCAACCCCTATACGAACCACATGCATGCTACTAACATGTTACTTCGGTACCTTAAGCACACTGTTATTCAAGGTATTCTTTTTAGGGCCAACTTAGACACAAAATTACATGCATATGTGGATGCAGATTAAGGATCATGTCCTGAAAGTAGAAGATCAACCACTGGCTTCTGTATCTTCTTAGGAAATTCCTTGGTTTCCTAGAAAGCCAAAAGACAAAAGACAGTAAGTAGGTCCTCAGCAGAAGCATAATACAGGTCCTTGGCTTTTGTTTCTAGTGAAATTACTTGGATTCGAAATTTACTTACTAATTTCAATATTAGAATTCCTTTTGCTACTATCTATTGTGATAACCAAGTAGCAATCCATATTGCTTCAAACCCCATTTTTCATGAGAGGACCAAGCACTTAGAGATTGATCTACATTTTGTCAGGGAAAAGGTTTCTCAAGGGATTTTGAAGCTCATACATGTCAGAAAGTACCACCAACTTGCAGATATTTTCACCAATGCCTTACCCCGAAATACCTTTCTTAGCATCATTTCCAAGCTAGGCAATGATAACATCTTCCTCCCATCTTGACAGGGGAGTATTGGATCAAGGCTTCTAACAAACTTTTGTTATTCTATTGTAATTCTGTTATTCTATTTTCCTTTTCTGTTTCTGCTATTTCTTTTTGTTTCTCCTTTTATATATATGTGTGTGTAGCTGGTAATTACAAGTTAGACAGTTTTTGTAATCTTCTTGCAACCGATCAATACAGATTCTGAGATTTTTTCAGCATCTTTTCTTTCTTTCTTCATGTACTTTCTTTTCAAGTTATTACAAGATTAATAACTTCAATAGAAATCGATGAATCATGCATGAGATAATGGTCATTTTATAACTACGAACCAATATTGCCAAACTAACAACAGAAAATTGGACTTTTATCATTGTTAACATTGCCATTTTTGAATTATCAAAAAATATCTTCAACAAAGTATTGAGAAATAATCTTTTAATAGATTATTTTTACTAAATGTTAAAATATAATATTTTGGTTAATTGTATGGTGATAGGAGAAATGAAAATTTAGAAAGTATTAAGACACTAGAAGATATCAATGGTGGAAATTGAAGATACAAGTTATTAAGGGTGAAGATAGAAGACCAAAGTCATCAATGGTGGAAATTGAAGATACAAATTATTAAGGGTGAAGATAGAAGACCAAAGTCATCAACGGTGAAAATCGAAGACAAAGCCATCAATGGTAGAGATCGAAGACCAAAGTCATCGACGGTGAATATTTAATGAAAGTTCGTAGCGATCAAGGATAATTATAATTTGTAATCTACAAATATATACAACTTGTATGTTGTAATAAGAGTTGGAACATGTAACACCCTCATATCATCTCAAGTTCACATGACGCTCATAAGTCCACGTGACTTAAGGATTGATGGGTTAGGACAATATTTTCAACCAACATTTCAATTTCAATTTTTATTTTTTTGAAATCCTTACTTTTTTCAATCTCCATTTCTTCTCAAAACTTTTACTATTTTAATCCCTACTTCTTATTATTATTGTATCAAAATTATTATCAAAATCTCAATTAGAATTATTATCAAAATATTATTAAAATAAATTGGAGTAAATATTATTGAAACTCATCATTCTTTTGTTTATAATTTGTTCCAATGATTAATCTTTGATATTGAAAAAGTTTAATACATAGACCCATAACGAAAGACTACCAGGAGAATAAAAGGTCCCTCAAATAAAGAATTGTCTCGAATATACCTATGAGATCATGTTTGTTAACGAAAACAAGGGTAAATTTCACATGTAACAACCATTTACCGGCAAATTCATCACCAACATCTATTTTGGTTCAATAATCGATGTTTCTTCTCTGGTGAAACCGCAAGACCAAGGATGAAGCAAAAGGGGAAAGGGGGATAAACAATGTGCAAGTGTGGATTCTAATTTTCCACATGTAATATACTTAATCAGATTACAAAGTTAAGAAATGCATTTTTCTTTTTCACGTGTAATTTTTTAAAATAACGTATGCTTTTCTAAAATTCCATAAAAAGCAGAAAGTCACAAAAAAATCACTGGTTGATCACTTTAGTATTACATCCAACGACAGAGGAAAACTATGACATGTTCGACTGTGGCACGCTAGAAGGCATATGTGTTTGGATAGCTAACAAAATCAATTTTCAGTTTTACCCCTAAAAGTATGATAAAAATTGAAAAAGTAGAAGCAACTAATACCTTTTGGAATTGATTATAGGAAAATGAAATCTAATTCATTTTGATAGCTTAGATTGTTGCAAGGGTGACAAAATATGTTTAACTTGACGGGTCAACCCGTCAACCCGCTTATTTTTTGTGGACTAGGTTAAGATTTTTAACTCTTCAACTTACTTTAACCCGCCAAGAAATAGATTGAGAGAAAAATGGGACAAACCAACCCCCCAACCCATTTTTGTTAAAAATAAATTAATTCAATATTTATTTTGATATTTTATACATATATTATTAATATCTATTTAATTTATTTTCATCTAAATAAATTATTATTCAAAATTTAATGTAATACATTCAATTTTTTAAGTATTTATTATTTAATATTTATAAAAGATAAAGTTATTGTCCTATATTTTTTAGATAATAAGTTATTAAAAATATTAACTATGTGTCAATAATATTTATCAGCTAGCTTAGCTTATTAGTTAATCTTATCAAGCATTTTCACTTAAATCAAGTAACTTATAAACTTATAATTTTTTCAACTCTTAGATTATAACTTATAAGCTTTCAAATAGTTTTACCAAACATAATTTAAATCATCATGTGTCAACACTCAATACATCTCTAAAGGATATTCAAAAAAATTACATCAAATATTGAAATCTATATCGTGTCAAGTCCTAATTTCCTATACACTATTTTCAGCACCTTTTGATGTGCAGCTCAAAAGAACTTGAGGAAATTTTTAAGAAAAGCAATTGATAATTCCACATGTATTTCTCTAGGGAGAATATTTATATAAACAGAAAGTGTTAAAAGTAAAATCAATTTGTGATCAGCATGCATTACAACTTTTCCTACATGTACCATAATAATCAGGAGATCCAATCATGAACACAGGGTTTCTTTGACATTCTCCCATGGCTGCCCAAGCGGGACAATTGTCATCCTCATCAGTGCATTCACCACCATCTGAAATGGCTGAGACTTCGCCACTACTAATTGGTTTTGCATAGAAGTATTTAATTGCAGACCACATATTACCCTCAAGGACAGGGCATCTAGCATGGAAGCTATTCTTGTCAGGAGAAGCACTCGGGTGAAGAGAGAAAAACAGAATTGCATTCCCTTTTACTGGTTGGAGAATGTTGCTGCTATTACTACAACTTGACCAGCTGCTACTCCTGGGCTGAGAATATATATTTGACAAGATTAATAAATAGTGAAGACAGATCCAGAATGAGTTGAAAAGTAAACAACAGCATACAGAAGAAAAACTCAAATGGCCTTACAACTGATTCAGGAAAGAGAATTTGACCCCCTTGAGTAGCAGCATTTGAGAGATATAGAACAATTGTTGCCATTAAAGGTCCACTTAATTCTAATTGGGTTTTGTTTGTAAAATAATCTAAGTTCCGACCATTCGGCTCAGGCCCATAATGCATGACCTGCAAAGGCTTGCTGTACTCTAGTGGAAAAAAATTATCAACAAACAAGACAATTATATGTTAGGACTGTGTGACATAAGCTGACCATATTGGCCTGAGCTGACCAAATAGATACCTTTAGGAAGGAAAGCCCAAAGTGAAAGTCTTTCTTCAATTCTTGCAAGAATATCATCCTAACACAATGTAGAACATCATCATAACAATGTCCACAATACCGTGTCAATAATAGTAATAGACTGTTCAGGTCAAGTAGCAAGCTTAAAACAACAAGCAATTGCAGTGCATTCATTCATTAATGGAAAAAAACAAGATTAAAAATGACTTCAAGCTTTCGGTTTCAGTATAATAGAAACATTGATATGTAAAAGATCATAATTCTTTTATACCAATAAGGATATTTCTATACACTATTAACCTTATAGTTACAAACAGTGAAACAGCAGAACTGTGAGCAGTTAGAACCTTGAAGTATATATGGGACATGTTTTATTTTTCTGCAATTTCAGAATAAACTCTTATAAAAGAGGGTACAGGATTTTACCCAAAGCCCATGCTGAAGCCTGGCAGTTTACTACAAAGAAAGTAAACTGATATTATTATTTTTTTTGATAAAAAAGTAAAATTGATATAGGTTATAAGTTATGATTGATTGAGTTTTGAAGGTTAAAAATTATTAAAGAAAAAATGACAAAATGTTCAAGAACAAGTAGCATGATAAATATCAGACTTGCGAACACTTGATCAACAATCTTTTGGTATTCAACTAAACAAAACTAATTTAGAAAAAAATTTAAAAAGTGAATGACTTTATTGTCTGAGGGATAGTAGTAGTAACAATAGTTAGAAACATAAAATGAGGCGCTAAAACAAAAAAAAATGCTGTCATTTTAATTTTCTGTCACTAATAGAATTAATAATTGAATTCGTCCTAAAAGATACAGAGATGGTTATATTAGTCCTCCAATGATGGAAATTAGGCTTAGTTCCCTGCATTTTTTGGGTCAAATTCCCCACATCATGTATTTCGGGGATTATTAGGTTGACTGACAAACAAATCAACCTAGAACTAAATCAACTAAAGAGTTATGCTATTAATTGCTGCAGGCTTAGGAATATATACATAAATTACAAAGGAGAAGCTAAAGCTGTTAGGTGAAAAAACCAAGAACATTTTATATCTCTAGCGAAGTGAAAAGAAACATTTATCATTCACAAACCCTTCACATTGGTCTAGTATTAACTATCCTACTATCCTGCATAAGGAATATCCAGTAAGCAGGATTTTCACAATTCCAAAAAGCCGCACATAACATTTCACCATTAGTATAACTTTGGAAACAACAAACAACATGAGAATCAACCGAAACAAAATCCTTTATACGCAAACATCTCTCAAAGCATAGTCCAAACTATAAAGCAACTATGGACAGAACCTAATTTGCTAAATTCTAGTGTGTCCAAGCAGGTACAGAAAAAGTTCAAACTCACTTCGATATCCAAGAAAGTTTCAACCCCCTCTGAAAAGCCACCATTCCCTGAGGATTTTTCTTTCACAGCATATGCCTAGGCCAAAAGATGGGGGTTAAATTAGAAAAAAAACTAGCCCAAATACTAGAAAGTAGAAACCAACTTAAAAACCATTGCAAACAGAAACACATCTTACCAAAGAAACAAGGTAGTCACACTCCTTGTCCGACAAAAACCCTTTGTACAGAAAAACCCTACAGCAAGAGGGGTAACAATAAATCAGAGTTAGAACCGGCTGGTAAATAAGCAAACAAATTAAAAGATTATAATAGAAGACTTGCATATCTTCATCAGTACCACAATAACTAATGATATATGGGAAAATTCTAGAAAGTACCTGACCTTGGTTGCCAGGAGATTTGGACAACACGTGATGGATTAATTCTGTTGGAATAATGAATTGAGTGCTCTAACATTTGTAATGCAGTTTCCTGCTTGCTCCTTAATTCCTTCCTACTGCTAATGCAAATTAACAATGAGAACAACAATATAAACAATCTGATTAGTAACTAGTAAAAAATCAAATACACAACATCAGTCATGATTCATGAATGATGGGAATTAAATCCACCCCCTTGGTTCTTTAGTTTTCAAAAACTTAGTCCTCGAGATCTAATACGTGAGAACTGAGAACTAATGTGAACAAAAACATAAAGGTCAGATCTTATGAGAAAATTTTTCTTTCATTTTCAATTTTTACAATGTGACTTAATTTTTACTGTGTTTCTTATTTAAACTACCTTTTGGGTGAAGTTGGGCAGAGACTAATCACTCAAGATAGCGAGATCAATTCAAGGAACTAATTTCTCTCAAAAGATGTTCTTCCATATACACAAACTTTTGGAATCAAATCTCTGACCACATGCTAAAGGGCATGGTTATTTTTCAACCATCCATCATCATCATCATCATTTTGGTTGATTTAAACTATTTGTATAGTGAACCTTAAACCTGAACAGTCATACTAAGGATGAATTCTGGTTGTTTGACACATAACATTGACAGTCCATAGAAATTAAACTATAAACTATTAAGATTAAAAATAGGAAACAAACAAAAACAAGACCACATTTTCTTAATTATTCACAAAAACAAAACAAAAAATGTTGCTCAAACCAGTAGTCCCTCTTGCACAAGTTTCAGCAACCGTGGGCATAATTTGTACAGTTAATTAGCCCCTACCATTCTGTCACTAACTGTTATTAATATCAGGACAAATTACACTCACATAAGATTTAATCAAATTTCACTTGGTGTCCCTCCTTTTATCAGCTTTTTCAAACTTTTTTCTTTATTTTATAACATATCAATTTAACATCGAAAAGCCTTTTTCTTTTCGTCAACCCAAATCTCTGAATTCTTATTCACATTAAACCTCAAAGCGTGCAAATTGTGACAAAAATGATGAAGAGAGAGCGAGGGCATTTCAGCAATTTACCTTTCCGTAAGAGAAGTGGCAATTAGGAAGAAGAACACGAACAGGGCGTGAAGAAGGGAGATAGAAGTCATTGAGATTGTTGAGAATACGAAGAATCGTTGGAAAACGGAATCGGAGATCAATGCAACAAAAGTTGTGTGTAATCGGAATTTTCGAATTGGCAGTGACGTGAATGTGATGTGACGCGGTTCATCATTTTGCTTCTCTTCCCTTTTCTGTTATTCGTCACCTAATTTAATTTATATCATTTCCGTTCCATTAGTCTTTTTAACTGTTCCGACTATTTCAACTGATTCAAATTCCTAACAAAAATAATTAGTCATATTAAATTTGTTAATAATTTATATTATTTTTTAAAATTATTTTTCATTTCTCTTTTTACTTAATTATTTTTTACTTAATTAATTAATGTGACTTCTTCTATTCTTCAATCCTAATTACAAAAAATGTGTACTTAATTAAGAATATTATAATAAAATTAATACACCAAATAATTAAAAAGTAGTCTTATAAACAAGACACAAACAATAAAATAAAAATGGTCTTATATAAGGATGGTAGCAGTATTTATTAGTAATAATAATTATTGCATGATTAGTTAGTAGTTTAAGGTTTTTTTCCTTCTTTAAAACAATTGTTGTTTAAAGTAGGAAGAAATAATACATCAGAGTTAGAAAAATTAAAAGCAAAGAAACAAGGCGGTCACATTTCTTGTCCTGTTCTTTTATTAATCTCCTTTTTTTACGTTTAATAAATATTTTTGTTGTTCATGGCATAGTAATAACTTTTAAAAGTGAAAGAAGAAAAACTTGTTACATTTAAAGCAAACCAACCCATGTGCAGATTGTTTTGCCAATTTGGATTGTGCATATGGAAGGTCATATTGAGTTTCATGAGGAGTCCCGCTCAACTAACGATTAGTTTGTTTAAATTTATTTTTTAAAATAAGTGATTTTTTAAAAAATAAAATTAACAATTTTATGAATTTCTGATTTAAACTGTTTTTGCTTAAAATAAATAATCTAATTCTTAAAAAAATATTTATTTAAACTGTTTTTTCTGATGTAGTTACTAATAACTTATAACTTATGTATTCGGAGTCTCATTGTTAGGTGAGAATTGTTAAGTGGAAATTCCCCCATCAACTCAATATAACCATGCTATTATATGCAACTATGATTGTCTGTTTAATACTATTAAGTAAAGTCTATAAACCCTCCATGAATTTATGTAAACTCTCAACTTTCACTATCTTAATTTTTTACATGTTTGAGTATTTATTTCATTATACACATGAATCCAGATCCCCATTAACATCTAACAAATTTATCATTCCCCAATTCAAGTTCCATCTGGGTTTACAATTAGAGACACAACAAGAATGAACGAATTCTGCAAAAACGACTTATTCTATCATTCTTTCTTCAGCACAGTGTGGCCATGTTCATCCTTATCGAAATGACGCTCAATCAACGCATCCCAGCTTTCGTCCACTGAACTTTTATTAGAAGACTCGCCTTGAGATCTTGTTGAGTTCTCCTCTCCCTCATCATTGAAAGTGCCATACTCTGATGGCGGTGTATAAGCATGTGGAACATCTAATGTTTTGGCCCTTTGTAATGCTGCTTTATATTCGTCATTGTGTCTGGTTAGGGTTTCCTGACGCTCCATCTTTTGCTTGGCAGGGGCTTCAATGGTTTCATCTTTCTCCAGCATCAACTGCAGTTGATGTAAAACATAAGAGAAAGGTTAAATTTAGTTCATTAAAAACCATGCCAAATTAGTGGAATCTATGCTTCTCTCACATCAAAGAGTGTCACTAACACACTCTTTTCAACATACTCTCTCTCCTATGAGTTGAAATCCACAAGAATATGTCGAGAAGAGAGTACTAGAGAGTGTGTTGTTAGCATTTCTTATTAGGGAGTGTGTTGTTAGCATTTCTCAAGGAGGAAAAACAATAAAAAGATGTTTGCTTAATTCTTTCTATTCCATGAGAGGGAGATATACTAGAGGTGTAGAAATTGTTATTAGTATCAAATTACAGATCCATCACAATTCATAAGCATGTCTTCCAATCATTTTCTTAAAATTTGGGCTTAGGCTTCAATCCCATAAAATTGACTTGTAAGATGAGGACTGCTGAAGCCTATAATGGACTACATAAGTCATATCTCTAGTAAATGTTAGATCTCAACATCCCCCCTCATGCTTGGGACTAGACATCTGGAGTGTAAACCAATGTGGGTGGCCCAATAACAACATCCCCTTTCACCTAGGAATAGACATCTAGAGCATAAACAAATATGGGTGACCCAATAACAGATCTAAGATAGGCTTTGATGCTCTCTTAGAATTTGAGCTTAGGGCCTAACTCAACCTCAACCAACTTATAAGGTAAGGATCGCCCTACATTGGTCATATCTCTTGTCAATGTGGAATCTCAACACATTTCAAATTTGAAGGGCATTGGATAAACAGGAACTGTAAAAGAGCACGATATTGCATTCACAACCACAGATAATTATGGAAATCACAAAAAAGAGAAACAGACTAAAACTTATCCCAATAAACAATTACACTTACATCCAGAGCCCTTTGGGCTTCTTTCTCTATCCAAATGATGGCATGATCAGATGTGGCATTACAAGAAAGGACTATATGCTCAAACCTTCCATCTACTGGCACTGCTGTCCTCACTACTGGGGGGAACCTTCCCATTCTGCATATAAGACGTTTAGAAGTTCAGGCATGGCCTAAAGAAAAGGCTGTATAAACATCCTTTTAACCTCAACCATGTTAACATATTTTATTGTGCAAGAAACAAGAGAATAAACACAGTCAGACAATTAAGAAGAAAGCAAAGAAATAATGAAACTTCCAAAACCACCGTTAGAATTCAGCATAAGGCAAGACTGTTTTGTTTTCTTAACCATACCTAAAAGGCTTCCTCTCAACAATGTGATAAAGGCGACCAGGTGCATAGAGTCTCCTTGGATCTTTCAGCATCTTCTCCTCTGGAATACATGTATCCCTCATGCACCTCAAGCACAATAGGCATGGCAAACTGCCAGCCACAGAAAAAAAGTATAAGTACAAATTATGAACACATTAAAATAACACAAATAATGGTTTCACTAATCGTTGGTATCACCTTTTTATAGCATGCCAGTTAATGATGAAGTCTTTTCCAAGCATAGAGTTTTTTCTAAAGCAGGAAGGGGGGAGAGGCGGGGGTGGGTGTAAATGATGTAAATAGACTTTAGCATGCCAAAACATCTTCCATCCTTTTATTGATAGTAAGAATACCATAATTACACAAGTCCTTAAGACATACCAGAAAAGAGACTTGAATATATCTTCCAATGGAGTGGCTGTCCTTGGTAAGAAGTCATCCTGATCAAGGTAAAGAGCGGTCAACTTCAAAATAAAAGATTCAGTGGCATCAGGTATAATGAAGCATGAAGAAAGACAAGTTTTCTAATGCAGCTTATGCTCAAAGCAACTAGGCTAAAATTCTATATTGTCAAACGCATAGAGTAAGTTTAAGCAATATACTACTTATAAGAATAAATCATCTACTAATTCATTATGTTCCATATGAAACAGTCTTTATCCAAATATTTGACCTCTATTGAGCAGACTAATACTCATGCAAGATCTCAAATTATTTCTTTCTTAACATTTAAATGTGTTCATTCATCTCTCTGACTGAAAGTTGTTACTATGGATATAATGGTTTTCAATATATAGAGACACCAACAAGCACATAACCTTCTCACATCGTCACATGTGAAGTTAGCTGAATGGTTGTTAAACTATTAAACCTGAAGGTGAGTTATCATTCAGAAAACCAGATTATTTTATGTACAGAAATCTGTAGCTCTGACTCTTGAGATAAACTGGCAAAAAAAATTTCCAAAAGAGAAAAATTAGTGCAAGTTATGGACTGTAATTAGAGGTTATTGGATTGGATTGAGACACTATGTATTCCTAGTACCCCTGGTACTCAATTAATACACTATATTATTTTTGCTGAGCAAAAAAAACAATTCTTGAATTTCTTACAACTATTTGCTGAATCTTTTTTCTATACAATTTCACTACTCTTTACTGAATCTTTTCTTTCTATAAACAAGGCAAAAACTTCATATAAACATACATCAAAAGAAGGTAAGTTAAAGCAAACTTGTTAGTCAGTTAGTTAGTATATTAGTAATTAGTTAGTTGGGATAATAAGTCCAAGAAATACAAGGGGTTATGTTAATGGGACTGCAAATAGTTACGCTCATAGGATGAGGGTTACCCTCCACTTAAATACTCTATGTTGGCATTATCTCTACCCAATGTGAGACTTGGGTTTTTCCAAATAATCTTCAAGATTCCAAACCCGGAGAGCAAGAAAACGAATGCAGAGAATAAGTTCAAGAGGAGAGCCAAGAAACAATGGAGCATGGAGTAGAAGCTGATGAATGATTATGAAAGGCAGCTAGAAAACATAACAGGATTTGAAGCTTTAGAGAGAACAGAACTAGCAGCTCAAGGGCAAGAAATGAATACAAAGATACAAAAATTGGAAGAAACCAAACAAAAGCAACTCAACAACATTATGGACAGAGAATCAGATAACAGAAGCAAAAATGAAGTTCTTGAGATCAAGAATCATAGTGGCAGAAATGATACAGATGGATCTATTTTTGGGTTGTAAAGAGAAGGCAAGCCCTACGTTTGACACAAAGGGAGAGCCAAGGACTGAACTGATGGCAACAAAGAAGGCTTGGGGTTTGGGTAATACCATCAACTCAACATAGAAGCACTGGTCTGCATGGCCACACAACTTGGTATCTCAAGTTGTCCAATCAAGAGACCGCCACCAAAACCACCAAATTCATATTCTTCCATAGAGTGCGATGGGATGATGGGTCATCATCAAAGATAGAGCTCTGGCTGTTGTGGGCTGTCGTGGCCCCCACTATTCACCCGCTAGACCAAGTTTTTTTTGCAAGGAAGACAATGGGTATCAAGGGAATAGTTGTCATATCACAACCCATGATCTGCAATCAGGTGCAGCAATACAGTTCACAAGGGAGCTAGGGGCTCTCATTACAAATATAAAAGCGGTGATGCTTTGTTCATGGCAAAAAATGCCTCAGAAAATAAAGCAATAGAGAAGAATAGATGTATTCACATATTTGTGTTTGCCTGTGGGGCTGCCACTGAATGGAGTTTGGTTTATAGACTGGATAGGATACTTGCATTGTAATCTAAAAGCTTGATAATTTGTTATTAGTAACTCGTTCCCAGTTATTTTATACATGCTTTAGGTGTTCAAGATTTGTTAAGGAATTAAATCAAGGATTTGCACAGGATTCTAAACTCATCAACAACCAAATAAATAGGAAAAAAAAAACGATAACTTGCCTGCAGCACAACGGAGTTGATGACATCTGCATATCTGACAGCCAAATTCAGCGACATGCACCTAGCAGGTGCAATGGCGTAACACCTGACCCTCTTCCTATCAATATTTCCCAATCTATCTCGATTCTGCACCACCACCATTGTCAGCATAGCTGCTACACCCGCTCCAAGGGAATGTCCAACAAAAGTCAGAGTGTAATTTGGATGCTTCGCCACCAACTCCCTCAAAACTTCACATTCCGCATCCAAAACCCATCCCGCAGCTTTCAACAACCCATTGTGAACATACCCCCCATCATACTTTTTCTTCCCCAATTTATTGTCCAACAAAACCGCATAATCACTCTCCTTTGCCAAATTAAGACCCCTGATGGCAAGAACTATGTCTTCATGCTCATGATCAAGATACAGTACATAGGGTGGCGCCCTACCACGGGTATCTTCGTACGTCTTTTTGAGAAGTAACAAATCAGGGCTAATTCCATAGCCACCAGGAGGTGCCCAAAGGGGGTGGCGAAGATCATCCTCGTACACAGCTAAAATGTAGCGACAAAGGCGAGGTATAGGCTCAAATTCTTCTGCCGTGGCAAAGCCCCAATTCTCACTGTCATGGCCTGCAGTATGAAGACATCTTTTCCAAGCCCAACGCGCACAAGCCAGACAGTACACGCATTCCACAAGAGGAAGGCCACAAAGGATTGACATTGTGCCTACAGACTATGCATGCTATAAGCTGTATAGACTGCAAAGTGCAAACCAATATATGGGTTTTGCACAAATTTCCTCTCAAGGGCAATTATGAACACAAAAAGTGGAAAATTGGCGCTTAAACTTAAAAAAGGGGTTCAATCTTTTCCTTGTACAATAAGCAGAATATCAATATACACGGTGACCAACAAAGAACCTAGTGGCAATAAACAAAAAAAACTGTAACTTCCAAGCTAGAACAGTTGAATCTTCTAGAAAAACGGAGGCATATCAAAAGGGGATAGTGGAAATTGTTACACAAAATGGAGAATCCAGTGAACTCACGAAAAATTACATGCACTGGGACTCATAAATAAATAAACATCAAAATTGTGACTGAAAGGTGATCATTGATCAAGATCACAAATTTCGCATTGGTCAAAGGACCCAGATGGAACAATGAAGGAAAAGGGGGAATGGAAAGACAGCCAGTAGCGAAAATTTGATGGGGATTAACTGATTAAGGATTAATGAAGCCTAAACTCAGAAGAAGACATTTTGATTAATGGAACAGGGTCATAGTGTGAAAATGAGACCTTCTGAGGTTTATTATTGGGTCGCCAGCTGTAATATTCTGATGGCTTAAATATGTTTTTCTTTCCGCTAAGTTATAGCATTTTTTCACTTTTGGTTGTTTAAGTTTATTTTAACTTTGTGTTTGAAATTTGTATTTTTTTAATTTTGATTTTTGTAAAAATATTTTATTTATTTTTAGTTTTTTAAGTTTATGTTTTTTAATTTTGATTCATGTAAGTCTCCATTTATGGGAATTATAAATAAAAATATAAAATCTTACAAAAATCAACATCGGAGAAATACAAACTTAGGTACATTAAAATTGCAAAATGTAAAGCTTTATGAATTAAAATTAAAAAAAATAAAAATAATAAATTAATGTGACAAAAACATATTTAAGCTTATTGTTATTGCAGAATTTTGGTTGTCGCTGTTTCGAAGCAAAGGGAAAAAAGGGGTTGCCAAAGCTGCAAGTCATTTGGAGATGGGTGATGGACTGCCATTTTCTTTTTTTAGAGTTTAACAACTTGTACGTTTTTTATCTGAAAATCTTACTTTAAATTTATTAAGTATATCATATCATCAAGGGATAAAATGATTTTTTTTTTACATATCAAAGTTGTAAAAAAAATATTATTTTATAAAAAAAAAGTTGTAATAAAATTTGGCAGTTTTTATACATAAATTAGAAAAGCTATTTTAACTAAGAGCATTTTTAAAAGTTGTTGTTTAAGGAAAATATTTTTAAATATCTTTATTTTGACAATAGTATTTTTGGAAAGTATTCTTAATATTTTATTTTTTTTATTTATCATTTCCATCTTTATTTTTAAATTATTTTTTAGTATAAAAATTTTTGGTATTTTTAAATTGAATTTTAATATTTTTAAAATATTAATAGTTAAAAAATATGATACCATAATATAAATTATTTATTATAAATTTTAATTATAATATAATTGATGTATTCAAAAGTATTTATTCATTATAAATTTAATTACATAAATAAATATTTATCTTGTATAATGCATAAGCCCAAATGCTAATAAAGCCTATAGGATAAAATAGTTAAACTTTCCATATTAATAAAAGGGAATTTGACTATTGCAATAATAATTCCATTTTCTCTCTTGAAAAAAAAGTCAAAGTTTATTACAAGCATTATTTTATTTTTTCTTATTTTATAGAAATAACACCTTTTCTTTGAATTTCTTGAAAATATTTCTAAAAATTAAGTAATTAATAAGACTAAATAAAATTTCAAGTTTATTTCCAAATCACAATCCAATATTAATATTTATATACTTGTTTATTTGTTAGTTAAACTCCATATTTTTTTACTTCATTTTGCAATACATAATTAATTTTTATATTGTTTTAAAATTTCACCTACCTTAAAATATTACTGATACATTATATAATATGAAAAATATTTAATTATTTTCAATTTAATAATAGTTAATTTTTTAAGTTGTCATAATATTGATATGAAATATCCAACGTCTTATCATCCATTAATTTATGTAAAAGAACTTAGCTAACCACCTTTCCACCTTTGATGTGTTCTCTCTAAATTATTATTTTTATTTACAAAGCTCAATTTTGAGAGTTTGACCTTGCTTAAGTAATAGAGTCCAATTCCACTCAACATTTGGATAATTCAACCACAATTTAACAATGATAATAATGAACCACAAACCAATATCTTTATCCAGGTTTTAGAAAGAAAAGAAATTAAAAAATCACTTATTATACTAACACCCTTACTGAAAATGCTCCTTATTAAGGAGGGTCTGAGAGAGTAATGATCATGACAACTTATAGTCAGCATGCTTCAAATGTAAAAAATCCATGCTGCTTATCTTTACTCTAGATGTGCTGCAGACATGGCAACATGTTGAATTACGACTGGTTATTCCTCAACTACAATTCTTACTGGTATCAATTATACAAACATTTGAAACATGGCTTCACATGAATATGTTTTGATCTTCGAAAGGCAGTTATTAGAAGTTAGTAACTGCCAATGTCCCTGGCGGTGTCTGGTGCACGTCTCTATTGAAGCACCGCAAAAAGAAAATCAAAGCAAACTACATCTCTGGCCACTCAACAGCCAATAAGCTTGAAAAAAAATGTTTGAGGGTAGAAAACATCAGGTCTTGAACTTCTGTGTGAATTTTTGGGTGATTTTCTCAACCCCTTCTCTACAATCACCAGCAACTCGCTTAGCACCTTCTTTGATTCCAGATCCAACTTCAAGGGCACTTAGCTGCAACTCACTGGCTGACTTGCCTACCTTTGAGATGGCAGCTTCTCCAAATTCTTCAGCCTGTTTTCCTGTTTTGCATGCCCATTCCCTCAATTTTGATATTAATTGGGAAACCATGTGAATGATTTTATCAAGGGTATCTCTAGACTTTCCTCTGATATCTGCAGCCATTTGTTTGAGCTTGTCCAATAAGCTCTCGGCCCTGTCAACTGTTCCTTGAACCGAGACCTGCTCTGAGGCATTAAGCCATGTCACTCCAGCCGAGGCCTCCTTGCGGAGGTCATCATCAACTACCACTTTGATTCCATGCCTCTCCCAACGATCTCTAGCCTCCTCTAAGGCTATTGCTTGCTCTCTCACTCGTTTGGCCTCATCCTCTGCCCAAGCCCTGTCCAAGAATCAGCATAACCATTTATTAAGGATGTAATAGGGTAAGAGCTATTATTTTTTGACTGGACAATATATGTGTCAAAAATGACTTTCTCTAAACTGTTTCATTTAACTAAGATAAGCAACAACCGTCAATAAGGCATTAGTCTCACAGAAGGACTAGCTATCTCAGTAGTGCTGACCACATCAGTGTCAAAAATTCAAGTAGATCTAGACACAATATGTAGTAGCACAAATACAATTGGAAGCAGTTAATACAGAAAATAACTGTTGCAAAATAAAGGAATGCAACGGCAGAAAGTAACAAATGTATGGTGATCATTTGTCTAATTAACATATCAGTGATAGGAAGTTATGTAATTAGTTTTATTTGGACTAAAATAGGACAGGAAAATATATTTGACAATGCTTCTGACCCCACATCACATCTACTTTTGCCAATTCTATGAAACCAAAATTGAAAACTGATCAAACATAATTTTGTTGCCTCTAAAAGTTTCATGATTTTACCTGGCCATGGACAGGGCTTTTCTTTCAACCTCTAGCTCATATTGTAAACGGCAAATCTCCTTGTTTTCAACTTCTGCTTGTTCCCGAAGCTTGCTAATCCTCTCTTTTTCATGTGCTATTTCTACCCTGTCATTCATTAGGCTTTGTAATTGATCCTCAACCTCATGCCTTAACTTTGAAAAAACCTCCATTTCTGAATCAATAGCAGCTCGCTCCTTAGTCAATGCAAGGTTATCTTCTTCTCTCTCAGCTCTTAACCTTTCCAACTCAAGTCTTGCCTCCTCAGCCATTCTTTCAACAGCACTGATCTTTTCCCTCTCTATGAAAAGCTCCTGCTCAAAACTTGCATTGATATCCTTCTCTACTTGAGCTACTAAAGCACTATGCGCAGCAACAGCATTTTCAGCAACAGATTCTGCTTCAATGCGTGCAAGCTCTTCACTAACTATTTCAGAAGCATCTCCAGTAGCTAGAGCCATAGCTGCTTGGGCTTTTGTTACTGGTTTATCTGGCTGGAACAATCTTGTATAACCTTGAATATCCCAATCCCACGCCCAACCCCAAAATTATAAGCATAAGTGAAAACTGAAAACCAAAATCAGATTAGAAATAGCTAGGAGAAAAGAAACAACAAAGAAATTATTATGAATACAAATGAAAATTCACTAGCAAGCACATGATTGATTAAATATTTTTTTAGAATTACAAAGAGAATATGACTTACCAAATGCAAGAGCTATTATTCCCTGCTCCCCAGAAGACAGATCGGCTACTAAGGCGGGGCATGCATTAGGATGTATCTTATCAGTGTCTATAAAACCAGAAACTTGGTACAGCACCTGCTCATCAGTCATTGGATTTGACAAACACATTCATCAGTTCAACGTGGTTGGAATAAAGAAGATAGCTTAAACATATCAGACAAAGAAATAAGTCGAGCAACCTTTCTGTTAGCTTCCGGAAGCTGTCTTTTCTCCAGGGCCATTTTCCAGCTGACAAGATCTTGACGTGATAAAGGACTGCAGAAATGAATATAGGAGAGAAGGGAGGTCACAATTGTAGCCTACACCATACAAAGTTAAAAGCACATCTCAAACAGAAGGTAGTGCAACTGTGCACTAAGTAAGAAAAAATGAGATGAAATATTAACTCTTTTATTTTAAAAAAAAGGAGAATTGCAATAATTTTAAATGATGACTGCACAGCTGTAGAGGGTAAAAAATGCAACCACAAGTTAGATATCCAAATTCAGAAAGAACATACCTTTCAGGGGAGAAGTAAAATGGGCTATCATCTTCTTCAGCAGACAACTGTATATCACGCCTTGAAAGCCTGCTTTCGATAAGTCCAGCTTCTGCCAAGCCTGAAAATCAATATTTGATATTATTTAGACAGAATGAGTAGAGGAACAAGTTGTATTGTTAAAAAAAATTATGATGTCCTGTACTGACCTTGAATGGAAGAAAAATCAGGGTCCTCGGGGATGACATCATCAAATGCAAGCTCAGTAACATTGTCTATGTACATGGCAGGATACACTTTTGAAACTGTGCTCCTAACAAGTTACCAGAAAGTCACATGTAATGCCAAATATTACATATGTAACACATTTTGTTATTCACATATGTAGAAATAAATTACTACCTTGAAAGAGCACTGCTAGCAGACACCAACCAGCGAGCATATTCACGGCGTGTACATAAATCACTAGGTTGAACATCAGGCTCAATGACCTAAGGATGTAACAATTTCCAAGTGAACAATAGCAACCTTTTCTTATGATCAGAATAAATAAATTAACAAATATCCACACTAAATCAGAGACAATGTTTATGAAGAATATGTTTTCATGTGTATCTGTCAGTAGTTCTTTAATTACATACATGTTGCTTTGCAAATAACACTTGACCTGGGAACAAACATAAAGATAGCAGAAATTATCGATTTCAGTTGCTTTCTAGTTTCTTCAACAGTAAGATAGATTGTTCCTTCTTACAAATCTCTGGAGATAAGTTAGGAGTATGGCTTAGTAACACATCACAGTGAATCAACACGGCGGAAGTTTAAGCTAGTATGCCCACTGAAAATTCAAGGATTTCAAATTTGGGTATATCTTGGTTCTTAATTATGTTTTATTAAACAAAAATAGGGATTTTGATTATATGTTGTGTAAGTATTTTTTTTTGGGGGGGGGGGGGGGGGGGGGTCTTGGTGCAACAATAGCATTGCTATCTTGTGACCTAGCTGTCATGGGTTCAAATCCTGGAAATAGACTCTCCTTTGTAGGGCTAAGATTATCTGCATCTACCCTTCCCAGATCCCATTAGGTGGGGAGCCTTGTATGCTGGGTCATCCTTTTTTTATTATGTGTAATTAAATTATTCTCAATAGATTTAAGAAACAACCAGTGTAAAAAATATATATAAAAAAAACTAGAACTAAACTATAAATATACAGAGCATTATGTCACCTTGATACATGAGAATAAGAACAAATAATTACCTTTAAAACTTGCAGTGCTGCTAGTGCTTGGCCCTGAACTTGATCAACAGCTGCAGGAACCAAAACCTTTCCAGGAAGCACTTGTACAGATGCAGAAACTACTGATGGGGCGGGAATGCCGGGAACAGAGAAAAAGGATCCAGAATTTGGAGATTTAGATTTAACTTCATCAACCTCATAATTATCATTTGTAACCTGCTCATCTACCAAAGTATTGACTGATGATGAAATAGATGATTCTTCAAACAGGTCATTTCCAGGAACGCTCCGCTCTTCAAAGGATGGCTCATTTCCCTCAGCAGAGACCTGTGGAATTTTGTTCAGGTCAAGGTTTTCATTCTTTGAAGCTGACAGAATATTCTCTTGGCCAGCTTCATTGAAAAACTTAGGATCTGAAATCATGTTATTTGACTCAGGATTGACCAAAACACTAACAATACCAGTCTCATTATCAGAACCCGAACTAGAATAGGTTTCAGAAAAACCAAAACTTACACTTCCACTTGAACTGGTTATTTCATCATGCTGCTCAGTATTAAGGTGTAGTGGCTTAGCATCATCATAGTTAGGCGCGTCTCCTGGATCAACATTGAATAGGTTTTCTTTAAGATTCGCAGTAGATTCTGCTGTATCTACATTAGGGTTGCTATCAAAATCTCTAAATCCATAAGCATTAAAAGAATCGATAGTATTTTCAGATTCAAGTGGCACTGGGCTTTCACTGGCAAAAACTAACTTGTTACCAAAAGCTAACTCATCCTGTAAATCTTCTTGAACAGATATATGTTTAGTAGCATCATCAACACCATCGGAGGGGTTTTTACTATCATATATCAACTGGGATCCTATATCAGAATCATCAACAATACTATTGTCACTGTAAAAATTACTAGACTCAGCAGAAGAATAATCCCCAGATATATCTATCTGACCTTCCATTTTACCATTTCCTTGTTCCACCATGCTGTCAACATTCCCTTGTTCAGTTATTTCATCATTATGGTCATCAGAAGACAAAAGTTCCTCCTGCTGTGTAGTCAAGGTCTTCATGTGTTGCTCAGGTCCTGAATTCAGTGACACATTACAATTTTCAATACAGAAAATTTTGAAGTTAAACAATACAGAAGACAAATCAATTCACACAAATGCAGGAAATCCGTTACATCCAACTTGATGATCAACACATGAGACAAGAAAACGAAGATTACTTACTGGAACCAGTTTGTTTGCCAAGAGATAAGGCAGCAAAAGTAAGCCCTGAAAGTAGAAGTACTCCAGCCACTCCTACTCCCACAACTCCTGAAAGCAAGCTACTTCAAAAGTGTTATTAAGTAATGCGGAATTGCTAAAACTTCACAAAGCACGACATTTTCAGTAATTCACATCCCATTATCTCAATTTCCCAACCATGTTTATCAGTACTAACATGCAATCCAAATCCAATAAGTCAATAACCCAATCAAAATCAAGTTCAATCATCAAAGAAAAAGCCAATCAAGTTTAATATGTAGCAAAAACCAGATCTAGTTTCAAAGTTTCCGCACCAACAACTTTGATTGACAGTTTAATTTCTATACACTATCAATGTAACAAAAAACGTACACGGTCAATCAATCAGAAATCATTCTTAATATGACTTATATGATAATTATTATAAAAAAAAGTCAACAAATTTACCATTCATGGTGGTCTCTCTGTGATTAAATTTTTAATTGGGTGACAATATCAAAATCCATAAAAACCTTTTATATTGTCAGTGCATACACTATCTACTCTAGTAATAACAGCTTCAACCTTTGGATACCATACAAAAGTTTAATATTGATAAACTACACGGCCAACCAAATAGAAATCATCCTAGATATGCCATAGTAATTATTACAAAATTCAATAATCTTATCATATACATGACAATTCATGACAGAAATGACACTGTACAAAACTTTTACGGCATCAGTGTATTCAAATTAAATTATATATTTATAAATATTTATAAACTATTCATATTTTATTTATTTTTACATCATTTCTTTAATTTCCTTAATATAGCAACTGTTTATATTAGTTTGCCATCATCATCATCATCGAGTTATCACTTCCACTCGTCTTTAATGTCTTGAAAAAATTATTAAGCATAATAGTAGTCAAATTCGAATACAAATGTTATATTCAAGTTATGTTAAGTTGTTAACCATCCCTTCATTATTCAAAAAGAAAAAAAAAAACTTAGATTAAGAGATTCTAACACAAAGCCGTCAAGCCATGCATATCGGTATTTGAAACATCCATGCATCACGAGCTTCAAAACAATGCATTTGACAGTACTTAAGCTATTTCACAATTTTCCTTTTTTTAATTTTGCAAAATCTAATGAAACAGAAAAATTAATTGATTTGTGAGCAATTATAATAACTAACTAGTAATTAGAATTTTGGAGAACCGCACTCACCTCCATACGAGTCCTTCTTTGGGGCGTTGTTGGGCCGCTGCTCGGCGTCGGTGTCGGACCAGCCCGAGAAGCCATCAAGTTTGGGCCCGGGCCCGGCCCACTCGGAGCTGACGCCGTCTTGCGCGGCGCGCAGAGGGCGAAGTCGGTTGAGCTTGAAGTTGCGCATTCGCACGTGCGGGGGGTGCGGGAATTTGGGGGCGGCGAAGGCCAATCGGAGCTGGAGGGAGGTGGGGGTGCACGTGAGGGACGCCATTTCGTTGCGGCGAGGGAAGAGAGAGAGAAGTGAAGGAGATAAATGGAGGAGGGTGTGGTGATTGTTGTGTAGTGTAGGGTGTAAGGGGTGAAACAGAATAAAACCCGGTGCCACTTTTGGATTCTCATCCTCTTGTTGTGTTGTTATGTCTCTTACTAGTAGTGAATGTGATGGAATTTTTTATTTCTTTAATTAATTAATTAATTTTGAGTTTTTTTTTTAATCTAGATCCATATATATTCTGATGATAATTTTGTTCGAATAACTTATTACACGACAACAAAATACTCCTTCCAGATTCAATTATAAGCCTAGAAACAATTTCAGGTCAAATAATTATCATGGTTGATGAAATTCATTTTGAGTTTGAAAAGTAATAATAACAGCTTTGAAAAAGTAAATAAATGAATTTTTTTAATGAGGGGTTTCGAGTGGCCAGTGGATCTGGCCCTAAGTAAGTGTGGTGAGACATCAAGGGGGAAAAATAAAATAGGTTAAATTTGTTTTTTAAAAAAAGTTTTATGATAAAATCATAACAGTGGAAAAAATATTGTATACTTTAATTTAGATCTTCTACAAAATGCTATTTAAAATTAAATTGGGTAAAATTAGGCATAATTACATGATTGGTCCATAAATTATATTTTAAGGTTCAATTTAGTTTATCAGTTCTTTAAAATGAAACAATTATATTCTTTCTATTAGATTTATAAATTATTTGACGAAAATCACTACTTTTTACTTGAATTACAACACAACTAATATAAAACATATTTTTAAATTGGTTACTTGAAAACCAATGTAAAAAAATGTCATCAAGCTTCCAAAGTTTTACTCAAATTGAACCTTTTACATCAATTGTCAAGCACTCAATTTAAAAAAAAATAGAACGTTTTGCATTAGTTGTGTTAATAATTGATAAAAAAAATATCAATTTCGTCAAATAATTAATGAATATGAGAATATGACTAAATGAGTATAATTTTTTCATTTCAAACAATTCAAGGACCAAATTAAACCTTCAATATGATTAAGCCACCACTTATATAGTTAAATAGTATAATTATTGTAATTTATTTTTTGCATTTAATACAGTTAAATCTATATTAAAGAATAGTTCATCGAAAAGTCTTAAATAGATATCCTATATTGTTGACACGTTACTTAAACATGGGTAATTTGGACTTTTCACCAATGCATTCCATCTTCTCCTTTCTTTTTCTTTTTTCTCTTATCTTTCTCTTTCTTCCTAAATCCTAAACTCCCCTGCCATGGCACGTGTATCCCGCTCCTTCACCCTCCGCATCCTCTACTCCCTTTGTGTTTTGTGTTGTGTGTTTTTATTCCTTTAAAAAAATCTTCTTTCTGCTCTCAATAATCTTCCTCTTCCTTTTTTTCATTTTTCTCTTTCTTCACGTGAATACCCTTTGCTTTATGTTCTATGATTAGGTTGTTGTGGCGTAAGGCTGAGAGGTAGAAGTGGAACGACGAAGATTAGTTTTGTCTTTGAAAGAGTTTCTAGTGGTGTTTGTTTGGGAGAAAGTGTGGTTTTTTTTTTTGTGGTTTTGAATGGTTGTTTTTCTCTGAGAGAAAGCTTAGTTTTTATTTCTAGATATGTTACAACGTGTTGTTTTCTTGAGGTTTGTCGTTTGTGCAATTAAACGACCAAAAAGATTTGTCGTTTGTCTCTCCTTCTTTCTTAATATTAACTTAATTATTACTCAAGTTAAGAAATGTATAAATTATGAAGAGTTAATTTTACATGAAAAGGGATATAATATATACTGAAGATTATTTTTTTTTTGTTGAGAAGCAAAGTATGAATTGAATATTCAACTGGGTTGGGAGAAGACAAAATATATACTGAAGATTTTTTTTTTTTTGTTGAGAAGCAAAGTATGAATTGAATATTCATTTCACTTTTTAGTTGGACATTTTCTCGAATAGTTTTCATTCAAGTTTTAATAAGTGTAAAATATGTTTTTTTTTGTTATAATTGAGACCAAAGGAGTACCATTTATGTCAATCATATCATTTTAATGGCAAGTTTACATTGTGTACTAAATTATTTATAGAAATATAAAGTTTTTGAGATGTGGTTAACTTCCACTTTGATTTTGATGTTTTTTTTTCTTTCTATGAATGTTCAGATGACTCATCATTTGGGGGTTCTTGGCTTTGGTTGGTTTTGCTTCATCTTTGGGGCAAGTAAGTTGATTCTGTTTAGCACAATGCATTGGTTTTTCTTTTCTTTTTTTTAAACATATTTCAATGCCTTCTTTATTGGTTTTCAATTTTTTATTACCCTTTTTTACCAAGGCCAGAAGTCGTTCCCTTAGTATATTGTTTGTTCTATGTCGTATTTGTTCCTCTCCGTTGGATATATTAATGGCATTACTATCTCCTAGTAAATGATGATATCTCAAATTTTGTATTTCAAGTTTTTTGTGGAACTATGAAACTAGAGAAATGCTAGCAAGTAGCAATGAAATCTTTAACATTCTTTTTTAAATACACTCATCATTGGTTGAAATTTATTAGAAATAGTAAATTTTGTGTGGCTCTCGCTACTCTTGCTCATGATTTGTGTTTTCTAATCAATTTTAACTTTGTTAAAGAATGTGTTAGAGAGTGAATTGCTAACACTCCTCATGAAACTGTTCTATGTTTTATGAATTTAAGTAGTGCTTCAATTCCTTGACTAATTAAAGTCATTGGAATAATGTTCTCATTATCATAAGGATATAGGTATTAGTTCCATGTGTTGTTGTAGTAGAAATCTGTGTAATGAAAACTAGGTGGTAAAGTGATTTGTTCATGCATTTTCAGGACTTTTGCCATTATGCCAATACAATCTTCTTGGTTTACCTCCTTTGTTACCCAAGCAATGAAAAGGTTTTCCTGGTTTGCTTTTCATTTGTTGAGGTAAGCATGTTATCCTTGATAATTTGATGTCTTGGTAGAAGAATGATTCATTAGCATGGCCTTTGATTGTTTGGTGATGTAGCTTATTTTTTAGTTCGGTTGACAAAATTATCAGTGTTCTTATCCATCCTTTGTCTGGTATGTTATACCTTTATTTTTCAGTAGTCCTCTTCTTTTTTACAAAATAATAAATTTTTGGAAAATCTTACTCTTCTATGATCACTATAGACTTATGCTTTTCATTATCAAATATTAGAAATATCTGTCAAATATATATATATATATATATATATATATATATATATATATATATATAGATAAATAGATAAATATACTAGGCATGTGTCTAAAATTGTTTCAATCCTTATTTTGATTTTTTTTTCTCATAGGGATTTTGCTTCTTAAATTTGAGTGGAAAATTATGGATCTTTTTGGTTGCTAGAATCTAATATAGATGGGTTCATTCTTGTGTATTAGATAGCTTATTTTAGAAACTTATTTTATAAAATAGGAATTGATGCTTAGCTTATGAACATTGTGCTCCAAATTTCATTTTCAACCTTTTTCTCTTTGTTTTTTTTTTTCACATAATAATTATTCAAGGAATACTCCAACCCAACAATAATTGCCTTTTTTTTGTCTTTTTTCAAACTCTAGTGCTTGAGGTATGAGGTTGCTTTGCTTCTTTAGAATCTCTTTCTCTTTATAGACAATGATAATGCAATAAAAAAACACATATAGGTACAAAGTTTTTAACCTAGTTTTTCTTTTTCTTTTTGTTGACAAACACAGGTAGAATAAAAATCTCAAGTTTTTTTGAAAGATAGAAGAGATAGGAGATTAATAAAAAAAAATATTTCACTATGATTGGGATGATCCTGTCCATTGAGATGTTGTGGAATGAAAGACACTAGAATTGATATGGGATTTTGGAGGAAGGAAGAAAAGAAGAATTTGATAGATTACAACATAAAAAAGTAAAATTTGATTGGTAAGTGAATAAGCCAAATATGGCAACACCAACAATGTAGGCAGTAAACACCCTAAGGAAAAAAATGACAAAACAATTGACAAGAAAAAATGGATGATACACCTTTGCATTATGTAGCAAGAGAAGGGAAGTTGGTACTGTTGAAAGACACCATTTTGGAAACGGATGAAACTGAATTGCTTTAGTTATTTGCTGAGCAGAATCAAGATGGGAAAACGTCCCTTTATATTGTTGTTGAATATGGTTAGGTTGATGCAATTGAGTAGATGATTCAATATTATGATAATATTATATTATTATCACGGGTAATTCAGCTCAATAATTTGGTTACAACTGAACTAATTCAGTTGCAACAATATTCCCTACATTGTTTCTTGTATCTTTAGAGGTACAATCATATGACATGGTTAATTCATTTAGTTTTAGAAAAAAAAGTAGACCATTTTCAAATTCTTTCTCTCAACTTTCTCTTTCTTTCCTTTTCTATTATTTTCCAGTTTTATTCATTTATTTATTTTTGCTTTTATGTGTTTCAACTATTTTTTAAAAAATATAGTTTTATTCATTTATTTAAACCAAAAATTCATTGTTTACTTATTGGTTTTCATTAATGGGATATCTTCTTCGATAAGAATGATATAAAATCCAAGCAATTAATATTTTATGAATATATGTAAAACATATTTTAATAGTAAACAAATTACTTAAGGATTGATGTGAAAGATTTAGAATTCTTTCCTTAATAAATTCATTTTCATTCCACGGCCCATACGTATGCACGGGTCTCAATTCAACTTGATCCATATAAATCATACGGATCAAGTTAATCCATATGACTCATACGGATCAAGTTCATCCGTACAAACCATACGGATCAACTTGATCCGTATGTTTAAATTATACTTATGGATTACATGATTCATATATTTTATACGGATCATGTAATCCGTAAATTTAATTTAACATACGAATCAACCACAAACTCGAGTACCTTCAGCGCAGGGTAATTTTGGAATTAACAAAAAATGTTGGGTGCACAAGCAATAAAGCTGTTGCACCTAGCAACACCCATTATTAAACCATCAGCAAGTTTGCAAGCTTAACTCTTTCTTTTTTTTTGGTTGGAGCGTGACTATTGGATCATGGTATAGAAAATGCATCTCTCGTAAAGGTAATTGTTTCTTGTACTCCACAATAAGATTAAAGGACAAAACTATCCAGTCATCTGCATCTCCTAACCTCACCTAGATGACCCTAGCTGACCTCCAACACCACCATCATAATGGATGAGCTTGGTTATAAAATAAGATCAAAGCAATCATAAAACCCTACCTCATTGAATTAAAGCTGGAGTAACTGGGAACAACCACCACGAAGAAAACTAATTCAATCGTGTGGCTAGCTTGCTTAAAGGTCCACTATATTTCTTAGCCCATATCATAACACCCACCACCTAACACAGTGAACCACCATGCACCACCCAATAGAGAGACCTACTTACGAAAGCATGATGTTTTGCACTTGGAGAGAGAAAAGAAACAATAGCACAACAAGAGAGTGAGAACAGAAAGGTAGAGACGAACAATGTTGGGTGAGAGAGAAAGGTCTCTGGGAGTAAGGGGTGACGATAATGGCAATAAGGTTCGTGAGAGACACATCGCAAACGCATAGGTTATGGAGATCAACCTCAAAGCATTAAAGGAAAATAACCAAACATACCCCCACCAAATCATATTGAATAATTATTCCAGAATATGAAATTCATGTTCCAAGATAGATTATTCAAGATTACTTATACATTTTCATCATAACTATTGTAAAATATGATTTTTCTATCCCAAAATAGGAATAAAATAATTCTATTTTTTTTTGGAATAACTATTCCTAAGATCATATGATAATAAAGGAAGGGTATATATTGGAATTTTTGAAACATGGGGGGGGGGGAGTAAAAGGTTTCTAAAATTTATTATAGTCCAAACAAATGATTTTTAATAATTTTTTTAACTTTGTAATTATTCCATATCAAAATGATTGTCGAGAAATATATGTGTAAAATAATTTATATTAAAATTCAACAAGGTGAATTAAGATTTAAAATTTAATTAAGTAAGAATTTTTTTTTACAGATAATTGAATATTAAAATGACTGACGATGAAAATTTTTATGTCACTATTTAAATAGAATTTTGTTTTGCCTTTGTTTTTTTTCCCTAAATGAATGTTTTTTTATTAAATCTACTAAATGAAAGTTTCATCAAATTAATAAATGAGATTAAAAATAATGTTAGAAAAAAAAGAATGAGAAATATAATAAGAATAAACTATAAGAATAATCATTATAAATCTAAAAAATTAGTTGAATAATATGTATTGAACTAAATACAACAATAGGATTCAAGGCGCAGAGCTGGAGTAACCCTAGTTGTTTATTAATTGTGTTAGTAAGGATAGCAACTAGAACATAATTGATAGAATCTTTATTTTTAATATTATTGATTAATAAAAATTATAATTTTAAACCTATTATTTAAACGAAAATAAAATTAGTTATTAATATTGAAGATTGAAAATTGAAATATATATATATATTTAAAATTAAATAAAATAAATAAAAACATATGTAAAATCAAGGATTATACTAAAATTAACAATTTTTTAATATATAAAAACTAAAATCACAGATAAAAAATAAACAAACCAAAATCACAGACTGAAAATAAACAGAGGAGTGAAATTATAAATTTATAATTTAGGTTATTAATTGCAATAAAATTGTTATTTTACTTGTGTTTAATTTTTATTTATTTTTATTTTTCTGTCAAACAAAAAATAAAAATTTACCCTTATTTGTCAGAAATCCATTTACATTTTCCTTTTCCCCTCCTCCCTCTTTCTCTCCATAAACCCCACTGGTTTGACGAAGAACAATTTGATTTGTGGCAGCAAAATCAAAATGGGAACATCAGTGCAAGTAACGCCACTGTGTGGAGTGTACAATGAGAACCCTCTCTCGTATTTGGTCTCCATTGATGGCTTCAACTTCCTCGTCGACTGTGGCTGGAACGACCACTTCGACCCTTCCCACCTTCAACCCCTCGCCAGGTCTCTCTCTCTCTCTCTCTCTCTCTCTTGCATTTTATGACCTACCCTTCTTAAGGGAGCAAAAAAAATTGATTTTTTTTATGTGGGTATCTTTGTTTGAAACCCCTCCCCGTTTGAGGCATTGAAACTAGAAAGAAGAAGAACAATGTTTTTTTTTTTTAGTGGGGTGGAGTTATAATTGTGAAAGACAATGGAATTGATGTTCTAGGAATGTTTCTGGTGAACTTTTTTATGTGGGTATCTTTGCTTCATAACAAAATGTGATTTTCAGCTCGAATATTGATTTCTATGAGGTCTTTTCCTTCATTCCCTGTTTGTTGTTGAGGCAGTAGAACTAGAAAGAAGAAGAAAATTATAAATTTCTTTTTGTGGAATGAAGCTTGTGTTTTAGCCTGTTAGGAATGTTTTGTTTTGTAACCTTTGATTTCATATTGAGGTTGTGTGGTTGGCATGTAGGGTAGCATCAACCATAGATGCTGTTTTGCTTTCACATGCGGATACACTTCACCTTGGTGCCCTTCCATATGCCATGAAGCGGCTTGGACTTTCTGCCCCGGTTTATTCAACGGAGCCTGTCTACAGATTGGGCCTTCTCACTATGTATGACCAGTACCTCTCAAGAAAGGTGAAATTCCATGCTGGTTTGTTTGATTTTTTGTTGTTAGGAGGAAGATTTTTTGTGCTTGTTGGTTTGTAGGATGTTGAATATCTCATCCTCTTCTGTGTGTGTGATTGCCTTTTTAATGACTAGATAGAATTTGGAAAATGTGTGTTATATAACTGGATGGTTAGGCTGAGGTATCTTGTTCTTTTTGTAGCAAGTGTCGGAGTTCGATCTGTTCACGCTCGATGATATTGATTCTGCTTTCCAGAGTGTAACGAGGCTAACATATTCTCAGAATCATCATTTCTCAGGTAGGAATTTGAACAATTGTTGTAATGTGATGCATTGAAGTGGTAGTATGCATTTTGTTTAACTCCACCCTTTCACCTCCGTATTCTCTCTTCTTTTGCCCCACTGTTATCTTTTTAGTTTTTATATAATATAGGCTAGTTTCTGAACCATAATCTCATTCAACCCTTTATTTGTTGAAATGAAATTAAAGGCCATTAGGAAATCCAAAGTTCCCTGCAAACTGAAACCCTTTAACTGAGCAGCCGCTCTCTTTGAAGCTAAGGGTATTTCTCATAGGGGAGCCAAAAATGATCAACTTTGAAGCTGTTGTTAGCCTAATTTTTTTATGTTTACCATGCTATATAGTGAAAATATGTTCTTTTGTCACCTTTCATGGTTATTTGGTAAAATAGAAAGTGCCCTGAATAATAACAACTTCACATATTTTCAGTGTCTAGTGTCTAGTGTCTAGAATTATTTGCATGAATAGAAGATTTTTGTTAATGACCAGAGAAAATTGATTCGAAAGTTTAGTTTATTTGTGAATGCACCTCAATTTCAAATATTTTGGAGCTTTGAATTGAAATAAATCTAGTATTCATGTGAATCCACTTCATAGTATCCTGTTTAAAATTTTATTTTCAGAAAATTAGTACTCATTTTTGTGGTAAAAAGTTTACTGATTTACACTATGTGAAGTATTCATCCATGTTGCAGAAGTTAGAATGATATAAATGCATACAGTGATTGATGATACGAAATTAAAGCATGCATTATCAATTCATAAAATTAAAGCTTTTGATGTGAGACAAAAAGATTTCGACACTTCTATAAAATAGGGTATTGTCACCCCAACCTCTCATGTAATCTTCTCGATCAATGCTATTTAATCTTTTAGAGTACCTCTTTGATTCTGATATGCCTTCATGTTTCACTACTGTTAGATTTCAGCTTAAAACCAATTGGATCTAAGTAAAGTTGCCCAATAGATATATAAGCTGCACCCTCTCTATCTAAGGCCAGGTAGCTTTGAGTGTGAGGGGGGATGTTGGAAAAAGCCACCTAAATTGTGGTCAACCCTAGATATAGGGTGTGTGTTGAAAGTCCCATATGACAGATAGCCGTGGGTAAAAGGGGACATGTTGAAGTCCCACATTGACTAAAGATAGTACTGAGATAACTATATAAGTGAGGCAATCCTCACATTATACATCGGTTTTGTAGGGCTGAGTTAGGCTCATAACCCATGTTCTGACAACTAATTAATATCCCCTCATTTTGGTTGTTATCTTTATTGACATTTTAATTTTTAACCACTTTTAGGCAAGGGAGAAGGGATAGTGATTGCACCTCATGTTGCTGGACATCTTCTGGGAGGTACTATTTGGAAAATTACAAAGGATGGTGAGGATGTCATATATGCTGTTGATTTTAATCATAGGAAAGAAAGGTAAATTACCCATGGTTAAGTTTTATCTTATATATCTTTAGAGAGAAAAAAGGAAGCTACTTATCAATCTAATTTTTATTAGGCATTTGAATGGAACTGTTCTAGGTTCTTTTGTGCGTCCAGCTGTTCTAATAACTGATGCTTACAATGCTTTGAACAATCAGCCTTACAGACGTCAAAATGACAAAGAATTTGGAGGTAACCATCTTTTTAATCTTGTATTGCAGCACTGTGATATGACTAAGATGGATTTTCTCAGTTTTTGCTTTCTCGAAAGCTGTTAAGAGAAAACTAAAATGTTTTATGTTTAGTACATTCACTGATGAGGCAAGCATATACTTTAATCTTAATCAAGAAATGAAAAAAAACTGTTTAGGATTTATGTGCTTTGGTTATTCTGATCATATATTTTGTTTATTATTTAGATATCTTAAAGAAGACTCTAAGGGCAGGTGGCAATGTATTACTACCTGTTGACACAGTTGGACGAGTGTTGGAACTTATTCTGATGTTGGAATTGGTCAGTATAAGACACATGCTTATACTCTCTTTCTCCCTTTTTCCCCTACAGTATATGTGACTTAATATCAGATTTTGTTTTTTGCAGTATTGGGCAGATGAAAACTTGAACTACCCTATATATTTTCTTACATATGTTGCATCCAGCACAATTGATTATGTGAAGAGTTTCCTTGAGTGGATGAGTGATACCATAGCAAAGTCTTTTGAAAAAACTCGTGAAAATATATTTCTTTTGAAGTAAGTGGTCTCATCCTTAACTTACAGTTGGAGTAAGATATTCATGTCAATTGTTTATTTATATGTTGTTTTTTGGTTCTCAGGAATGCTATTAACACCTACTTACTGTTGACATGTTAAACCTATGATTACTTTGAGTTTCTTGAGATATCTATAGTAAAGGTTTTGTCCAATAAGGAGTGAAAATTGAAAAATGGCCTTTCAAAACCTATTTGTTGTCACAGTTTAAGTTATCAAACAAATCAATAATATCTTGTTATGATTATGATTGCTAATGCTATCTTGTGTCTAAAACTAGACTGCTATGCTTGTACCTGTAGGTATGTCACCCTTCTGATTAACAAGACTGAGCTTGACAATGCTCCAGATGGCCCAAAGGTTGATTATTTTGTATGCTTATCTTTCATCAGACCAACTTCCTTACCGACTCTTTCACATGTACCTTTCATAGGTTGTTCTAGCATCCATGGCAAGTTTGGAAGCAGGCTTTTCTCATGATATATTTGTTGAGTGGGCCAACGATGTAAAAAATCTTGTCCTTTTTACCGAAAGAGGCCAGGTATATTCTTTAGAAAAATTTCTTTTTCCTTTATGTCTTTCAGTATTCATGTGAATCACTATAAATTATTGCATGTTTCTCTACGTTTATCTGCTAATTTATTAATGGCTTCTCCTTAAGTGTTGATGTCAGTTGCATTTGCATTTTGAATTTCAATATGAACATTGTTTTAGCTTTTCCTGAGGCATCAAAGATTAAATAAGTGAGGGAAAGGATGTGCTTAAGTTTGCAGTTGCTAGTTACTGCAGTGCTCTATAAAATATTCTCCTTTGCATTTACTGATAACCTACTTTGATACTGGTCCTTGTGAATATAACGTAATGTTGTTTCTAAAGTAATGTGGCATGGGCATTGATTTTTCTGTTGTGAAAATATTAGATAATTCAAACTTTTGGAATTGAGCTTCTTCTGTTGGTTATTGGATAGTGATCGAGTTTAATTCATAGCCTTACCTACTTGTAAATTATAATATACCTTGGCTTGCTCTCTCTCTCTCTCTCTCTCTCTCTTGTCTTTGCTAATATAATGCCTGTGACCAAAACATCCCTTTCTTTGTATCCATTTGGACATATCTTTTCATTGTAGCATTTGAGGTGATACAATCCTGGTTTCCTCCCTTACAATCTTCCCACCCAATAATTGTCTTGTCTTTATCTTACACAATTTTCAACCACACATAAACAGATACAAATGCTGCTAATTTTCCATCTTTTGTCTTTTGTTATTGTTGTGTTTTTTAAATTGTATCTTAGCAGGCTGTATCTTCTCTTCTATTAGCCTTACAGAATATTATTTCAAATTTATTTTCATAAAAATATGCTCTATGCTTGTGCTAATAATGTTTGATTTCTTTTCTTCATTTTTGAGCAATGAGAATGGAGAAAAGATCATTGGTCATGTAGTATTTTTTATCTGTGATGTATTTTCTTTAACAGCTTAAATTTGATGTTTGCTATTCTTAGAATGAGAGCTTGGGCCTAACTCCAAAACCCCAAAAACTAGCTCATGGAGTGAGGGTTGCACCTTAATTATATACTCTATCTTGGTCTTATCTCTAGCCAATGTGGGACTTCGGTTTTTTCCAATAGCTATCATTTGTTTCAACTGATCCTCATGTGTTTGGATACGTAGTTTGCCACACTAGCTCGTATGCTTCAAGCTGATCCACCTCCAAAAGCTGTCAAAGTCGTTGTGTCCAAGCGTGTGCCTTTGGTTGGGGAAGAGCTAATCGCCTATGAAGAAGAACAAAATCGAATTAAAAAAGAGGCTTTAAAAGCCAGTCTTATGAAAGAGGAAGAATTGAAAACATCTCATGGGGCTGATAATGATATTAGTGATCCAATGGTCATTGATTCTGGCAATAATCATGTACCACCTGAAGGTATGAGTTGTTGTATAAATTTAGTACTGTTCTGTTAAATGTAAAATGTAATTAGGTAATCAGAATTATCCATTTCAGATTCATGTAATAATTACATTTTCTCCTTAACTGTCTGATTTTGAGTTGTGTCGTGTATATTTGAAAATTTCTATGATTATAGAACTGGACTTTTTGTCTTCAACTGGTTTTGTGTCTTGATAAGTACTGGGCATTCTGAATTTTAAAATAAAAGACTACCATTTCAACCACATCAAACAACATTGAATTGTCTTTGGAATATTATTCATCTTTTTATGAACTTTCTAATGTGATATTACTATAATATAAATCATGTCATATTTACCTTAAAACATGAACTTTTTTTCTTTCAAGATATGCATATTCACAGACAAATACATACTCCTGATCTGTGAGTTTTAAAATGAAAGACTACCATTTCAACCACATCAAACAACATTGAATTGTCTTTGGAACATTATTCATCTTTTTATGAACTTTCTAATGTGACATTACTATTTAATTTTTTTTAATATAAATCATGATTTAAAACCACAACTAAGTAATAACACAAGAGAGAGAGAGATGGGCAATAGAGAGAGAAACAAGGAGAGAGAGAGAAACAGGGGGAGAGAGAGAAACAGGGGGAGAGCAAGAGAGGAAAACACAGAGAGAGAGAGAAACACGGTGGAGAGAGAGAGAGTGAGACAAACAGCTAGTTGTGTCAAGTTGAGAGAGGACAGAAATCGATCTAGAGAGAAGGAGTTAGAATCCAAGTACGGAAGAGTAGATGTAAGATGGATTCCAGAACAGCTTCACTCGGCAAATGACGATGATCACGGTGGAGTATGGCACGAAGTAAGGAGCAAGCGGAAATGGAGACCGGCAGAAAACAGGGATAGAGTGCACACGAACAGCTTCAAGCGTCAGGACAGAGCGGGGACATGGCGAAACAAACTCGACGTCACGACTTTCTACTTTTCTAGATTCCCAGCAGGAATCAAGGAGGAAGACCTCTGGAAGATTTTTCAGAAGTGGGGTAAAGTTTGGGAAGTCTTTATTCCCAAGTATAAGAACAAGGAAGGCCAGAGGTTCGGATTCGTTAGATTTAAAGACGTACAAGATGAACGGAAACTGGAGTTACAGCTTGATGCTAACATATACATCGGAAGCATGAAACTTTTTGTCAATAGGCCGAGATATGACAGGGGGAGGGTGAGTCGGAATAACAGGAATGTCAATTACCCACAGAGGGGGGAGATAGTGGGGAAGGAGATGAAGCCTTTATATTCCGTGGATAGGAAGAGATCCTATGCGGAGGTAGTCAGAGAGGAGATGGAGGATGTAGGAGGCCCTTACTGTAAAGGAGAATCTTCTCTAGGCAAGGCACGGTCAAAGCAGAGGACGGTGGTCTTGAGCTCCCATAAGGAGACCAACGAATGGCTCCAGAAAGCTTGGATTGGAAGGCTAAAAAACAGAGGTATGTTTGAGAGGCTGGAAGAAGAGCTTCAATGGATTCTAGATGGAGAGGTGAACCCATGCTACTGGGCCGACGACTGGATTTTCCTTCCCTACCTGGATGATTCCAAGGCGGAGAGAATCATTCACGAGGAGAAGATCTCGGGGTCATCTCCAGTCACCGAGCTTCAGAAATGGAGCCCGGATATTAGACCAGAACACAGGCTGACATGGGTCCTGATATGGGGTCTTCCGCCGACGGTGTGGGCGCCGGAAATCATGCAGAAGGTGGTGGAAGATATTGGGGAGATGGTAGAGGTGGACGGGTCGGTGGAGGATCGTAGGAGGATGGACGTCGCTCGAATCCTTATTCGTACGGACAAAAGGCCGCGTCTTCAAGAGGTGGTGCTGGCCACCATTGACGGTGAAACCTACCACCTGGACGTCTTGGAGGAGATGCCTGGTTATTGCGCGCCGAGGAAACAGCAATGGAGCGTAGCAGATTTCCCGCCGTCCCCGTTCTCGACACCACCAAATACTCCGATATTGGCAGGCGACAGCCCCCCAGCTACTCCAGACGGTGGTTCCGACCACCGAGATGGTGAGTCGCCCAGTCAATGGGGCAATCACCAGATGCTTTCCAGTAGCTTTGTCCAATGGATAAAGCCCAAAGGTCAGAACCAACCTGGTCGGTCCGTCATTGTCAACGCCGACGTGGACCAATCACATGAGTACCGTCACCAGAAAAGAGTAGAAGCAGACATTGGTGCAGTGAACGAACCCAATAACGTTCACTTTACCCAACAAGGCAAAGATTTAAATGTCTCTGTTGAAAGAAAAAAGAAGAATAGCATGCAAAAGGAAAAAGGGAAAGCCAAAGTCAAACAACATGGTTTAGACCAACACAGAGACCTTTCTGTGTTAATCAATGGAACCAGAGCTTTTTGCAAAGAAACGGGAAAATTGGAGGATTTTATGTCTGAGGATATGTCTTCCTGCAGAAGAGAAGATCTCGTGAAGGAGACACCTTTAGTTAACACACACAACGAGCCTTTAGAATCCAACGAGCCCGAAGTTGATTTGGGCCCCAAGGTTATGGGCCCATCTGAATCTGTAACAAAGGTTTATGTTAGAAGAAAAGTGGTGATGGCTAGTAGGGGACAGGCCCAATTTCATAAAAGTCCAACCATGAACCCAGCAACGGGCTTACAACCTGATGATATACCTTCAGATCCAGAAGAAGAAGTGGAGAAGCAACTTGCCTTGTTAAAAGACCTGGGTGTGACCCATGGGAGTGATGTTTCGAAGGTCCAACAGTTATTGGAGGACATGGACACCAGAGTTAACAGAAAGGCAGCCGAGATGGGCATTAAAAATCAGCAGTTATGATCATCCTTTCTTATAATTCAAGAGGCTTGGGGAGAGGAGTCAAGTGGACAGCCATTAGAAGGACCATTATAAAGTATAAAGTGGACATAGCTTGCTTTCAAGAAACCAAAAAAGAAAGTTTGATAAAGGGACTTGTCAGGCAATTTGGGGGGATTCATCTTCGTCCTGGGAGTATGTTCCCTCTATTCAGGCCTCGGGGGGACTGCTCTGCCTGTGGAACAATTCTGTTTTTGAGGTGGATACTAGAATAAAAGGTAGTAATTATCTATTGCTGGAAGGGAGGTGTGTGGATATCAATCAAAGGATGGTTGTGGTAAACATCTATGCCCCTTGTGATCTTGCTGGGAAGAGGCTCATGTGGGATGATCTGAAACAGATGAGGGCTTCCAAACCTCCTGGTATTTGGTGCTTCATGGGGGATTTCAATAGTATTAGAAACCAAGATGAGAGATTCAGCTTATCACAAAGTCGTGCTGATCCCCTAAGTATTTCAGAATTCAACTCTTGGATAGCTGAAATGGAATTGCAGGAAATTAAGTGTGTTGGCAGTACTTATACCTGGATAAGATCGAATGCAAGGGTCAAGAGCAGACTTGACCGTTTTTTGGTTTCAGATCAGTGGCTTCTTTCTTGGCCTGATAGCACTCATTATACCCTTCCAAGGGACTTCTCCGATCATTGCCCTATAATCTTGCAAACTAAGAAAGTGGACTGGGGCCCTAAGCCGTTTCGGGTAGCAGACTGGTGGCTCCATCAAAAAGGATACCAAAGAGTGGTTAGAGAGGCATGGAGAGCTGATCAACAACCTGGATGGGGGGGATTTCTGCTTAAAAACAAACTGAGAATGCTAAAATTGTCAATCAAACAGTGGAGTAAGGAGTTTGGTAATATCAGCTCTAAGGAGATCCACAGAATTCAGCAAAAGTTAAACGCTGTGGAAGATATAGCAGCTACCAGGCCTCTGTCAGAGGAAGAGATCAAGAATAGACATTCCCTCCAGCAGCAGTTGTGGGAAGTTTCCACTGCTTATGAATCTCTATTGCGACAAAAATCAAGATCAAGATGGCTTCAAGAGGGGGACAATAACACAGCATATTTCCATAAAGTTATAAATTCCAGGAGAAATTATAATTCTATTCAAGGAATTCTCATAGAAGGAAGGTGGGTTCAACAACCAGAAGAAGTAAAAGCTGAAGCTGTGAAATTTTTCCTGATGAGATTTTCTGAACAAAACTGTTATAGACCAACCCTTGATGGAGTACAATTTCCATCTCTTTCTCATAGTCAGAGACAGGATTTAATCCTTCCTTTCACAGATGAGGAATTAAAGGAAGCTGTGTGGAGCTGCGGTGGAGACAAATGCCCTGGGCCCGACGGTTTTAATTTTAACTTTATTAAACACTTCTGGGGAGTGATGAAACCCGAGTTTAGAAGATTTGTGGATGAGTTTCATGTTCATGGATGCTTCCCTAGAGGCAGCAATGCCTCTTTCCTAGCCTTAATCCCTAAAATAAATCACCCACAGTCCTTCAATGATTATAGACCAATCTCTTTGATTGGATGCATGTACAAGGTGATTGCTAAGCTACTAGCAAACAGGTTGAGGACTGTCCTACCTACCTTAATTGATGAAAGACAAACAGCTTTCATTAAAGATAGGCATATACTTCATGGCATCTTGGTTCTTAATGAGGTGATGGAGGAAGCTGTTAGGAGCAAAAAGCCAGCCATGATCTTCAAGGTGGATTTTGAAAAGGCTTATGACACAGTTTCATGGTCTTTCTTGGATTATATGCTACATAGAATGGGTTTTTGTCTCAAATGGAGGAATTGGATCTCAGCTTGTCTCCACTCAGCAACCATATCTATTTTGATTAATGGCAGCCCTACAAAGGAATTTTGTCCATCTAGAGGGCTGAGACAAGGGGATCCTCTAGCCCCTTTGCTTTTTAATATAGTTGGGGAAGGTATGACTGGCCTTATGCGGGAAGCAGTTCGGAAACAGCTGTACAAAAGCTACAGGATGGGGAAGCAAAAAGAACCCACAAACATTCTGCAGTATGCAGATGACACTGTTTTTGTGGGTGAAGCTAATTGGGATAATGTTGTGGTTTTGAAGGCTTTGTTGAGAGGTTTCGAAATGGTATCAGGCTTGAGGATTAATTATACCAAGAGCCAGGTTGGAGTTATAGGGGGAGATGTTAATTGGATCAATGCAGCAGCTCAAACCTTGAACTGCAGTCTTTTAGAAACCCCTTTCAGCTACTTGGGTATTCCGATAGGGGTTAAATCATCAAGCAGTATAGTCTGGGAGCCTTTAATTAAAAAATGTGAGGCTAAGCTATCTAAATGGGCCCAGAAAAACATATCCATGGGAGGGAAAATCACTCTAATCAATTCAGTTCTTAATGCGCTGCCTATATACCTCCTGTCATTCTTCAAGATCCCTCAAAAGGTAATAAACAGATTGGTGAAGCTGCAGAGGAATTTTCTGTGGGGAGGAGACCAAGATAATAAAAAAATCCCTTGGGTGAAATGGGACATTGTCTGTCTTCCCAAGTGTGAGGGGGGCCTAGGGATAAAAGACATAGCAAAATTTAATACGGCTCTGTTGGGCAAATGGATTTGGGCCCTAGCTTCTGATCACCAACAGCTTTGGGTTAGGATTATCAACTCTAAGTATGGAGGTTGGGAGGCCTTGCAGTCTACTCGGGTCTATGGAAGACAATCTGGTTGGTGGAGGGATCTAAGAAAGTTGTATCATCATGAGGGGCAGAACATTTTTCAGCAATGCATGAGATGGAAGGTGGGATGTGGGGATAAAGCTTACTTCTGGAAAGACAAGTGGACAGGGGAGGATTATACCCTCCAACAGAAATACAACCAGATGTTTCTCATCAATGAACAACAAGCTGATCTCATTTCTAAGATGGGGTCTTTTGACCAAGACAGGTGGAGTTGGAATTTCAAGTGGAGGAGGAATCTGTTTGATTATGAGAGTGTTCAAGCTGTGAATTTTATGGAGGAGGTCAATTCCATGCACATTCAGAGATCTGTCAAAGATGTTATGGTTTGGAAAGCTGATCCTAGTGGGGTGTATACCACTAAGTCTGCCTATAATCTACTGATAACTCCCTCTTCACCAGCCTTGGATAGGAGAACATCACAGCTACTTTGGAATATGAAAATTCCTCCAAAACATGCAGTTTTCACTTGGAAGCTTTTAAGAGGAAGACTTCCCACGAGAGCTAATCTCTCAAGGAGAGGGGTGAATATTCAGGATACTACTTGTCCTTTATGTGGTGATGTGCAAGAGGAGGTGGGGCATTTATTTTTCAACTGCGAGAAGATAGTAGGGCTTTGGTGGGAGTCCATGAGCTGGATTCAGGCTAAGGGACCTCTAGCAGTCTCTCCGGTGGACCATTTTCTTCAGTTTTGTGATGGTTTTGGAGCTGTGAGAAATCACAGTACTTGCTGTGGATAGTGGGTTGCATTGACAAGTACTATATGGAAGCATAGGAACTTCCTCATTTTCCAGAACAAACCTTTCGAGCCGCAGAAGGTCATGGAAGATGCTATGTTCTCAATATGGTCTTGGTTAAAGGCTAGACAAAAAGGTTACAACATCAGTTTTAACCATTGGTCTTCCAACATCTCGGATTCCTTTGGTTAAACCTGTATGGGGTAACTTTTTTAGGTGGGGTAGCTTGTGCTTTTTGGAGGGCAGCACCAATGGTGCCTTGTATTTCCTATATCCAGTACCACTTGTACTGTTTTTGCATATATTAATATATATCTAATTTTGCCTTCCAAAAAAAAAATAAAAATAAATAAATCATGATTTACCTTAAACAGATCAAGAGTATGGATTTGTCTGTGAATATGCATATCTTGATTTTTTTTCATGTTTTATTAGTTCTTACAATTTTGATAAAGTTCCTTCACTATTTGATTTGCACTTGCAGTGACTGGTCCACGAGGCGGAGGTTACCGGGACATATTTATTGATGGATTTGTTCCCCCTTCGACGAGTGTTGCTCCAATATTTCCCTGTTATGAGAATACCTCAGAGTGGGATGATTTTGGTGAGGTCATAAATCCAGATGATTATGTAATTAAGGATGAAGACATGGACCAGACAGCAATGCATGTAAGTTTCTTTTTTGAAACATCTACCTTTCTTTTTTCAAAAAATCTACGGTAGTGTTTATATCATGTTTGTATTCTGAATTAGAACTTGCAAGTTTCAATGGATGGAATATAATTAATTTACTTATTCGAAAGTATGTTCAGACTTGCCAAACATAAAGTCAATTACATTAATGGATCATAAAGCAGAAGGAAACTTTATAAAGGAAAAGCATATGATACAATAAAAGAGTGGGCAGTAGACACTCTAATTCAGAAGCTAATCTTATAGCCGAATTCAATGAGTGGCTGGCTGATATGGAGATTGATGATATCCCCTGTGTGGGGAAGCCTTTCACTTGGGTTAGGCCTAATGGCTCTTGCAAGAGTAAGCTAGATAGAGTGTTAGTTTCTGATGCGTGGCTTTCTAAGTGGCCTGATAGTTCCCAACTCAATCTTGAAAGGAACTATTCAGATCACTGCCCCATCTTATTGACCTCGAAATGCTCTGATTGGGGCCCTAAGCCTTTTAGGGTCTTCGATGCTTGGCTGTCTAACAAGGACTACAGTAAGGTGGTTAGGGATTGTTGGTCTGAAAACCAGCCTTTGGGTTGGGGAGGGTATGCTCTAAAATGCAAACTTCAGAACCTAAAACATAGACTAAAATCCTGGAGTAGAGATATCTGTAGAGATCTAGGCAGCAAGGTGAAGCAAACTCAGAAAAAGTTGAATGATCTGGAGGACTCTCTCACAGCTCACCCCTCTGAACAGGACATTCAACTAAAAAAACTCAGTCTGACCTTTGGGAACAGTCTCTCCTTCATGAATCAATCATGAGACAGAAATCTAGAAGTAAGTGGATCAAAGAGGGTGATGGCAACACCTCTTACTTCCACAGAATAATTAATTTTAGCAGAAGAAGGAATACCTTGAGGGGGCTTCATATTGATGGCAATTGGGTAGATCAACCTGCTGCGGTCAAGGCTGCAATTCTTCAGCACTTCCAATCTAGATTTGCTGAACCTTCTTTGAGCAGACCAAACCTGGATGGGGTTTTCTTTAATGTTCTGTCCAATAATCAGAGAGAAATGATGGTGGAACCTTTTAAAGAGGAGGAGATTTATAGTGCTGTGTGGTCTTGCGGGAGTGACAAAAGTCCAGGGCCCGATGGCTTCAATTTCAGGTTCCTAAAGCATTTTTGGAATGATTTGAAGCCTGAATTCCTAAGGTTTTTCTCGGAATTCTATGCAAATGCAGTTTTCCCTAAGGGCCTTAATTCATCTTTCATTTCCCTTATCCCTAAGATCAAGGATCCCCAACTTATTAGTGATTTCAGACCTATATCCCTTATTGGTTGTGTTTACAAAATTGTTGCTAAAGTCCTATCAAATAGGCTAAGCAAGGTCATGCATCACTTAATAGATGAAAGGCAACTAGCCTTTGTTAAGGGCAGACAATTGCTTCACGGGGTTTTGATTGCCAATGAGGTTGTAGAGGAGGCTAAGAGATCTAAGAAGCCTTGCCTGGTTTTTAAAGTGGATTTCGAAAAAGCATATGACTCGGTGTCTTGGCAATTCCTCTTCTACATGATGAGAAGAATGGGGTTTCATGAGAGGTGGCTTGGATGGGTAAAGGGCTGCCTTACATCAGCATCCATATCTGTTTTAGTAAATGGAAGTCCAACAGAAGAATTTAAACCCCAAAGTGGCTTGAGACAAGGAGATCCTTTGGCTCCTTTTTTGTTTGACCTGGTTGCTGAAGGTTTGACAGGTTTGATGAGGGAAGCTGTGTCCAAAAATTGCTACAACAGTTTCATGGTAGGCAAGAATAGAGTTCCAATCAACATCCTCCAATTTGCTGATGATACTATCTTCTTTGGGGAACCATCCATGGACAATGTCACAGCTATTAAAGCTATTCTTAGAAGCTTTGAGTTGGTATCTGGCCTTAGAATTAATTTTGCTAAGAGCCAATTCGGTGTGGTAGGCAAATCTCAGGATTGGTGTAGTCGTGCTGCTGATTACTTGCACTGTAGCCCTCTGCAGTTTCCTTTCTTGTACCTAGGGATGCCTATAGGTGTTAATCCTAGGAGGAAGGTGGTGTGGGAGCCTATAATCAGAAAATTTGAAGCCAAATTGAACAAGTGGAACCACAGAAGCATCTCTATGGCTGGCAGAACTACTTTAATCAATGCTGTCTTGACAACTTTGCCCTTATTTTATGTCTTTTTTCAGGATCCCTTCAGCAGTCATCAAGAGACTCACTGCTATCCAAAGACAGTTTCTTTGGGGTGGCAATTCAGAAGGGAAAAAGATAGCTTGGATCTCTTGGCAGCAAGTGTGTGCTCCTAAAGAAAAGGGAGGGCTGGGAATTAAAGATATCAAGGTGTTTAATAGAGCTCTCCTCATCAAGTGGAAATGGTTGATGTTCCAGCAACCGGATCATCTTTGGAGCAGAATTCTATATTCAAAATACAGGGGTTGGAGAGGCTTGGAAGAGGGTCCTTATAAACAGAATTTCTCCTCTTGGTGGTCTGATTTAAGATCAACTATCCAGCACAGCAGTATGACTGCTGTCAATAAGCACTTTCTTTGGAAATTGGGCAGTGGAGATCAAATCTTATTTTGGGAAGACTCTTGAGTGGGTGATGGCTCTGTTCTTAGAGAAAAATACCCAGATTTATATCAAGTATCTTCTCAAAAATTTCAGACAGTGGCAAGCATGGGGATTTTTGGAGAAAATGGCTGGGAGTGGAAATTTTCTTGGAGAAGACATCTTTTTGATAGTGAATTGGGGGAAGCCACAGCTTTTATCGACCAGACCTCAGCTATAAGTCCTATTGCAGACTTGAAGGATGCTTGGGTGTGGGGAGCTCAACCAATGGGAATCTTCTCTACAAATTCTGCTTACAACTGTCTCAGATCTGAGCAGCCTCTCCATCAGCCAATCAGTGGCTTTAGACAGCTTTGGGAAATCAAAATCCCCCCTGCAGCTTTATCCTTTGCCTGGAGATTACTCTGGGATAGGCTTCCTTCTAAGGATAATTTAATCAGTAGGCAGATTGTCCTCCAAAATGACCTTTGCCCTTTCTGCCAAAGCCAAGTGGAATCTGCTTCTCACCTTTTCTTCACTTGTTATAAAGTTATGCCATTATGGTGGGAATTCAATTCATGGGTGAAGGAAGATAGAGTTTTGCACAGCAAGCCCATGGACAATTTTCTTCAGCATTGTTCTCTGGCTGGATCGAGGACTTCTAACAGAAGGAGGAAGATTTGGTGGATTGCAGCTACCAGATCCATTTGGAGTCTTAGAAACGACATGGTTTTCAACAACCAGTCTTTTGACATATCTAAATTGATGGACAGAACTATTTTTCTCACTTGGTCTTGGTTGAGGGGTTGGGAAAAGGATTTTACTGCTCCTTTTCACCAATGGTCCTCTTATATGTCTTTGTCATTCATCTAATGTGTCATTTATAGGGATGGGTTTTGTTGATTTTTGGTGGCTGTTGGTTATTTTTCTGTGTTTTAGGGGATGTTACCCCTTGTATTTTCTGTAGTACCTCTGGTACTATGCTTCTTATATATATAATATTATCTTTGGCCGTTCAAAAAAAAAACAAAAAAAAACAATAATATTAAGCTCAGTAACTTGTTATGGTTTATTTTGCATTTGGCTTCTATGTTTTTAACTGTTCTTTCATTGACATTTGAATGACATGTAACAGATCCTGCTTCTAACTGAAATATTTTCTCACATGTCATTTAAGAGTTCTGATTTAGAGGAATGGAGAGTTTTGCTGGCATCTATACTTCAACCCTATGTTTTTAATAACAATCCTTGATTATCGTTTTTCCTATTTTCTATCAGGGTGGAAGTGATATAAATGGAAAACTAGATGAAGGTGCTGCAAGTTTGATACTTGATACAAAGCCATCAAAAGTCGTATCTGATGAAAGGACTGTAAGTAACAGTATTTATTTATTATATTTTAATGTTTCTGCTTCTTATGAATAGTAAATTTATATAATTGTGTTTGGAATTGAGACATGTTACTGTTGTATTTCAGAAATTGATTAGAGGAACCAAGGTTAATCTTTTTTATTTTTCCTTTTCCATTTTTGCACTTTGAATGTCATTAAATTTCATGATTTTCTCAAAGATTTTAAATCTATCTGTTCTTGAGATTTTACAAAAGATGATATTATGTCTGTTTTTCCTGCAGTCATAGTAATCCTGCTACTGAATTGTTCCTCAAACCTATTATTTATTCCTTAGATACTTGTATGTGTCTTTGTTCTAAGTTTGTCTCACAGGCATCTTATGTTTTTTCTGTATAATAAATCAAGCAAAATATAGATGTAATTGGTTAGAGTTGGAACCACTTTGTTATGTGCATTTTGAATTTTATCATGCTGTTCATCATTTTTGATTCACCCCTCTTAATTTGGCTGCAAAACACATCAGATAGGGAGCGTTATTGTGGGACATGGAATCTTCTTTTAATTATTGATGTACAGATGCATTTCTTGCGTTTCTAATATCTAGTGTTTATCAGTCTACTTCTATAAATCTTAAATCTGCCGAATTTACAAATGATAGTGTAAGGTGTTGACATTATTTTTGTCCAGGTGCAAGTCAGGTGTTCATTGGTTTACATGGATTTTGAAGGACGTTCAGATGGAAGATCCATTAAAAATATTCTCTCTCATGTGGCTCCCTTGAAGCTGGTATGGATCTCTTTGGTGTTTTTCAGTTAACTGAAGCACACCATTAAATCTTCTGTAAATTATATTTGGATGTTCATGATTTTTTAAATGGAACAGCTTCAATTAGGTAGTTTATCTTGCCACCTTTAAATACCATGGTATCTTGAGCAAAGCAATTCTTTGACCAGGGCTGCAATTCAATTGAGTGGTGCAAGGAGTTAGGACATTAGCTGGTTAGTGTTATGATGGATAGATAAAGGAGCTGGAAAATATATGTAAATTGTGGGCTTACTTGATGGGTTTTTGTGGGTTGGAAAGCTGAATAAACTCAAGGCTGTTGTAATGTTTGGAAGGGTAGCTATCAAAGGCAATTTCATGGTTTGAGGCGGAACAGTTTCGAGACAAGTGTGAAGAACAATAAAATTGGTGTTTATTTCCAACATAGCCCAGGTTCCATGATTGCCTTCTAAAAACCTTGAATTTGAGTCTCCCTTTTGGCCATAGATGAGTCATCCAACTCCCCTTGTTACACTTAACCTTCAGAACTTCAATCCATAGCTTTCCCCCCCTTAGATGAAATTTACCGTTAATATTATTAGTATAAATGTTAAAACTTAAAACCACTTCTTAAAATGCTTTGCGTGTTGGTGGTGTCATTTCAGACTTTCCTGTTTCTTTTTCTTTTATATAAAAACAGGGGTAAAACAGAGAAAACATAGTATATTAGGGGTTCACTTGGCTGTGTTAAACTTCAATCACTATATGGCGGTGTACTGATTAAACAGAAGAGGCATCTCCTTAAGGCATGATTGTATATTATCATCCCTTGATCATGGGAAACTCGCAGCTGTGTGAGAAAATTACATAGCTGCCTTATTTGGGAAACCCAAGTTCCACATCGGCTAGAGATAGTGCCAAGATAGAGTATATAAGTGGGGGACAACCTTCACCCTATGAACTAGCTTTTAGGTTGAGTTAGACTCAAACCCACATTCTAAGATGATATCAGAGCCTAGCCTAGATCCATTAATGGGTTACCCACCATATTATCCACGCATCAAGCTCAAAAGTGTTGGACGTGAGAGGGTGTATTGGGAAAAACCCAAGTCCCACATTGGCTAAAGATAGTGTCAAGATAGAGTAATGGGGAGCAACCCTTGTCCTATGAGCTAGCTTTTGGAATTGAGTTAGGCTCAAACCCATATTCTAAGATGCCAGAGGTTTGCCACATGACCATCTGAATGCCACAGAAGAAAACCTCACAGACAGCTGCGTGATTTTTGTGGCAGCATCATAACTTTTATGATTGCATTTTGCTAATGCCTTCACATTATTTAGCATTATAACTTTTATGGGCCAGCTGACTCTGATAAATGATACTGGTTTAAGGAACAAACTTATAAGCTATATTATTATTATATTTCATTTGCCTTTTTGTTTCTGTATCATGCATGATGATGAATACATAATGATTTTTCGAAAGGTTTTGGTGCATGGATCAGCTGAAGCTACAGAGCATCTGAAACAGCACTGCCTGAAGCATGTCTGTCCACATGTTTATGCTCCCCAAATTGAAGAGACAATTGATGTTACCTCTGATTTATGTGCTTATAAGGTACAATGATTTCAATTTTCATACATTTCTGAAACAGCTTTGCAAGATGTCAAAATTAATCATGGTATGCTTTTCTGAGTATAGGTTCAACTGTCCGAGAAGCTCATGAGTAATGTACTCTTCAAAAAGGTAAAAAATATGTCTGAATGAACTGTTCCTTTTTATACTTGCATGTTATTTATCATGTTGAATAGCAACAACAACCTAACTTATCCCACTAGGGTGGGGAATTCATAATTTTGAATAATGAATATAAATTCAACTGCAGCTGGGAGATTATGAAATAGCTTGGGTTGATGCTGTAGTAGGGAAGACAGAAAATGATCCGCTTTCGCTGCTCCCTGTTTCTGGAGCAGCTCCTCCGCATAAATCTGTTCTTGTTGGTGATTTGAAATTGGCAGATATCAAACAGTTTCTCTCCAGCAAGGGTGTTCAGGTACTTGTTCAGTTATAGTCACCGTTCTTCCTTGCTCTGATCGTCTGTTAGTACTGAAGTTTTTTCCATTTCATTTCCTAAGTAGACATGCTGATCGTTGTACTCCTTAAGGAAACTGATAATGTTGAAGCTGATGAAATTTTTTGAAAATGCTGTTGTACCTGTGTTCTTTACTCGAAACTTGAGTGGAAAAATTAGTGGAACGCTGAATTTCTACTTTATGAGAATATGTTTCATAATGTAATTAACTTTATAGGTGGAATTTGCTGGTGGGGCTTTGCGTTGTGGTGAATATGTAACTCTTCGGAAAGTTGGGGATGCAAGTCAGAAGGCAAGTGCTTCTTCTGAACATTTGTTAATTTTGCACATGAAATTGATTTTTTAATATAGCAAGACCGACCAGTTTTTGGATCAGCATTCTGATCTATTAAGATGATCTCTTTTTCTAATAGGGTGGTGGTTCTGGTGCTCAGCAAATAGTTATTGAGGGTCCTCTGTGTGAAGATTACTATAAAATTCGTGATTATCTCTATTCACAGTTTTATTTGCTTTAGATTTGGTTGGACTCGTGCAATGGCAAATCATGAACTTCTTTCCTTCTCTGCCCTGTTTTCTCTGGACCTGTTTTTCTGATAAGGTAGAGAATGCAAAATTGCTCTGGTAAATACATGGCTTTCAAGACTAAATAGGTCTGAGTAGCAGTGCTCGGGCAATTGCAAACTGGGTTAATTTGGTAGCCATTTGAACAAGATTCACAGGGTCTCACTTTGATGTTTTCGATGAAGAAATCACGTATCATCATTTTTGTCCCTCTGATTTACATCAACCACCATAGCTTCTGGTGGATGTGATCTTCAAGTGTGTTTAATCTTTGTAGAATTATAGAAAAGGAAATGTAATTTATTCCTGTGTAGGCTCCAGATTTTGAAAGGGTATTCATGTGTCTGTTGTCCTCTATCGCCACATGCAGTTTCCACACTAAAGTGAAATCAGACTGACATAAAATTAATCTGTGTAAGGATTATCCTTATTAATCTGGCTAAATATAATTGAACAGAACAATCTAGTTTAATCAAAACTGTTCTATTATTTTTAATGCCTCTACTTTTCTCCTGAACTTTGGTTTATTTGTTCAACGCCATGCTGTGTGACAAGAAAAATATACTTGTACAATGTCTAGTAGCACTATCTGAAAACATTTTTGCTCCTTTGAATTAGTTTGTAGAAATGATTTACTTACTCTAAATTTAAATAACAATCATGATGGCATTCAGCTAACTGCAAATTTGTTATGTATGATAATTTTATCTAATTGGAATTTTGTTATCGAATCTGGAATTATGTATGATAATTTTGTTAAATTTTATAATATTTATCTTGAAAGTGAATATTTTTTATGAACTTATGATATTTTTATTGGCAAACTATAAAAAAATTTCATGAATACAAACTACACTCTTTTAAAAAAGAACGGTAACGCAATGTTAAAGTAGTCCAAATGAGTTGACTTGCAAATCTCATATTGTTGTCGAAAAAATTTCACGGTTAGAAACATTCTGTTCTCAATTTGTTAAAAATTGATGCTAAATTATACATTTTGGCGGCAAAATAATATTCCTTCAACACCATCTCTACTTTTTTAAACGTCATAAACAATATAGTATAATGTTGGATGATAGTAATTATAAAACTTGGACTTTAAATCCAATAATATGTGTCTTGCAATTTGCGCATGTAAGAAACTTTTTTTCTTCTCTTTTTTTGATAAAAAGCTATTATTTTATCACAAAAAAAAAGCTATTACTTATAACTACAAGAATCTCAATAATTGAATAATACAAGCCAAACTATATACAACCTTTCCAATCTCCTGAGCTCTCACAAGAGCTTCCGAGAATGGGCAGTATATCATGCACCACAAGCCTGATTACGTTGCTGCCTGATGATCTTGAGATGTCCATGCACTCCTGCAGGTCTGCATCACAGGCTATCAAAACCCATTCATGATCATCATCCAGATACTTGATATCAAATGTTCCCGCCTCTAGTTTCAATCTTTTGGCAATTTCCTCTTTCAGTTCCACAATACCACAGTCCATAGAGACCTTAAACCTTATGATATCTTCTTTATATGTTGCCTTAATAGTCACACTCTTCACCTCTTTCCTAACTGCAAAAGGTGTCAGAGTGTTATTAAGGTTATCCATGTGTTGCATTTGAGGCAAGTCAGAACATTGAGGATTCATCTTGTAAGCTTCTGGAACCTGATCCTCCAAAACAGCATCTGCTGAAGGGCATAGATTTCTCAAGTCTTTAGAACTACCAGCACGCTCAAGTAGCTGTCCTCCAAATAGTTCTTGAGGTTCTGTCGTTTCTACAATGTGAGGCATAGGGTATGCAGTTGTGCAGTTCGGTGTACTAGTTGAGTGCAGTGTTGTTGACCCCAGTGATCCTCTTAACACAAGACATTTCTCACTGTGGCCTGTTACAAATATATCTTTAGGAGGTGAGATTTCATTTGGGGGACTACCATGGCATGAACCATGAGGAGTAGGATTTCCACTGCTTTCACTTGAGCCACTTCCAGTTCTAAACTTGTTTGTGCCTTTAGTGCCAATCTCCTGAGTGGCCACTCCTCTATCATTAATCACTTTCTCAGGACTTTGTGCCCTTGCTTCAAGTCCAAGGAATTGATCTTCCATTGCAGCCTGCCTTTTTGTTTCTGATGCTCCAGACGCATCAAAATCCTTTTCATTGATCTTAGGTTCCGATGGCCTAATGGTCAATGATGTTTGGCGGTTGAACTTGTTTGAAGTGGATGGCTCAGAAAAGGAACCGGCAGCAATGGGAAGTGAAACGGTACTTAGAGAATTCAAACCAAATGCTCGTTCAGCACCATGGACTGATTCAATAACACACTTGAGCTTGGACAGGGAACGGTTAACCTTTTTTATCTTTCGAGATGGCCAGCGTGATATCCCATGCTGCCTACAGATGCGCTTCATTGTAGTAGGGCAAACTGTATAGCAAGAATATTATGTATGAGCTGCTACTAATAAAAATGAAAGCTACTAGTAATAGACAATGGCCAATTTTGTGTTTTTTTATTGATTGATATATTCTTTGATAACTATAAGTTTCTAAGAAGTAGCAAACTTAGATATGATAATGGCAGAATTGTTGGTAGTTACTATATTTCATGAACACTTTACTGTTGTAGATCAAACTAGCACCTTGGTAGAGATAACAAAAAACATTTATTTTTAACTGTTAAATCAGAGAATGAAACATAACATACCACCAAGGCTCTTTGCAGCATCCTTAAGGCTTCCTGTGAAGTAATGTTGCAAAACATCAAGACTAATTGATTTCTCAGCTTTTCCACGTTTTCTCTCTGAGGGTTTCTTTTTGGTTTTGATCTTTAAGGAAGTGTTCTGATCAATGTGTCCACCTGCATTATCACCAAGACTCCCTCCATCATTTATACCATCAAAGTATGCCATTATTTTCTGTTCTGATGGCTCCAGTGGCAGCCCCTCCCCCACATTTGGCGAGGCATGTCTAGGTGGTGACTTAGAAGATTGAGTAATTGGAATGGACTCAAACCTCAAATTAACTCTTTCATTTCTTGCTTCTATGATTTCAATTGAAGCATTTTCCTCAAGTTCAATGCCAGAAGCAATCTTAAGACTCTGAAAATGTGGCTTCATTGTTGCCAATATGGATCCCAACAATCTTTTTTGTTCATTAAAGTCTGTGATCCCAGGAGGCAGAAAAAACTCTAGCACATAATCATCATTTCCGGTATGAGAGCTTTGTAAGCATACTGCAAAACAGCTGGTTAAACCAAACATGAGTGCATAATGTACTAAGGGATATTCAGTTTTGCAGAATTGGGCGATGTTTCCACAGAAGCACATGTTGTGGGACAAAAATGCCCTCCCAGCAACTCCTTGACCTTGTTGTAAGTGATGCTCAACACAGGCCTCATGAAAACCCCATGTATGAGCATCTATTACATAGAATGCTACCTCAGTTATAGACATGCAAACTTGCCCCATGCAACATCCATCAAAACTTGAGCAACTTTTCTTATGACCACCGCCATGTGCTAAGACACTCCGATGCTTACATGGAACCCATGTTTGTGCCAGAGGCAAACTATGAGTTTCACACACAACTGTCAGTATCTCCAAAATCTCGGCTAATGCATACTGGCGGTCTTCGTTACATATCTGGTTTAAAAGAATTGCCAGGTTATATCTGTGACAATAGAGGAGTACGATAGAAGTCACAGAACTACATATATATCTAATATTTTTGAGAAAATAAACAAGATAGGGATGCATGATAGTAGAAAACGACCTGAATGTATTGATGCTCCAAAATTTCTGAACTCCTCAACTTAACCGCCTGCATGGAAACTGACAGAAGGTAACTCAGGAATGTAAAAAATGTTTGTAATCAGATACATTTTCCAACATGTTAGTAACAAGAGTCAAATAATCTCATGGCAGTTACCTTTGTGAAGATCAATCTTTAAGGGTATATTAATATTAATAATAATACATATGATATAACCATCACATCGAACTCACCAAATATGAGCAAAGCATGCAGCTTATATTAAATAGTACAGTTCAAAAGAAATCCAACCTCAAGGGCTTTGCAGATTTTATCAACCTCAGGAGCATAGTTAATCTTCTGTGAAGTCATTATCAACTCCACTACAGCCACACATGACTGTCCTGCAAGCTCAAACACAGGCAGGGCCAAGGTTCCGCGGACATTGTAATGTTGCGCGTGATTTAGGCGCTGATACTCTTTACTAGAATAAAACTGAACATTGGGAGTCCATTCTGGAATTTTTTGCTGAAAAACTCGGCCGGGAAGTCCCATGATCTCATCATTCTCCCCATCCACAGAGAACATATACATCAGGGAAACTGTTCTATACTGATGGAGTCCATTACTATGTGGATCAAGAACAAATGGTTGGCCTGAAGTTGTAAGTGCATACCGATTTCCATTCCTCATAGGTGCCCAAACCTGAGCTAGAACATTTTGTTCAGTCAACTCTTTGAAGTGGCGAAGCGCTTGTGTCATTCTTTCCTTGATTAGACAATAAGCATCTGGATTTTCTGAAGTTGGGATGGCTACAAGGGGTGGCACAGTTTTTTTGTTGTCATAATTTTCAACTAGATTTTCAGTTGTTGTATTTGTATTACCTGAAAGCAGTAACTTCAGTCATCAAAAAATATAAAGCTCATGTTTAGCATCAGATGTCATTGGAATAAACTATGAATTATTTGTACAGTTATGTTTCAGCTCAATATCATATTATATCTAACACTTCTAAGTTTATAAACAACTACAAATGCCAAAATACATCTTATGCAGGCAATAGTCAACATCCCAAGAAAGTAGGAATTATTGACAAAGCTATTATGGCCTCTAAATATGAGATAGCTTGAAAGAAAATGAAAGGTATAAAGAAATTATTACACAAAAATGAAGCCTTATAGTTTAACTATTTAATTTATAAGATGGAGATAAAAAGAAAATTCATCTTTAATCCAAGGTGGCAGATACATGCCGCAAAGTTGATGCATTTTCATTTGCCTTATAATCAATATTCTCAACAAATTAGAGCCTCAAGAACAGTGATGGAAATAATAATAAAAAAAGGTTAAAATTCCTTCAATTTTCATAAACCTTGTTAAATTTCACAATCAACAGTGGTTACTATTCAAGTTATAGTCAACTTGAAATCAAGCAAGTCCTAAAAAGTTGAAGAAAACTCCAATATCCAATTCAACATCCAAACTGAAACAAACCAAGACATACAACAAAATAGAAAACTGTGGCAATTAACAAAGAGATACCTGCTGAAGCTGCAATCCTGATTAGCCTCTCATCTTCGGCATCAGAAAAAGCCCAGACAGGAGAACAAGGTTGGTCAGAGATAGTGGAAAAGAGAAAAGGAGACATGGGGTTAGAGACCAAAGATATATGATCCGAGGGCCATAGACTTTCCAGGCTAATGTCAAAATCCATGGCAAAACCATGTTCCTCCTGTGGCTTTGACTTGGGAGGAAGGTCAGGATTTTCATCCTTGGACTCTGACATTTTTTCACTATGATGCTTTTTCCTTGAAAATTGGTGTGTACAGAGTGATTAAGTTTGGAACTTTGTAATGATGATGGGAGTTGAGAAATGAGAACTACACAATAGAAAATAATCTGGTTGAGCAAAATTGCAGAAGGTGGAGAATATCAGAATATGCAACAAAATAAAATGTTTACTATGCATATTATGCCACTTGTTTGTTGAGACAAAAGGTGATTGAATGGTTGGATAAATAATAATAATGTTATAAAAGAAAGACAACAAATTTTCATTGATGGGAGGGACCAAATGCCAGTTGCAAAAAAAAAAAAAAGATGACCACTAGGTACTTGTCTTTTTCTTTGATATTGTTTTCAACATTTTTTACTAATGCATACGGAATGAGGGAAAACATGTTGGGGTTAAGAAAATAAAAATGATGGTATATTGTATCAGAGCTAGATATTTATCCATGTGAGGTTAGTTGAAGGTTACATGTGCCAAATTTATTATTATTTTTTGTCATGGTACAATATAATTATGTAATAGAGAAAATAACAAAAGAAAATTTATGCAAGATTATCAAAGAAGATACTGACATAAAAAAAAGTTAAGATAATCATTGAATGTTAACTTTTTATATCGACAAATATTAATTATTAATTTTTGTTAATAGAAGAGATTGAATTTAAGATCTTTTCTTTTTTTTTCTTCTTAACCGATCAATCAATCTAATATTTCCTTATCATCCTGTGTTGAGTAAGTATGTAACTGGTAATTTTTTGTCTTGTAGTTGTACTATTGTGGATGAAATAAAATACCTTTCCATCAAAATCTTCCCCTTTTTATTTTTTTTTTATGAAAAATTAAAGGAAAGTGAGATTATGCATATCCCAAATCACCATATTCTAATTCTACTAGTCCTAACAATGACTTATTGTAGTATTTATAAATGACATTTCAAGAACTACCAGGCCAAAATCAAATCAAATTTAAAACATTTGAATAAAAGAAGGGCTTTGATCTTGTCAAAGCCGAAATTGACACCTTTTTTTTCAGCTATATTGTTTCTCAGCTTTTTTTTTCTTTCAACCATGCATTATTTATTATGTGAATGCAAATTACATAGTAATATCTATAGGGTATCTTGAATCAAATTTTATTCACCCAAAAAGAAATTAAAGTCTAAATTAAATAATAAAATAAAGAGTAAGAAACTTTCTTTAGGAATCTCATTCTCCAAGGAGTGAACTTCACCTTGTTTAACTGTTGGACTAAAGATATGGAAATTAATAGTTCGACAAGATATGGATATTAAGGTGGTGATTGATGAATCAAATGTAACTATGCAGATAAAATTGACTGGGATCTTTCTTCAGCAAGAAAGGAATCCTGGTCCACAATATATAAACAGTGATACATCCTCCATTGCTTTTCTGTATGGTGGAGTGGATAACTAACTGTTCCTCTATCATTTGACAGGACATAGCTGAGTGTATGAGATTCAAAGATTGTTGCAAGTCAAAGATTAGATTCTGGTTCATGATCAATCATTTATTGGTTGGCCTATATTATAGTTTTTTTAATCGCCGTAATTAGGTTCTAGCTATATAGTGAGATCCCTACGTATTATTTTCAAGCTCACGAGATTAATTGATTATTGATTCAATACTTAATTATACTTAAAATTTCTCAACCTCGTTAAAAATGTATTTTATAAAATCTAACATAAATTTTTTCAGTGTATTATCTATTGATTTACATCTAATGTATAAAAGTTATATCATCTTTACTCATTGACATTGTTCCTCAATGTGTGCTCATTGTGTTGTGTCAAAATTAAACATAAAAAGATGCGTTTCTTTTTTTTGGAAAAGGAAAAACACAAGTTGGAACCTATTTTCTCTTATTATTCTCCACTTCAGTTTACTTTAAAAGTGTTAATCAAATATCACCGTTCAATTCTTGCAGGAAGTCGCGGATCCAGACATTTTTTCGGTCAAAACAAAAAATAGTTTAATATTTTCTCAAACAAAAAATTATATAAGTTTTACTAAAAATGGTAATAAAAAATTAAAAATAATAAAATTTAAAAAGATAAGATGAGTAAAATTAATATCAATTTATTTTTTCTTTTATTTTTTTTACCTCTATTTATATTTATTTTATTAAAAAATTATCTTGTAAGAATAAGATTTATTTTTTTATTGGGACAAAAAATATTTATTCAATATATTCAAATAAAAATATTTAATTTTTTGGAACAATGGCCCCATTAAACATGTAACTCCGCCGGTGCTTGTAGTCGTAGGTGACAGCACACAAAGAACCCATTACAAAGTTTGAATAGTTAGCATGAGTCTTTTAAGTTGAAATTTCATTGCTATTAATTATTCTACACACACAAAAATACTCCCAAAGTTAACTTTACCAATTCACTAAGACAAATTTTTATCCCTTTTTATTAATTCATATGTTTTCACTATTTTATGAACTTATATCTCAAATCAAATAAATATTTTTTAATCAAACATCCAATGAAACAAATTAATTATTTAACTATTTTAATCGATACCTTCATTTTTTCTATCAATATTGAATATAATGAAATATTTATAATTCATCATCAAAAAAGTATTTCAGTAGTTAAAATAATTTTTACGATAATTCAAAATTAACAATTTCAAACATGTTTTTTTATTATAATTTGTTTTTTTATTATTAGCAAAATATTTTTTCTTGAATATTTTAACTGGCATTTTAAAATTTTTATAGTTACTAGTAAAATATAAGTCTGATATTTTTGCCTCATAACCGTGAGTGAAATTTTGAGATGTGTTTTTTTATGCAAATTAAACCTATCACAAAATTTACTTTTAAGAATAAAAAAAATTCAGTTTATTCAATGAAATAGAAAGTCAATAAAATGCAATATATGAAGGTCATGTGATACTGAATCACACAATGCATCCAAATAATCAGAAGTTTTTGCTTAATGACGGACAATGGCTTCTTACGATGCAACCAAAGGATTATTTTATGGTTTTCACATTCAAAAGGTGAAAAGAAGAATAAAAAAAATTGATTCAGATATGGAAATGTTTGTTTGATTATCAACGTCAAAATACATTTTTTATGGTTTAATGGGTTATTAGTGACATTAGTAATTTGTTTATTCGAAAATAAGTTGCTTAATTACTTAATTTGAAATAAGCAATTACCCTCGTCACCAAATCTGTCAGAAAATATAATTTAATTAATTGACTAATTTGTTTATTAAAAAAACTGATGTCATTGCCTGTTTCAACGTCCCTCCACCACGTAAAGAAAAAATAGAGTTATCTCATATTGCATCACATCACTCAGTCCCCATTGAGGCCCCAGAAATGCAACCTTTAGCTGCACGTGTGAACATAAAGGGTAGCTGCGCTGCACTTGAGGCACAAGGATTTCCTAAACAGCCTTATGATGTTGATGTGGATCTAATGGGGTTGTTCTTAGTTGAAGATGAAAGTACTTTGCTAGTGGCCTTGGGAAAAGTGTACAACAATTCATCCACCATACACAATGTTCGTTATGCAGATGACGTTGTTAGGGTGAAGGTTGTCCAATATCACCACTCGGACGTGAGGTCCCTTATCCTACATCAGAGGTTCGATAGCTCAATCAGTTCGTTGGCACATTCATCGCATGGCCCAGACATCTTGTTAGAAAAGTAACTGATGAGGTTGTTTTTATCCCTTATGAATCCCTTGTATTTTTTGTCATGCATAATTACATGTACACTAATTGGTATTATGATAGGTGGTGTTGGTACCCAATAAGCCTCCACCGAATTCTGTTGAACAGCTTGACTAGGCCAATGTTGTGGCCATAGCTGATCCTCTCGGAGAGTTGGTTAGGAAGTTGTATGTCGTTTACCAAAAGCCAATGGAGTTGTCATGGGACAGGGCGAAATTTGGGATACCTAATTCCACAAATGGTTTTTTCATCACATATGCAGATGTAACTAAAATCATTTTAGATGACAAATGTTTAAACATATCTATACTACAACTGTGGATGATGTAAGTAAATTATATATGTTATTGTAATTCATTTTTGTCATTGTCCACTCTATATTTGGCTAACAATATTGTTTACCGTCTTTAAAAAAGGTTTATTAATGATTGGAGTACAAGCTTAGGTTTTGCTCCAGTTTATGGTTTCCTTGAGCCCTAGTCTATACGTTGCACAAAGGACACGCATCAAGAATGTGAACAGTACATAGAAACGTGGGTCAAGGAATCACATCGAGAAGTCTACTTAGGACCTTACTTGAGTCAGTAAGTCAATTGATGTGGCTGTTATCAATGTGTTTGCATTTATTTGATGGTCAATTTGATTTTGTTGACTTCAGGGCACATTGGCAACTTCTGGTGTTGTGTCCACGAGAGAATATTGTAATATGGTTTTGTTCTGTATAGAGAAAGCCTGATGTTCACATTAAGGCTACAGTTAATAGGTAGTTGGCAAGCTTATAAAATTTAGCATTGGTCATCAGTTGTAGTTTAGCAGTCATAACATCACATGTTATATAGGATTTTTGTTATTTTCAAACTTAGTGCAATGAAGAAAATATCCACTACTTTGCAAGGCAAGGAGAATGAACCTCCACCTCAATGGATTGAACCAAAGGTATGTCGTAATCCCTGTATTTATGGAAATTTGAAATCAGTATCATGTGTAACAAAGAATGACCAAGCTTAATTGGGTATTTTCATATTGCATATAAAGTCATGTACAAGCCGGAGCCTATGAGTGTGAATATTATGTGATGCATTGGATGTGGTGACGGTTTGAAGAATGAATGGATCAAGGTATGCATATGTTCGAACTCAAGGACAGTCCCGAACTTTATCGGAAAGTGTACTGAGTCGTTAAAGTAATAATAAAACGGTAAGAAACCGAGTATCGAACTCAGGGAACTTGTTTCATTTGGTGAAGTTTCATTCAACGAGCAGACATTGATATAAAGCCATGTAAACATAATTAAATCAAAGATGTATGTGTTGTAAATCTAAAAGAACTACAAATACGGTTGTCAAAACGGGAGAGAAAATAGATGATTAAAATGTTGGGTTCTTCTACTGAATGTTTGATGTAATTAAAATATTTTTCTCTATTTAATCTTATTTATGTGTTCTATGCTGAGGACTAAAATACCAAGCACCGATTCCTCGCGTGAATGGATTGATTCTAATTAAACCTCGTTCGCAGATGTCTCATTGAACTTAGCCTAATCGAACAACATTACAATCACAACATATCAAAAACTAAAACCCTGCACTCTATGTCTAGCAATGCAGTTATCTAGCCCTGCTCTATCTAGTTCTAAGGATTAATACATTTTCCAATGCTAAAAATCCTAACTTTACACACCAATGGGTGATCATACCAAAAGCATGCAATAATTAAGTGCAGATAAAAGCAATGAACACATAAAACAACTTTAAATAGATAGTTAAGAATTTACATCAAGTTCCATCAGAATTTCCCAACAAAGATACTTAGCCTTCCATCACAAGGCAACACCTTTCAGTTACAAGATGAGGGTTTAAGAAGAGAATAACAAATTACACAGTAGTGGGGATGTCTCCTCCACCTCTAGGAACCTAGAAATTACTCATAAACCTAAGATCCTCTTGAAAGCTAAGGTTTTTGGATTCCTTGCTCTGTTTTGCGCCTCTGTTATGCTCTCTACGTTCCAATCCACGCTCTATCAAACCAATCCTTGATTTTTCCAACTTCAGCCTTAAAAAGGGCTTTCTGTCCTCGAAGGCTTGCTTAGCGCCATTTTTGTGCTTAGCGCGAGTTAGTGAATATTCGTTGAGCGAGCTAGGCGCGCTTAGCGCAGGAAGAGACAAATGTCTCGCTGAGCGATGGTGATGATGCGCTGAGCGCGCAGATGCTTCTCAGATTCTCCTCCAGATTCTCCCAACTCGCTAAGCGGGTTGAGTGCCTCGCTTAGCGCATGATTCTCGCTAAGCGCACAAGCCTCGCTTAGCGAGACACCAATTGCTAGCCTTCACAAATTTCATCCTTTTTACCTAAAATTGAAGTTGAAACACATTAAATTCACAATGTTGGGCATTTCTACTGAACAAAATTAAACTAAACCTAAAAATATGTACAAACCTACAAAAAGAACCATAAATTGGGGGAGAAGACAAACATTTTATAAAACTTTTCTATACAAAAGTTAGTCGTAAATGACGACTAACAAACTTCCCCAAATTTACAGTTTTGTTTGTCCTCAAGCAAAGAAAGAACAATTCACTTGTCCTCAAGTGACAAAATCATAGTGGTTATTCAAAATTGTGTTTGTTTCCAAGCATTCAATAACATGACACAAGTGGCATACAATGCTTCAATCAACAGCTTTTCACAAGATATGCAGCTTTTCAAAGATATGAACATGATAATTAGGCACACAATTGAAATAAGCTAGCAAGCAAGACAAATATCAAGGAAGATTCAACAAGCCAATGCCTCACGGTCACTGTTTCTCTCAAGCACAAGTGTTTAAGGCTATTTCTCAATCAACAACCAACACAACTCTCAATCTTTGCAATTCATCTCATGCCATACAGTCAGAAACACACAAATTGAATCTAAAAGACTTTTCTTGGCTTGTAATGAGGCTGGGCTATAAACAAAATATGGTTTTTCTAGGATGCAAAAATCTTAAGTTCTAGGAGAGCATTCATCCTTAAATCAACCTTTTCTCTTTTATTCCAGTTCTATTACTTTCCTTTCAATATTTACAGCACTTAGCTTTGATAACAGCACACACTTAGCTTTTATTTTTGGAATTTCTTTCTTCTTCTTTTTTTTTTTCTTGTTTTGTTTTAGCAGCTTTTACTTGCTGCTTATTGATTTTGCTGTGTGTGCTGTCATCTTACCACAATTGTTGTCACCCAATAAACTCCCCCAAATTTAGGACAAATTTTCCTTGAACTAAGATGCTCTCCTACAACCTAAGACAAGGTAGATAGAGATTACAATTTATAGGCTCAGGGTTCAAGTCAATCAATCAAACTTTTAGCTCAACATGGGTGCAAGGGATTATTCATTCATGCACAAGGTAAGCTTTTTGGCCAAGTAGCTGTTTCAGTCAATCATGGCCTTCATTATCTTGAAACTCATGCATTCATTCAGTAATCAGAGATTCATGCAAAAATCAATACCCAATGTTAGTCGTTCTCTCACATTTAAAGATCACACACTCACCGGGTTGTGGCTAGTAATTACCTTCACAATCAATCTGTCAAACCAACTAAAATTTTCAACCATGTATCTAATCCATGTTCTTTCTTTTCTAATTACTGAATACTTATTCAAAGCATATGATCTATCCATTACAATTCACTCAATTCATGCCATTGATCAATCCAATTCATTCAACAAACATAAGATTTTCAAATCAAATCAAACCACTGCAATAATAATCAAAATGCAAACTGTTTAACAAGCTTTCGAAATTTTCTAACTAAATAACTAAACATAAAAACTGTACTAAAAACATAAACTGAAAATAAAATGTATCTAAAGCAGAAAAATAAATGAAAATCCTATTAACAATCATCTTGAACAACAGTGGGCTTGTCCTGAGCTGGTGCAGGCTCGCCATGAGGTGAAGAAGGAGTATCCTGGGCTGGCTGAGGTGTCTCCTGTGCTGTTGTAGGCCAGGGATCCCAGGTACTCTGCGCCGCCTGTAGATCTGCTGCATAGTCAGTGTCCTCGACGCCTTCTTCACCCTCAGAGACCTCCACAACAGCTGAAATAGCATGTGAAACCTGTGGAGTCGCCTCTAGAGTGGCCTTATGAGCAACCTCTGGCTTTGGCTGAGGCTCCTAGGCTACGGAAACCTCACCTCCCCCTAAAGGAGAAGGCTGGACTCTTGGCCAGGCCACCTGTGCCATGAACTCCTCCATGCTGATAAAAGGCCGATGCTGAGCTGAGTCATGCATATTCTGCATCACCAGGCATAAGCCATGGTGGATGCTCTGCAATATAGGAATGGTGACCTTAGAGCATCGGCATTGGCATGATGATGATGGAGTAGAGGGAGCTGGTAAATGAGAATGAGCAGGAGGAAGTGGTGGTGTTGAAGTAGAAGGGGATGGAGCTGGAGAAGGAGTAGGTGCAGAGGAAGCAGGAGCTGCTGAAGATTGACCCTCAGATCCTCGAGCTCGTGCCTTGTGGGTCCCTAGAAATTCGATTGTGGGATCCTCCAGGTTCCAGTAGTTCTTCTTTATGAATGCCAAATTAATGGTAGGGCTGAGGGACTTGAAGGTCAGAGAATCTGAGACTACTCCTTGGGCCACGCAAAGTGCGGAGATGAAAGCTAGAAAGCCGAGCCTCAAGGAGTTGGACTGGGCCATTTGAGAAATCTGATGTGAAATGAGGAAGCCCACGTCCATGTCTATCTTCATCACAAGTCCATAAACTAACCTCTCCTGATCCATGTTCATATCAGAGGTATGAGAAGTGGGGGTGAGGTTAGGACGCTTCAGGTCTAGGCCAGCATTGTCAGATCCTTCCTTAGGAGCTTTTAGGGCGCTCCATCAGCATTAAGAACAAATTCGTGCCCTGGAATACAAAGCTTGGAGGCAAGCTCCTGAGGATCCATGCGCGACTTGCAAAAAATAGAGTATGAGGGGTACTGTTCCCCTGGCTGGATCACTGGTGGCGTCTCCAGGAAGGCATTCAGTGATGCCGCATTAAATTTAATCAGCTGCCCTTTGACTCAAACTTGTTTTGGTGATTTGTCTTCAGGGTCATACAAGTTCAAGTAAAACTCCTTGACCAGGGCCATATCAATGTGCCTGTCCATGAACTGGGTCAAGGCCTTGTGCCAGTTCCGCCTGATCAGCTCCTGGCAGAATTCGTCGTACTTAGTGACAAAGAGATTAACATTCCTCTCCGGAAGGATGTTCCGGGAGTGAATATTATGTGAATAACGTTCCCAGGCCCCCTCAAAAGTGAATCTAGTGGTATCATAGGGTTCCTAGGGCCGGGATGCTGTGGCTTTCCTCTTCTTGGAGGCCATCTGCATAAAAAATGAGCATAAGAATCAAGTTAGATAGGTTTTTATTTCAACTGAAAACAAAAAAATAAAATTGAAAAACAGTCTAGGCACTTAGCGAGATTGACTCGCTGAGCGTGACAACACAAAAACAAAGACTCTAGCTAAGTGAGACACACTCGCTTAGCTGAAACTACATAGTGGCTAAGCAAGCAAGGCTCGTTAAGCCTTATTCTCTAACAGAGAGCTAATTGCACTTAGCGAGATAGGCTCGCTTAGCGCGACGCACTAAACAGGCTTAGCGCTTGCAGGCGCTTAGCCCAAACACGCCTCTAGAACATAATTAGCTCAATTCCAAAATAAAATAAAACAAAGAAGAAATGACGCTTGGCAAGCAGGGCTCGCTTAGTGCATGAACAAAATTACCAAAAAACACAAATGCCTTGGGCTTAGCGAGATTGACTCGCTTAGCCCAGGCTTATTCAGCCAATAGTGGCTGAGTGGCTTAGCGAGAGGACTCGCTTAGCCAACAACAGAAGACAAAAAGACTTTAAGAGTCTGTCCTAACAAACTATCTCGCTAAGCGCGACATGCCGGCTAAGCAAGTTCATACCAACTGAAAATAAAAAACTGGAAATTTAAATACTTGCTAAGCCTAAGTGCAGTGGCTTAGCGAGTTCATACAAACATTCAAATATATGTACAAAAATGATGAACACGCTTAATGGGACAGGGCTGGCTTAGCGAGTTCATCCAAAAACCTAGAAAACCAATAGAAATTGATGAACTCGCTTAGCGAGATCATCAAAAAATCCAGAAAAACTTGGGGCTTTAAAGCCCCTCAACATAGGGCCCTATTAGGCCTCAGAACCTAATCAAAACACAATAAAATTACATACATTGTGCACGAAACAAAACCCCTAACATCATGCTTCTAAAGACTAACCTAACAGTAAGATTGCAAAGAACAAAATCAAAGCTTTAAACTAGCTACAGTAGTCTTTTATCCTAAGGTTCAAAGCAAAAATAAAAGTGAAGAGTTGAGAACACTTACTTGGATTGCAGAGAAGATTGGGCACGAGGAAGCGCAGAGAATAGAAGATGAGCACAGTGCAAATGATGCAAAAATGCCAAAAATGCTGAGAGTGAGGTGTTTTAATTTGTACAAAAGAAAACTGCCTAAGGCAGTTAAGCCTTATTTTTGGCAGTTTCGACTGCCTCGCTTAGCGCAGGTCACTCGCTAAGCGAGCACTCAATGACTTTTGAGTTTTCAGAATTCAAACTCACGTGCTTAGCGGGCAAACTCGCTCAACCCAATTCAAAAATATGACATTCCAGAGAAGAAATTGGGCTTAGCGCGAAAAATCGCGCTTAGCGAGTTCTGCAGCTCTGATTGGTCTACAACTCTGGCTTAGAGGGCCATGGGCCGGTTTAGCAAATAAAATGCTTCCTAATGCAGTAGTGGGCTCATGGGCCACTTTGGGATAGACAAAACCCTTGTCTTACTCAAAGAAAAGTTTTATTGGCCCCATATGAAGAAAGATGTCCATAAGCATTGCACTAGGTGTGTGGCTTGTTTACCAGCCAAGTCTAGGGTGATGCCTCACGGGCTATACACACCCTTACCCATCCCATTTGCACCTTGGGTAGACATTAGTATGGACTTTGTCTTTGGGCTTCCTAGAACCCAAAGAGGTGTAGACTCTATCTTTGTGGTGGTGGATAGGTTTAGCAAGAGGGCACACTTTATACCATGCCACAAGGTGGATGATGCTTCCCACATCTCAAAACTTTTTTTCAGGGAAGTTGTGCGACTCCATGGTTTGCCTAGGACCATTGTGTCAGATAGAGATGCTAAGTTCCTTAGCCACTTATGGAAAACCTTATGAGCTAAGCTAGGAACCAAACTTCTTTTCTCTACCACTTGTCATCCATAAACTGATGAGCAAACAGAGGTAGTGAATAGGTCTTTATCCACCCTTTTAAGGGCTTTTCTGAAAGACAACCATAAGTCTTGGGATGAGTATCTTCCTCATGTAGAATTTGCCTACAATAGGGGGGTTCATAAAACCACCAAGCAATCCCCTTTTGAGGTTGTTTATAGGTTCAATCCCCTAACACCCTTAGACCTCATTCCCCTCCCACTTGACAGTTCTTTTATACATAAAGAAGGGAAATCTAGGTCAGAGTTTGTAAAGAAGTTGCATGAGAGGGTTAAGAACCAAATAGAGAACCAAAAAAAGGTGTATTCAACTAAAGGAAATAGAGGAAGAAATGAGCTAGTTCTTAATGAGGGTGATTGAGTTTGGCTCCATCTTAGGAAGGATAGATTCCCTACTAAAAGGAAATCCAAGCTTAGCCCTAGAGGGGATGGACCTTTTCAGGTCTTAGAGAGGATCAATAATAATGCCTATAGGTTGGACCTCCCAGAAGAGTATGGAGTTAGTACCACTTTTAATATTTCTGATTTAATTCCTTTTGTAGGCGGAGCTGATATTGAGGAGAAGGAACCGACAGATTTGAGGTCAAATCCTCTTCAAGGGGGAGGGGATGATGCAATCCTCCCTAGGAAGGGACCACTTACCAGGGCCATGAGCAAGAGGCTCCAAGAGGATTGGAATAGAGCTGTTGAAGAAGGCCCGAGAGTTCTCATGAACCTCAGGGTAGATTTTTGAGCCCATGGGCTAAGGTTAGGTCCACTTATCTTTGTACATATTAGATCAGGATTTCATTATTTTTTTCTTTGTATTTAGGGCTTCATAATGTAGGTAGGGTATCCTAGAAATATAGGATTTTTCAACCCTTGTATTTTAGGGCACCTAGACTAGTTTTTGTATTAGGGGTAGTTTTGTAATTTCACATGTACTAAGTGAATATTTGATGTGTGTGTTGGGAAATAAATTTAATTGAATTGGTAGAAGCCCCATCCAATTAAATTTTAGAGGGGGGGGGGGTGAGCATTTGCTTACTACACCCTGTTGCCACATCATATAGTCACACTTTGTACATGTCCTTCATGCTTTACATGTCTCATAACACCTAAGCACACTTAGTGGAGAATCTTGGAATTGATCTTGGATTAGTGGGATGAACCATAACTGAAATTCACTAATTATAATTAGTGAAATTTTAGCTCCAAAATTTGGCCCCACAAATTCAATTTCAAATTCAAGTGAAATTTGAATTGAAATTCAAATTTCTCTCCAATTTTGCGTGACACTTAAGCTATAAATAGAGGTCATGCGTGTACATTTTTTCAACTTTGATCATTTGAAAATTAAATTTCAAAGTTCAGACTTCTTTAGAGGCACTAAATTTCATCCTCTTCTCTTTCTCTCCCTTCATTCATCTTCTTCTATCTTCAAGCTCTTATCCATGACTTCCTATGGTGGTGAGCATCTTCTAGACTCATCTTCTACTTGAAGTGGCATCTCCATTCATCTTTCTTCTTCTCCATTCCTCTACAATCAAACCTCAAGAAGCAAAGGAATCCATTGATGAAGAAGATCCAAGGCCAACAAGCTCCATATGGAGCTACATGATGTGGTATCAGAGCATCTTCATCTAGGTGATGTTCTTTTTCTTCCTTTACCTTTTTGTTCGGTCAATTCACTTTAATTCCTTGGTATTCATCTTATTCTCCATGTATATCCTCCATTGTCTTGTGGTTTGGTGCTGTTTAGAGTAGATTCAAAAAAAAAATCGATTAAATCATAGATCTACACTTGTTCTTGCATTTCTATGGTTTAAATTTTATAGATCTACTCTTGAATCATGTTTTTGTGTTGATTTTTGGTTCTATCATTTTTCAGTCATAATCTTCTTGTGATGAACCCTTAGATCTAAATTTTCTTCCAAAATATTGATTAGAAAAAAAACACAAAAATCTAAGTGTAAATCACTTAATCCTTATTGTCTTAGAGTCATGTTTAGTCATAATAATTGTCACATTATGTTCTAAGTTTGTGTTGAATTTTTACTTTGTTGATTGAATTCTAGATACATTTGTTCATGTATTCTTATCATTCTTAGCCTATCTTTTGAATTTTGAGTCTAATTCATGCATGTTATTTAGTTCATAACATGTTCTAAATTAATTCCTAGAAGTAGTCTTGTTGTTGAACCTTTTTTTTTATTTTTTTATTTTTTGAGTTTCCTACATGATGCCTATGATGAAGTTGAGTTGTGGTGCTGAGTTGTGGCTGGATTTGTGAATCAAAATAAGTCTTAAGCTCTCTTTAATTGTGTTATTCAAGATAATTGAGCATAAGCAAACACAAATTGTAACTATCCAAGCCTTAAGCAACATAAACATTACTCTTGATTTCTAGGTTGAAATCGCTGGTGCTGACAGCTTGAACATACGAACTTGTATAAATTTATGGGAATTGGTCACTACGAGTTTTGAGCTGAAAGTTTACTAAATTTTCTAGACATCTGGACCAAAATAATAATAAAATAATCAAGCTATTTGGATAAAAGGAAAAAATAAGAAAAATCACACAAGGTGGTAGAAAAATCAGTGTCCAGGAAAAAAAAGTGAAAGGGAAGTGTGCTTGTTATTTTGGCTCCAAATTTGTTCTATAATTGGTGCCTATTTTATACCAATCTTAGTTCTGAAATTTGAATTGAAAATTACTGTGAAAACAAGTTCCAAAATTAGAGGTTTCTTGAGTCTTTGTTTTTAGTTTATTTACTCTACTCTAGAGCCATTCTAAGTTTCTCTTTGAGTCCTAGTTTGCTTTTATGTGCTTTTCATTGCTTTAATTGTTGAATAATCCGTGAAATTTTGTCTTGTTAAAACTCTATTGGTTTAGCTTTCATTTCATTTTTTTGGTCTTTGGTTATTGCTTTTCTCTTTGTTTCCTTGTTTGTGAGTTGCCATATATGGAATTAGAAAGGAGGATTGGTGTCATCCCTTGAAAGAATTTGAGTCAAGAAGCAAGGGGAAAACCACCTTAAGAGCTATTTGACTACGAAACACTCCAAATTAAGTGAATCACCAAAGAGAGAACAACCACCAAAATTGAGAACCTTGTTGTAATTTTGTAATTGACAATTTACTTACTTTCATTGCTTTCAAATTTTGTAAGAAAAAGGCCTTTCATTGGAAGTAAGTTGGGAGCCTCCAATAGGTCACCCTACTTCCATTTGTGTGTAATAATTTTAGGCAATTTTCCCTTAGGATTGTGAGTGTTTTGTTGGGAACCTTAAATGTGGTCATCCAAACACTTTTAGGATTCACCTAGTTTACATTTCTTGCTTACTTTCATATCTTATTTCCTTTACCGTCCATTGTCAAGCCACCTAAATAGTTTGCCTTTTACCAATTAGTTTTTACCTTATCTTTCACACCTCTTTTAGTGTTTATTTTGGCTAGTTTCAACCATAGTTTCTTTTACCTTTTGTTTTCAAACCCCCAACAAGAAAGAACCATAACTTAGGAACCAACATGAGTCTTCATTCTTCATCTAGTGTTAATGGTGAGGGTTCTACTCCTAAGGACTCCTTGTATAAGATAAAAGATGAGTTGAGATCCCTTAAGTTGTGGAAAGAAAAACAAGAGAGAAAAGAATAAGGTAAAAAAAGAATGGAAGAAATAAGTCAAGATGAAAGAGAGAAAATAAGAGAGGAAGAAAGAAGAAAAATTATGAAAGAAATGAAAAGAGAAAAACATGCCTCCTATAGTAGTCATGACTCTTGCAAGAGTTTAAGTGAAGAACTTAACGACTATTATAGAGGGCGCCATAGTTCACATACTAAACATCACTCCCAAAGAAGAGAAAATGATAATGTTGAGTATGTTCACATACTACTATAGAAGGCCCCAAAAGGTTAACATTAGCCTCCCATATTTCCATGGAAAAGATAATGTTGAGGCCTACTTAGATTGGAAAATGAAGGTTGAGCAACTCTTTGCTTGCCATCATATCAGCGAAGAGAGAAAAGTTCCATTGTCTACCCTTAGCTTTCAAGGGTGTGCCCTCTATTGGTGGACTTCCCTTGGGAATCCTCCAGTAGAGTATTGGATTGATCTTAAGAGTGCCCTTAGGAAGAGGCACATTCCCTCCTACTATGGAAGGGAGCTTATGGACAAGCTCCAAAGGCTTAGACAAGGGAGTATGAGTATTGAAGAATATAGACAACAAATGGAACTACTCTTTTTAAGAGCTGGACTTAGGGAGGAGGAAAGAACAAGCATAGCTAGGTTCCTTAGTTGGCTTAATATGGAAGTGAGGGACAAGGTTGAACTCCTTCCATATAGGGAGCTAGATGAGCTAGTCCAACTTTGTATAAGAGTGGAGCAACAACTTAAAAGAAAGTCTTCTTCAAAATCTTATGGCTCTCACTCTTTTCCAAGGAAGGACCAAGCCCATGGAATTTTGGGGGCTGCACCTTCAAAACCCAAGGAAGATAAGGCTAAGACCATAGAGAAATACACCCCTAAGACTAATTCCCAAGAAAGGACTAGCAACATTAAATGCTTCAAATGTCTTGGGAGAGGTCACATTGCCTCTTAATGCCCCACAAAGAAAACTATGATCATGAGGGGTCAAGATATTTATAGTAGTCAAGAGGAGACTACTTCTTGCCTTTCCTCTAGTGGAAGTGAAGATAAAGTAATGGGTGAAGAGTCTAGTGAGGAAGTCTAGCCCCATGAAGAAGGTGACCTCTTAATGGTTAGAAGGCTCCTTGGAGGTCAATCTTGTGATCTATCTCAATCCCAAAGAGAGAACATCTTTCATACAAGATGCAAAATTTTAGATAAAACTTGTTCTCTCATTGTGGATAGTGGATCTTGTTGCAATTGTTGTAGCACAAGATTAGTTTCCAAATTGAACCTCACTATCATTCCCCACCCAAAACCTTATAAACTTAAATGGCTCAATAAGCAAGGGGAAATGATAGTTAACCAACAAGTGAAGGTACCTTTCTCCATTGGGACATATAAGGATGGAGTTAATTGTGATATAGTTCCCATGGAGGCAGGACATATTCTTTTAGGAAGGCCGTGGAAATTTGATAGGAAGATCATTTACAATGACCTAACTAATGAGATTACCCTCACCCATCTTGGCACTAAATTTGTGTTGCATCCTCAAACACCTTCACAGGTGGCCAACGGTCAACTAACTATGAAAGATAAGAGGGATGAGGAAGAAAAACTAGAAAAACAAAAGAAAAAGAAGGATAGTAAGGTCTTGTCTTCAAAGGCCAAGGGGAAGGAAAAAGAGGAAAAGGATTCCTCCAAGAATATTGTTAAGAAGGAAAATCATTTTGCAACAAAAGGTGATATTAAAATAGCACTCCTTCTTAAACAATTTTTCTACCTTCTCCTATCAAGGGAAGCATCCCTTAGCACTGCCATAATTCCTACATTTGAGACCTTACCCTGAATGGTCCAAGAACTCTTACATGAATTTGGTGATATATTTCCCAAAGAGATACCCCTTGAGCTACCTCCTTTAAGGGGAATAGAACACCAAATAGATTTACCCCAATTGAAATTACTTGTGAAAGAGAGCCATGAAGGTGGGCTCATGGACCACTTTGGGATAGACAAGACCCTTGTCTTACTCAAAGAAAAGTTTTATTGGCACCATATGAAGAAAGATGTCCAAGTGGACCCTGAGAAAATCAAGGCCATCCAAGAATGGCCCACCCCAAAAAGTGTGGGAGATATTAGGAGCTTCCATGGGTTAGCAGGCTTCTATAGAAGGTTCGTTCATAATTTCTCTACAATTGCATCACCTCTCAATGAGCTGGTGAAGAAGAATGTGGCATTTACCTGGGGTGAAAAACAAGAGCAAGCCTTTGCTTTTCTCAAAGAAAAGCTTACTAAGGCACCCGCTTTAGCTCTTCCTGACTTTTCTAAAACTTTTGAGCTAGAATGTGATGCTTCTGGAGTGGGAGTTGGAGCTGTATTGTTTCAAGGTGGGCACCTTATTGCTTATTTTAGTGAAAAACTTCATAGTGCCACCCTCAACTACCCCACCTATGATAAAGAGCTTTATACCTTAATAAAAGCCCTCTAAACTTGGGAACATTACCTAGTTTCCAAGGAATTTGTCATTCATAGTGATCATCAATCACTTAAGTACATTAGAGGGCAAAGCAAGTTAAACAAAAGGCATGCAAAATGGGTAGAGTACCAAGAGCAATTTCCATATGTTATCAAATACAAAAAGGTAAAAACAAATGTGGTAGCTGATGCTCTCTCTAGGAGACACACATTGTTTTTCTCTCTAGGAGCTCAAATTTTAGGATTTGATAACATTAGGGACTTGTATGCTTTAGATGAATATTTCTCTTCCATTTACGAGAGTTGTGGGAAAAAGGCCCAAGATGGATTCTATTTGGCTGAGGGGTATTTGTTCAAAGAGGGAAAACTTTGCATACCCCAAGGATCCATTAGGAAATTACTTGTGAAAGAGAGCCATGGAGGTGGGCTCATGGGCCACTTTGGGATAGACAAGACCCTTGTCTTACTCAAAGAAAAGTTTTATTGGCCCCATATGAAGAAAGATGTCCATAAGCATTGCACTAGGTGTGTGGCTTATTTACAAGCCAAGTCTAGGGTGATGCCTCATGGGCTATACACACCCTTACCCAACCCATCTACACCTTGGGAAGACATTAGTATGGACTTTGCCCTTGGGCTTCATAGAACCCAAAGAGGTGTAGACTCTATCTTTGTGGTGGTGGATAGGTTTAGCAAGATGGCACACTTTATACCATGCCACAAGGTGGATGATGCTTCCCACATCTCAAAACTTTTTTTCAAGGAAGTTGTGCGACTCCATGGTTTGCCTAGGACTATTGTGTCAAATAGAGATGCTAAGTTCCTTAGCCACTTCTGGAAAACCTTATGGGCTAAGCTAGGAACCAAACTTCTTTTCTCTACCACTTGTCATCCACAAATTGATGGACAAACAGAGGTAGTGAATAGGTCTCTATCCACCCTTTTAAGGGCTCTTGTGAAAGACAACCATAAGTCTTGGGATGAGTATCTTCCTTATGTAGAATTTGCCTACAATAGGGGGGTTCATAAAACCACCAAGCAATCCCCTTTTGAGGTTGTCTATGGGTTCAATCCCCTAACACCCTTAGACCTCATTCCCCTCCCACTTGACAGTTCTTTTATACATAAAGAAGGGGAATCTAGGTCAGAGTTTGTAAAGAAGTTGCATGAGAGGGTTAAGAACCAAATAGAGAACCAAACAAAGGTGTATTCAACTAAAGGAAATAGAGGAAGAAATGAGCTAGTTCTTAATGAGGGGGATTGGGTATGGTTCCATCTTTGGAAGGATAGATTCCCTACTAAAAGGAAATCCAAACTTAGCCCTTTAGGGGATGGACCTTTTGATGTCTTGGAGAGGATCAATAACAACGCCTATAGGTTGGACCTCCGAGAAGAGTATGAAGTTAGTACCACTTTTAATATTTCTGATTTAATTCCTTTTGCAGGTGGAGCTGATATTGAGGAGAAGGAACCGACAGATTTGAGGTCAAATCCTCTTCAAGGGGGAGGGGATGATGCAATCCTCCCTAGGAAGGGACCACTTACCAGGGCCATGAGCAACATGATTGTGCTAGAGCTGTTGAAGAAGGCCCAAGGGTTCTCATGAACCTCAGGGTAGATTTTTGAGCCCATGGGCTAAGGTTGGGTCCACTTATCTTTATACATATTAGATTAGGATTTCATTATTTTTTTGTCTTTGTATTTAGGGCTCCATAATGTAGGTAGGGTACCCTAGAAATATAGGATTTTTCAGCCCTTACATTTTATGGCACCTAGACTAGTTTTTGTATTAGGGGTAGTTTTGTAATTTCACATGCACTAAGTGAATATTTGATGTGTGTGTTGGGGAATAAATTTAATTTAATTGGTAGAAGCCCAATCCAATTAAATTTTTGAGGGGGAGGTGAACATTGGCTTACTATACCCCGTTACCACATCATGTAGTCACACTTTGTGCATGTCCTTCATGCTTTACATGCCTCATGACACCTAAGCACACTTAGTGGAGAATCTTGTAATTGATCTTGGATTAGTGGGCTGAACCATAATTGAAATTCACTAATCATAATTAGTGAAATTTTGGCTCCACAAATTCAACTTCAAATTCAAGTGAAATTTGAATTAAAATTCAAATTTCCCTCCAATTTTGTGTGACACTTAGGCTATAAATAGAGGTCATGTATGTGCATTTTTTCAACTTTGATCATTTGAGAATTAAAGTTCAAAGTTCAAACTTCTTTAGAGGCACTAAATTTCGTGCTCTTCTCTTTCTCTCCCTTTATTCATCTTCTTCTACGTTCAAGCTCTTATCCATGGCTTCCTATGGTGGTGAGCTTCTTCTAGACTCATCTTCTACTTGAAGTGGCGTCTCCATTCATCTTTCTCCTTCTCCATTCCTCTACAATCAGACCTCAAGAAGCAAAGGAATCCATTGATGAAGAAGATCTAAGGCCTACAATCTCCACATGGAGCTACTTCAGGGTTGCCTCCCAGCAAGCGCTCGTTTAACGTCATTAGCTTGAGGCAACTTACTTTATGAATTCTGCAAGTGTAGAACTGTGGTTGACCTTTCGATGTCTCCACCACGGTACCGCTTTAACCTCTGACCATTACCCAGGTTCTGTCTGGAGTCTTTGATTGAGGATCACACAACTCTACTACTCCATATGGTCTGACTTCCTTGATGGTAAATGGTCCATACCATTTAGATTTGAGCTTACCAGGAAATAGTTTTAGTCATGAATTAAATAGCAACACCTGTTGTCCTGGTTGGAAGTCCTTCTTTAGCAGCATTTTATTAGATAAGCTTTGACTTTCTCTTTATACAGCCTTGAAGATTCATATGCAGTCAGTCTCATTTCATCCAACTCTAAGAGTTTTAGCTTCCTTTGCTCCCTTGATGCAACTTCATCAAAGTTTAGGAATTTTAAGGCCCAATATGCCTTATGCTCCATTTCCATTGGTAAGTGACAAGATTTGCTGTAAACCAATTGGAATGGGGATAGGCCTATAGGAGTCTTAAATGTCGTTCTGTATGCCCACAATGCATAATCCAGCTCGAGTGACCAATCCTTCCGAGTTGAAGCCACAGTCTTTTATAAGATTTTCTTCAATTCCCTATTAGACACTTCCGCTTGGCCATTAGTTTGAGGATGGTAAGGTGATGCTACTTTATGTGTTACATTGTAATGCCTTAACACCTTCTGTAGTTGATTATTGCAAAAATGAGTGTCTTCATCACTGATTAAGATCCTAGGCACCCTAAATCGAGCAAAGATGATTTTTGTTAAGAACTTTACTACAGTCTTAGCATCATTCTTTGGGGCAGCCACTGCTTCAACCCATTTAGACACATAATCCACAACTACTAAGATGTATTCATTGCCAAAGGATGAAGGAAAAGGACCTACAAAGTCAATTCCCCAACAATTAAAGACTTCAACCTCCATAATATTCTGCAGAGGCATTTCATATCTTCTAGAAATCCCTCCCATCCTCTGACATTGATCACATTGCAAAACGTGCTAGTGAGCATCCTTGAAAAGTGTCGGCCAAAAGAACCCAGATTGTAGGACCTTAGCTGCTGTTTTGTCTCCACCATAATGGCCCCCATATGGTGAATTGTGACAATGCCATAGTATATTCTTGGCCTCCTCTTTTGTTACACATCTTCTGAGAAGATTATCAACCCCTATCTTGAACAAGTGTGGATCATCCCATATGTAAAATCGAGCATCATGGAGGAATTTCTTCCTTTACTGCCAAGTCAGGTCCTTAGGAATGATTCCAGCTGCTTTAAAGTTGGCCAAGTCAGCAAACCAAGGTTTTTCATTAATCATAAACAAGGATTCATCAGGGAATTCATCTCTTATTTCTGCTTCCTTTGAAGTGACTTCCTCATTAACTAGTCTTGATAAGTGATCTGCTACAACATTTTCAGACCTTTTTTTTATCCCAAATAACTATATCGAATTCTTGAAGCAACATAATCCATCTCATCAGTCGAGGTTTAGAATCAACCTTGTTGAGCAAGTATTTGATTGCTGCATGATTAGTGTAAATTATGACTTTTGATCCCACCAAGTAAGATCTGAACTTCTTAAGTGCATAAATAATTGGCAACATTTCTTTCTCAATGGTAGCATAATTAATTTATGCATCATTCAAGATTTTGCTGGCATAATAGATAGCATGGAAAATTTTGCCTTTTCTCTACCCAAGCACAACACCTACAACATAATAACTAGCATCACACATTAATTTAAACTCTTGCCCCCAATTTGGTGCTATGATGACAGGGGCTGACACTAGCCTGGTCTTGAGAACATTTAATTCTTCCAAGAAGTCTTCATTAAATGCAAACACAACATCCTTGTTCAGCAAGTTGTTGAGTGGTTTGGTAATTTTTGAAAAGTCTTTTATGAATCTCCTGTAAAACCCAGCATGTCTTAGAAAGCTTCTTACTCCATTGACATTCATCGAAGGGGGAAGTTTTTCAATGACATCAATTTTTGCTTTATCTACTTCAATCCGCCTCACAAATATTTTATGACCCATCACAATGCCTTCTTGTACCATAAAATGACATTTCTCCCAGTTAAGCACCAAATTGGACTCTTCACACCTTTTCAACACTCTCTCCAAATTCGATAGACAATAATCAAAAGAGGAGCAAAAGACAGAGAAATCATCCATAAAAGCTTCAATACACTTCTCCACCATATCAGCAAAAATCGCCATCATACACCTCTGAAAAGCAGGAGCATTGCATAGACCAAAAGGTATATGCCTATAGGCAAACACGCCAAATGGGCAAGTGAAAGTTGTCTTCTCTTGATCTTTAGGATCCACTGCAATCTGATTATAGCCAAAATATCCATCTAAAAAGCAATAAAATGATTGCCCTGCGAGTCTTTCAAGCATTTGATCCATGAAGGGAAGTGGGTAATGGTCTTTTCTAGTGGTATCATTCAGTTTCCTGTAATCTATGCACATCCTCCAAGAATACATACTTTAAATGTGCAGGCAGGGTCTTCAACTCTATTTTGGGTTTTTCTATTGGCCTATTGTTCTTCAATTCTTTAAATACCACATGACCAATAGATTTCTCTTCTACACCATCTGATTCTTCAATACAAGCCTGCACTTCTTTTTCCTCTTCCTTGGTCAGACACTCTACATTGTTATTCATGGTCTTTTCCAAAGGAGACTACAGTACCATGGCTGTGGCTACTAAGTCTATCTCATGTTCCACCTTTTCTATATCGAAACATGCCTTATGATCATTTGAGTGCTTCATTGCTTCAAATAAGTCAAATGAAATTTTTTGATCCTCCACACTCAATTCCAGTTTACCTTTCCCCATATCCACTACACAACTAGCGGTTGACATGAAGGGACGTCCCAAGATTAAGGGAATTTTAGCATCCTCTTCTATATCCATAAGAATAAAATCTGCAGGAAAAGTAATATGCTTAACTCTTACCAAAGCATCCTCAACAGCTCCATACGGCTTGGTAACAAAATGATCTGGTAATTGAAGTATCATCTTGGTTGGCATAATTTCCAACTCTCCTAACCTCCTGCACATAGAGATTGACATTAAATTTATACTAGCTCCCAAGTCAATGAGAGCTTTGCCAACAGACACAACACCAATAGAGCATGGTATAGTGACACTTCTAGGATCTTTGTGCTTTGGTGGAAGGATCCATTGAATCACTGCACTACAATTTCCCTCCATAACAATGGTATCACTATGTATGTACTTGCTCTTTTTGGTTAGCAAATCTTTCAGGAACTTTGAGTAGAGTGGCATCTACTGTAGGGCCTCTCCAAAGGGCATGGTAATCTCCAATTTCTTGAAGATATCAAGGAATTGAGCTAGGTGCCACTCCTTGTCTTTCTTTGAGGGTACCAAGGGGTATGGTACCACTTTCCCTTCAGTTGGAGCTGCCTCCTTTTTCTTTTCACGAGCCAACTCACTCCTAGTTTTTCTCCTTTCCTCTTTCTCTTTCTCTTTTTCATTTTTTCTTTTTCTTTTTCTTTTTCTTTTTCTTTTTGTTTTTCTTTTCCCTCTTTTTCTTCTATATTTATTTTTTTCTCATTCACAATTATTGGTGTCTCTCCCAGCTGGTCATCTTTTTCTTCTTCCTCTTCCTCTCCAAGTTCACACACTGGTTCCTGGTTCTCCTTAACTGTTCTCTCCTCATCCTCAATCATGGTGGCCATCCTACCTCTAGTCATCATAGCCTTTCACTCTTCTTTTGGATTATGCTCAGTGTTCGCTCCAAAAGTACTAGAAGATTTTTCTGCAATCGGTTTGGCCAGCTGCCCCACCTGGATTTCAAGGTTTTTGATGGCTGACTTTGTGCTCTTGTGGTTGGACATTGAAACTTTCATAAACTGAGCAAGGGTATCCTCCAGCTTTTTGGTTCTCTCATATAGGCTAGGCCCCTGTTGTTGAGGCCTATTAGATGGTCCACCTTGCTCTTTGCTGAATGGATTGCCAGGGTGGGCTCTCCATTGCCCTTGCTGCTGATTAAAATTTGAACCATGCTGAAAACCTGAATATCCGCCTGCATTATAACCTTGCCTGGACTGATTCCCTCCTATGTAGTTCACTTCTTGTGCAGAATCATCAATGGGAATGCAACGGCTAAAGTCGTGAGCTCCACCACAAATGCTGCAACCTTCTACCTGCAAAATAGCAGAATAGGAAGGTTGATTAACATTAAATTGGTTTGGCAACTTACTTAAGGTTTCGGTCAATGTCTCAAGCTGCTTGGACATCAACTTGTTCTGTGCCAAAAGTGCATCCTGGGATGAAAGCTCTAGCAGAATTTTTTTGGTAGGGATATGAGTCCTATCATGCAGTATTGCGTGATCACTTGCAGCCATATTCTCAATTAATTCCATGGCTTCTTCAGGGGTCGTCAATTTTATTTTGCTCCCTACAGAAGTGTCTAATAGCTGCTTCGATTGTGTCTAAGAGCTATCATGCAGTATTGCGTGATCACTTGCAGCCATATTCTCAATTAATTCCATGCCTTCTTCAGGGGTCGTCAATTTTATTTTGCTTCCTACAGAAGTGTCTAAGAGCTGCTTCGATTGTGGCCTCAACCCATCAATGAATATGTTGAACTGTATCGGTTCTGAAAATCCGTGAGTAGGGGTCTTCCGCAGCAAGCTACAGAATCTTTCCAAGGCCTCACTTAAGGATTCATCTAGAAACTGGTGGAAGGAAGAGATGACAGCCTTTCCTTCTGCAGTCTTGGACTTCGGGAAATATTTCTTCAAGAATTTTTCAACCACTTCGTCCCAAGTCTTTAGACTGTTGCCTTTAAATGAATGAAGCCATCTTTTCGCCTCTCCAGACAATGAAAATGAAAACAAGCTCAACCTAACAGCACCTTCCGGCACACCAGCAATTCTGACTATATTACAAAATTTCAATGTAAGTGGCTAGATGTGCTTACGAGTCTTCATTGGGCAAACCATGGAATAGGTTGCCCTGTATCAGCTGGATTAATGAATAAGGATAGGTAATATTCTGCGCTTGAACCTCTGGCCATGCAATGCTAGTGAAAAACTGCGGCACAATAGAACTTGAGTAGTCTTCAAGGGTTACTCTTCTCGGTTTCTCTTCATCCATTATGTCAACTTCAGGTACTGCAGTTTCGGATTCCCTTGTTTCTGGAAAACTGGAAGATGACTCAGAAGATCGAGGTTCCTCTACAACTGGTACTGCCCTTTCTTGCAAAAAATTTCTCCACCTTTTTGCGTTGTTTCTTCTGCAATTAGCTTCAATCTCCAAGTCCAAATCAGCCAAATCACCTACAAAAGATCTACGGCGCATACAAAGCACTAGCAAGAAGAGTGGTTAACCAATTCAAAAGAAAAAAACAAATTTCCAAACTAACTAAATATTCACAAAAACACATAATTAAAGAATAAATAATTAATTCCTACAACAGAACTAGACTTCCCAATTGGAAAGAAGTTCCTCGACAACAGCGCCAAAAACTTTGTTCGAACTCTAGGACGTCCCGAACTTTATCAAAAAGTGTACCGAGTCGTTAAAGTAATAATAAAACAGTAAGAAACCGAGTATCGAACTCAGGTAACTTGTTTCATTTGGTGAGCTTTCATTCAACGAGCAAACATTGATATAAAGCCATGCAAACAGACTTAAATCAAAGATGTATATTGTTATACAAGCGGCCTCAGATATCTTAAGAAGGGGGGGGGTTGAATTAAGATATTCCAAACTACTTGCCCTAATTAAAAAACTATTTCACTTTTTATTCAAGTTATGAATTCCCTTAATGACAATCTTCTTAAATATTAATTCAAATAACACAATTTGAATATGAATATAAAGCAATAATAAATAAAGGAGATTAAGGGAAGAGAAAATGCAAACTCAGTTTTATACTGGTTCGGCCACACCCTTGTGCCTACGTCCAGTCCCCAAGCAACCCGCTTGAGAGTTCCACTATCTTGTAAATTCCTTTTACAAGTTCTAAACACACAAGGACAATCCTTCCTTTGTGTTTAGAATTCCTTTACAACAAGAGACCCACAGTCTCTTAATTCCTTAGAGAATGAGTAGAAGAAGAAGAATGAATCTCTCTAGAAAGAGATAGATTTTTACAGATTGAGCGCTCAAATAATTCCTTAATGAATTGCAATTGAATTGGCCAAGGAATTCTTAAGAGGATAAAATGAATTTGTTCTCTGAGAGGATAAACACTTTTTGTTCTGAAAAACTCTATCAAAATCGTGTCTCAAGTCACACATATATAGGCCTATGAAAGCCATTCAATAACCACATGAAAGGATGTGACTGATGAGAATATTTTCTGAAAAACTCCTCTGGTAATCGATTACAATAAGTGTGTAATCGATTACACTCTTTAAAATTTGAATTAAAACGTTCAGAAACTGCTGGTAATTGATTACCATATATGTGTAATCGATTACACAGTGCAAATTTTGAATTCAAATTTTAATAGCTGTTGTAAATCAGTTTTGGCCACTGGTAATCGATTACATCATCTGGTAATCGATTACCAGAGAGTAAATTTGTTGAAAAACACTTTTTAGCTTAAAATTCTTGGCCAAACCTTTTGCTAATCCAATTGGAATTCCCTTCCATTTTAATATCCTTTCTAAGACTCTATAGACTGTCTTGATCATCCATCTTGATTAACTCTAATTGCTTTGTCTTGAGTAAATCTTTGAGAAGCATATGATTCATGTAATCCTTTGGCATCATCAAAACTTTCAGCTTGATCCTTTGTCTACAATCTCCCCCTTTTTGATGATGACAACACCTGAAATCAAGACAAGCTATATACAAGATGATAGCACGTTCACACAACCCTTACTCCCCCTATCTTTTGGCATGTATGCCTAACTTTTCTTAACGATAAATTTCTAAATTTCTAATTGATTTCTAACCCATGTTCTCTCCCAAGTTCTCTCCCCCTTTGGCAACATCAAAAAGAACTAGAGCAAGGCAATCAATAGCCAAACATTAACACAATAAATATCCAAACAAAGCCAACCATTAAACCAAAATAAAACCATACATTTGCATAATCAACAAAGGCAATGTCTAGAAATATAATTATAGTGCAAGACTACGATAACTAGAGCAATAAAAAGCCAAATACACGGCGTTAAAACGGAGTACTAATAATACTTAACCACTAATAATACTTAGTCTTAATAATAATAACATATAAGCTAAGAGGATGATGGAGGCGGTGGTGGTGGATCAAAGCAAGTACGGATGAAGGAGACATCTTCTTCAACTTTGGTGATCCTTGATTCCATGGCATCAAACCGCATGTCGACTTGCAATTCCATATTATCAAACTTGTCACCAACAAAAGTTTGAAGACCATCGAACTTTTCCAAAAGCTTTCGAAGAAGAGAGGAATTATCTTCAACTGGTTGGTTGCCTTCATCATCAGCGGGTGGAACACCCTTTTTGACCCAAGAGCCATCATGCTCTTTGCGGTAACCAAAAGAAGCAATCACAGAAGCACCAATTAAAAAAGGATCTCTTGATTGGAACGTAAGGTTCAGAATCAAGAGGAATTTGAAAATGGCGGAAAAAGAGAGTGACAAGCTGTGGATATGGTAATGGAGCATTTCATCGCAATGCCTTATGCATGCGATATCTGACTAAGTGCGCCCAGTCAAGTTGACGCCCTGTATGAAAGGCCCACATGGTAATTAGATCTTCCTCAGAAACCTGGGCAAGGTTGGAAGACCGTGGAAGCAAAATACGCACAATTAAATAGTGAAGGATGCGGCTTTCAAAAGCCAATGACCCGGCAAGAAGACGTCCGGTCATATCCGCATTGTTGGTGCAAACCAACTGGCGGGCATCATGGGCAGAGAAATCAAATTTCCAGTCGTCATTCAGTGTACCTTCAAATGGTACACCGTCACTGGGTAATTTGGTTAAGTCATGGAAAAGGGACTGGTCAATGACCATTTTTATCCCAAAAATTTCAGAAGTCAGAGTGCTGTCCTGAATTTCAAGATTACAATAAAAAGCTTTAACCAATTCAGGATAAATAGTAAATTGTAATGACATAAAAGGTAGAAGACCTAAGTTCTGAAAGGCTTGAATGCAATCAAAGGTTTCAGCAGAAAAGAATTCCATATCAATAAACTTAGGGTCGATAATGGAACGAGATGAGAAAAGATTGGAGTATCGTTTCTACTGTTCGTCGGAAGAAAACACTGGGGAAGAGGACAATGATGGTGGAATTGGTGTTGTGGATGCGCTAGTGGCTTCGGAACGATGAGCTCTTGAAGTCGAAGCGGAGGCGGAAGAACCCTTTCGTTTCTTTGATGATTCTGCCATTTGAAGGAGTTTTTTTGTAGATTTTAATCGGTGAAATCAAAAGAGAAATGAAAAAGAAGAAGATCGCAATTTACGGGAGTTGATTTGATGGAGAAACGTCGTGAGAGAAAAGGGGCTGCACAGGGATTTCTGGAAAATGTGATATTTATAGAGCAGGACGCGTGGTAATCGATTACAAGTAATGGTAATCGATTACAGGAGGAGGCAGCCTACTGGTAATTGATTACATGAATACTGTAATCGATTACAGGCTATCTGTTCTAGTGTAATCGATTACAGTATTCATGTAATTGATTACCAGAACAAAGAATAGCCTTTTTCTAAAAGAAAAACTTATTTCTAAGTCTAAAAACTTATACTATCTTAATAATTAATTATACTAACAAAAAGTAAATTAAATTAAACAACACAAGCGTTATACTCAATCAAAACACAATCAATCATTCATAAAAACAAGAATTCAAACAAGATCAAACAAACAAAATAATCTATAAACAATAAATAAGAGTAAATAAACCAATCAATCAATCAATCATCCAATCAATTCCTATTTTTCTAAATCTCTTACGTCTAAGAGACCTAACTCTCTTCTAATAGAGAAGAACACTTCCTTGGGGAGAGGTTTTGTGAAAATATCAGCAAGTTGATTCTTAGTATCAACAAACTCTAATACACAATCTCCCTTTAGGACATGATCTCGAAGAAAGTGGTGTCTAATCTCTATATGTTTAGTTCTAGAGTGTTGAACTGGGTTTTTGGATAGATTTATGGCACTAGTATTATCACACTTAATAGGTATACGATCAATAATGATGCCATAGTCAGATAATTGTTGCTTCATCCATAAAATCTGTGCACAACAACTACCGGCAGAGATATACTCCGCTTCAGCGGTAGATAAAGCAACACTGTTTTGTTTCTTACTATGCCATAAGACAAGAGCCGATCCAATGAATTGACAAGTTCCACTTGTACTTTTTCTATCAGTTTTAGATCCAGCAAAATCAGAATCAGAATATCCTATTAAGTTACATGTTGAATTCTTAGGATACCATAATCCTAAATTGATTGTTCCTAATAGATATCTCATGATTCTCTTTACTGCACTTAAATGTGATTGTTTGGGGTTGGATTGAAACCTAGCGCACATACATACACTAAACATAATATCAGGTCTACTAGCAGATAAATAAAGAAGAGATCCGATCATACCTCGATATTGTTTTATGTCTATAGACTGACCAGATTCATCTTTATCTAAGTAACAGTTAGTGCTCATCGGTGTAGACATGTGTTTTGCACTATCCATCCCAAATCTTTTGATCAATTCCTTGCAGTACTTGGATTGATTGATGAATATACCTTCTTGAGTTTGCTTGATTTGTAATCCCAGAAAGTACTTTAGTTCTCCCATCATTGACATTTCAAATTCACTTTGCATATCAAGGGAAAACTCCTTGCACAATGAGTCGTTAGTGGATCCAAAAATTATATCATCAACATATATTTGAACCAATAAAATATCATTATGCTTTCTCTTTATGAACAATGTGGTATCCACTTTACCTCTGGAGAAATCTTTTTCTAGAAGAAAATTGCTTAAGCGTTCATACCATGCCCTAGGGGCTTGTTTCAAACCATAAAGAGCCTTTTGTAATTTATAAACATGGTTTGGTTTATCAGGAATTTCAAAACCAGGGGGTTGTTCAACATATACCTCTTCTTGAATTAAGCCATTTAGAAAGGCACTCTTAACATCCATTTGATAAAGTTTAAAATCCATTATGGATGCATACGCCAATAGCATTCTAATGGCTTCTAATCTTGCAACAGGAGCATATGTTTCTTCATAGTCTATTCCTTCTTCTTGATTATATCCTTTTGCTACTAACCTGGCTTTATTTCTAATAATTATACCATGTTCATCTAATTTATTTCTAAAAACCCATTTTGTTCCTATGATAGGATAATTTTCAGGTTTTTCTACTAATTTCCACACATTATTTCTTTCAAATTGGTTTAGTTCTTCTTGCATGGCAATGATCCAGTTATCATCTACTATGGCTTCTTTTATATTTTTAGGTTCAATCATAGATACAAAAGCCATATTATTGCATAAATCTTTAAGAGAATGTCTAGTTGTTACCCCTTTTGAGATATCACCAATAATGTTGTCGAGGGGATGATCTCTTGAAGCTTTCCATTCTCTTGGGAGTTCATCATTGGATTTGACTTCTTCTGGAGGATCTTCATTGTTTCCTTTGTCATTTCCTTTGGAATCTTGTTCATGAATGTTCATATGTTCTAAAGAATCTGCAATTTCATCTAGCATATTCTTTCTTGACAATATAGCATTAGATTCATCAAAGGTAACATGAATGGATTCCTCTATATTCATAGTTCTTTTATTATATATCCTATATGCTTTGCTTTGTAATGAATATCCAAGAAAAATACCTTCATCAGATTTTGCATCAAATTTTCCTAGATTATCTTTACCATTATTAAGCACAAAGCACTTGCAACCAAAAACATGTAGATGAGAAATATTAGGTTTTCTACCATTATACAACTCATATGGGGTTTTCTTTAAAATGGGTCTTATCAAGGCCCTATTCATGATGTAACATGCAGTATTGACAGCTTCAGCCCAAAAATACTTTGGAAGAGAAGTATCATTTAATAAAGTTCTTGCAATTTCTTCCAATGACCTATTTTTCCTTTCAACAACTCCATTTTGTTGAGGGGTTCTAGGTGCAGAAAAATTGTGTTCAATACCATGTTCATCACAAAATAATTCAAAATCTTTATTTTCAAATTCACCCCCATGATCACTTCTAATGGATGCAATCTTAAGATTTTTCTTGTTTTGTATGACTTTAGCTAGTTTTCTAAATACTTGGAATGAATCACTTTTATGTGTAATAAATAATGTCCAAGTATATCTAGAGAAATCATCAACTATAACTAAAGCATAGTAATTTCCTCCAAAACTCATGATTCTAGATGGACCAAATAAATCCATATGCAATAATTGTAAGGGTTGAGTGGTTGAAACAACAATTTTAGGTTTGAATGAGACTCTTGTTTGTTTGCCCTTTTGACATGCATCACATAGTTTATCTTTTTCAAATTTCAATTTAGGCAAACCAACTACTAAATCTTTTGAAATTAATTTATTTAAGTGATCCATGTTTATGTGAGCAATTCTTTTATGCCATAACCATGGATCTTCATCTTTACTAAGAAAGCAATGATTGTTTTCATGTTTTATGCTTAAGTCTATCATGTAAACATTATTGACTCTACGTCCTATATGTTTTATATTAATGTCATGCTTATGTTCTATAAGACATTTCTGAGAATCAAATGATACTAGATAGTCTTTGTCGCATAGTTGACTAACGCTAAGCAGGCTATGCTTAAGTCCTTCAACAAGTAGAACATTTTCAATGGAGTTTGAAGAATTTGTACCTATTTTACCCACTCCAAGGATTCTACCTTTATTGTTGTCACCATATGTTACATGCCCGCTTTTCTTTGGAGAGATATGTGTAAAATTTGATGCATCTCCAGTCATATGTTTTGAGCATCCGCTATCTATGTACCACTTCTTTCTCAAAGATACCTGCATAATTAAGTTTTTGACTTAGGTACCCAAATTTTATTGGGTCCTTGCATGTTAGTATAAACTGAGGATCCTTTTGGGACCCATATCATTTTAATGTTATTGTAATTTTTCTTGAAGTAGCAAGTTGATATGCCATGTCCTCTTCTTCCACAGTAAAAACAAGTGATAGAATTAGAATTACATTTTTGTGTGGAAGTGGAAAAGTTTTTATGAAACTTTTGTTGTTTATCAGATTTATACCCTAGTCCATTTTTATTAGACACATATCTTTGTTTACTTAATATAACATCTAAATTATTTTTACTATATGAAAATTTTGAAAGTGAATTCTTCAACTCTTTAATTTCTTTTACATATTTATCACAACAACTACAAGAATCTGATATTTTCTTGTCAGAAATAGTGGAGATATTAACTTTTTCATTTGTTTTAGAAATTGAGACTTCATTTCTAAGAAGATCTAATTCTTTGTTTAATTTAGAAATCTCATTTTCTAAATTTGAAATTGTTTTCTTTGAAGATGAAACTAATTTTGCAAGTTTAATTGACTCTTTATGCAGATCAGCAAATGCATCTTGCAATTCATCAAAAGAAATAGATAAGTTATTCGAAGATGTTACCTCTTCATCACTTTCGTAACTTTTAGCCATAAGGCAGAGATTTATCTCTTCATTTTCAGAATCTTCAGAGGATTCCATATCATTTTCATCCCATGTAATGTATGCTTTCTTCAATTTCTTTTCACTATGATTTTTCTTTTCAGATTTTTCCATCTTTTTCTTGAAGATGGGACAATCAACCCTCAGATGTCCAGGTTGATTGCATTCAAAACATTTTAGAGTAGAGGATGAATTTTCTGTCCTTCTCTTTGATTTAAAATTTGGTCGCCTCTGATTTCCTCTTACTTTAAGAAACTTGTTGAATCTTCTTACAAAAAGACTTAGATCATCATCATCATCTGGATCATTATCCTGATCACTTTCTTCTTGAATTGAGGATGATGCTTTAAGAGCAATTCCTTTCTTTTTCTTGTCATTTTCTTCATTTTGGTGCAATCTCAATAGTTCCATCTCGTGTTCCTGCAACTTTCCAAATAAAGTGGCAAGAGACATGTTAGACAAATCTCTTGATTCAGAAATGGCCGTTACTTTGGGTTGCCATTCTCTACTTAAACATCTTAGCACCTTGTTTATAAGATCCTCATTTTGAAATTCTTTGCCTAAGGCTGCTAGATGATTTACTATATGTGTAAATCTCTTTTGCATACTTTGAATATTTTCATTTGCATTCATTCTAAATAATTCATACTCATGAGTTAGTGCATTTATCCTAGATCTTTTAACATCTGTAGTTCCTTCATGTGTTAATCGAAGAGTGTCCCACATTTCCTTGGCACTCTTACAATTTGAAACCCTGAAATATTCATCCATTCCTAGGGCAGATGTTATTATGTTTTTGGCTTTTAAGTTGTATTGTACTCGTTTTCTATCCTCTTCAGACCATCTATCTCTAGGTTTTTCTATGGTTATGCTTTCACTTGATGAACTACCATCTATTGAAACTCTTTCTACTGTGGTGGGTATATAAGGCCCTATTTCTATGGCTTCCCAGATATTTAGATCTATTGCCTCGATAAAAATTTGCATTCGGGTTTTCCAGTAGTGGTAACCCTCTCCATTAAAGATTGGAGGTCTATTGATAGAGTTCCCTTCTAGAAATAAGGAATTTGCTGAGGCCATCTTTTTCTTGAAGCTTCTAAACTTTATACAAGAATGAAGCTCTGATACTACTTGTTATACAAGCGACCTCAGATATCTTAAGAAGGGGGGGGGGGGTTGAATTAAGATATTCCAAACTACTTGCCCTAATTAAAAAACTATTTCACTTTTTATTCAAGTTATGAATTCCCTTAATGACAATCTTCTTAAATATTAATTCAAATAATACAATTTGAATATGAATATAAAGCAATAATAAATAAAGGAGATTAAGGGAAGAGAAAATGCAAACTCAGTTTTATACTAGTTCGGCCACACCCTTGTGCCTACGTCCAGTCCCCAAGCAACCCGCTTGAGAGTTCCACTATCTTGTAAATTCCTTTTACAAGTTCTAAACACACAAGGACAATCCTTCCTTTGTGTTTAGAATTCCTTTACAACAAGAGACCCACAGTCTCTTAATTCCTTAGAGAATAAGTAGAAGAAGAAGAATGAATCTCTCTAGAAAGAGATAGATTTTTACAGATTGAGCGCTCAAATAATTCCTTAATGAATTGCAATTGAATTGGCCAAGGATTTCTTAAGAGGATAAAATGAATTTGTTCTATGAGAGGATAAACACTTTTTGTTCTGAAAAACTCTATCAAAATCGTGTCTCAAGTCACACATATATAGGCCTATGAAAGCCATTCAATAACCACATGAAAGGATGTGACTGATGAGAATATTTTCTGAAAAACTCCTCTGGTAATCGATTACAATAAGTGTGTAATCGATTACACTCTTTAAAATTTGAATTAAAACGTTCAGAAACTACTGGTAATCGATTACCATATATGTGTAATCGATTACACAGTGCAAATTTTGAATTCAAATTTTAATAGCTGTTGTAAATCAGTTTTGGCCACTGGTAATCGATTACATCATCTGGTAATCGATTACCAGAGAGTAAATTTGTTGAAAAACACTTTTTAGCTTAAAATTCTTGGCCAAACCTTTTGCTAATCCAATTGGAATTCCCTTCCATTTTAATATCCTTTCTAAGACTCTATAGACTGTCTTGATCATCCATCTTGATTAACTCTAATTGCTTTGTCTTGAGTAAATCTTTGAGAAGCATATGATTCATGTAATCCTTTGGCATAATCAAAACTTTCAGCTTGATCCTTTGTCTACATATATGCTGTAAATCTTAAAAGAACTACAAATACACTTATCAAAACGGGAGAGAAAACAGATGATTAAAACGTTGGGTCCTTCTACTGAATGTTTAATGTAATTAAAATATTTTTCTCTATTTAATGTTATTTATGTGTTCTATGCTGAGGACTAAAATACCAAGCACTGATTCCTCACATGAATGGACTAATTCTAATTAAACCTCATTCTCGGATGTCTCATCGAACTTAGCCTAATCGAACAACATTGCAATCATAGGATATTAAAAACTAAAACCCTGCACTTTATGTCTAGCAATGCTGTTATCTAGCCATGCTCTATCCAGTTCTAAGGATTAATACATTTTCCAATGCTAAAAATCCTAACTTTACACACCAATGGGTGATCAGACCAAAAGCATGCAATAATTAAGTGCAGATAGAAGCAATAAACACACAAAACAACTTTAAATAGATAGTTAAGAATTTACATCAAGTTCCAGCAGAATTTCCCAACAAAGATACTTAACCTTCCATCACAAGGCAACACCTTTCAGTTACAAGATGAGGGTTTAAGAAGAAAATAACAAATTACACAGTAGTGGGGATGTCTCCTCCACCTCTAGGAACCTAGAAATTACTCATAAACCAAAGATCCTCTTGAAAGCTGAGGTTTTTGGCTTCCTTGCTCTGTTTTGTGCCTCTGTTCTACTCTCTACGTTCCAATCCACGCTCTATCATACCAATCCTTGAGTTTTCCAACTTCAGCCTTAAAAAGGGCTTTCTGTCCTCGAAGGCTTGCTTAGCGCCATTTTCACGCTTAGCGCGAGTTAGTGAATATCCGTTGAGCGAGCTGGGCGCGCTTAGCGTAGGAAGAGACAAACGTCTCGCTGAGCGATGATGATGACATGTTAATCATGCAGATGCTTCTCAAATTCTCCTCCAGATTCTCCAAACTCGCTAAGCGGGCTGAGTGCCTCGCTTAGCGCATGATTCTCGCTAAGCGCACAAGCCTCGCTTAGTGAGACACCAACTGCTAGCCTTCACAAATTTCATCCTTTTTACCTGAAATTGAAGTTGAAACACATTAAATTCACAATGTTGGACATTTCTACTGAACAAAATTAATCTGAACCTAAAAATATATACAAACCTATAAAAAGAACCATAAATTGGGGAGAAGAAAAACATTTTATAATGAAATTACACTGACTAATAAAATTGTGGAGTATGAAATCGTACTAGAATGCTTCATGTACTAACCTTATATAATTTTTTCAAATTTGTAGTGCTTTTCTGATGGAACACCATTAGACAGTGACATCACGACGATACTACGCAAGAAATGGGCAACCTATTTTCTACAAGTTGGAAAGATGGATGTAAATTAGACAAATTTACATGACATAGGAACATTATTGTTTGTAACGTAAAATTTGCATTGTTTAAGTTTCATGATTATTTGTGGTCATGACTTTTAATTCGACATCGTTATATAAATCTCTCTAAATTTGAGTTCTTTACGTTATTCATTGTGCATTACTTTGGGGTTGCGTTTTGTATTGGTCCCCATATAGGATCAGTGTTTTTGTTGTGTAACACTAATTGTATGCAAGTCAGCGTTAGCCGCACTATATATGGTCGTCCCTTTCACAAATTGTCTAACAAAAAGACAATAAGGTATGTCATATACCACCCTTTAATAGAGCAAAATTTATCTAATATACAACCAATCTTTCTTATCCAATAGACATAAAATTATTTAAGTTTAATTAGATATGTCAAATTTAAATTTTGGCTATACAGTAGTACAAAACACTTTTGTCTATACAACCATTCTTTCATATGCAGGTTAGGTGACACTCGTACAATGGAACTAATGATTACAACAAGAAAAATAGTTCCAACGTTACAGGTAGAACATGGATTGGCTGATTCTGACATCCAAGTCCTTGCATTAAATACATTAAATGCTTTAAAGCATTCTGTCAAGGCTGGTCCCAGACATATAATTCCTGGGCATGAGGAGATTGAAGCTCTGTTGACTAGGAGAAAGCTTACAACAATAGTGTTCTTCCTAGATGAAACATTTGAAGAAATTACATATGACATGTCAACCACAGTTGTCGATGTTGTTCAGGTTCTTGAATCCCTTATATACTTCTCTTTGCATTTGCATGCTTTCCTAACTCATGTATGGTATGTTTGTTGACTTTTGAAATAATAATCTTAAAAGTGATAGTAATGGTTATTTATGATTGGTTGAGATTGTAAATGTTTTGACACTAACAGTGCATAGCCATTAAACTAAACAGGCGGAAGCTCTAATCACTAATCAGTTATGTTAACTCGGTGCCTGGTGTTGACTAATTGGGAAATATATTGTTCATTGGGCAAGGGTTTCATTTCGTGAATTTTACTTTAGATTCTATCAATAAGAAGAAAATTGTTATCTGCATTATTCATTTATGATGTCACCTTAAAGTGTTTTTCATGGATATGCTCTGTTTTTTCACATCATTTTACTGCTTTGTTGACTTTGTTGTATAGACAACTCACTTTTCTAACATAATCTCATTATCTGTATTTTTGTTTCTTCTACTTGATGTGTCCTTTTGATTGCATTACATATTTGGTAGCTGCTAAATTGCAGCATTCTGTTCTTAAACTTGTTTGATAAACAGAACAATGTATTTGGTTAATTAAGTTAACTTCTTAAAAGGATGCTATATAGTGTTTATTTGTTTACTTCTTTTGAAGTTCTTGATACCCCAAACACTTGTGTTTGTGCTTTATACCATGAAGTTTATATCCTTTTATTCCTCACTCAACATATATTTACTCCAGCAACTTGCAGGGCTCATTAAGTTGTCATCATATTCCAACTTTAGTCTATTTGAATGTTGTAAAGTTGTTACTGGCTCCAAAGCACCTGATCTTGGGAATAACATGTCTTTTTTCCTCTCCTTGTTTTTGTTATACTATAATCAAAGCTGAAGTTAATAGTCTGACAACTTCTTTTATTGTTACTCAGAGGAGTACATTGGGTTAGATGAAAACAAATATATTGGGGATCTCCTGGTGGAATTCAAAGCTGCAAAGGATCCAAGTAAAGGAGAAATGTTGCACTATAAACTCATATTCAAGAAAAAGTTATTTCGTGAGACAGATGAAGCTGTGATAGAGCCTATGTTTGTGCAATTATCTTATGTACAAGTATGCCTTTTCATTATGAAACCTTACCTGATGAGAAGTATATCTAGTTTATGTACAAAGCTGCAATTACCTTCAAGTTATAGATTTGCTAATACTGGATGTGTTGTTACAGATGCAACATGATTATATTTTGGGAAATTACCCTATTGGAAGGGATGATGCTGCTCAACTCTCTGCATTACAAATTTTGGCTGAGATTGGATTTCTTAACACACCAGAATCATGCTCGTTAGTGATTTTTAGTGTTCAATTGTTATTAACTACTTCATAATAGTGTTTAGTGCCATTTAAATTTTATCCTAGTGAGTGAACTTGTTAATTTCTATTTTCTATATCCTTGTGACATTGATGGAGATGCTGGATTTCTCAGTCACTGGAATTCACTTCTGGAGTGTTTCTTGCCTACACCAATTTGAATCACACGAACCCTTGTTTCTTTGGAATTATTTTACCTTACTAATATTTTATGTATTTGTTGTAGGGAGAAGAAATTTGTGTAGCTCTTCAGACACATATAAATGATGTAATGTTGCGCCGTTATTCGAAAGCACGATCAGTTGCTGCTAGTGGTGGTTCTCTGAACGGAGACATTTCTAGTAATTCTAAACCTCCTAATATGGAATTATACGAGAAGCATGTTCAAGAATTATCAAAACTTATTGAAGAATTTCAAAAAAATGTTGATCAAGTAAGTCTTAACTTCTAGTTTATAATATACTGTTGGTCTTTACGATTAAATCTATCTACTCATTTATAAAATAATGGTGAGACGAATGTCCAGTTAATAATATTGAATTTTTGAGTGATGGGTTGAATCCTTGTATTAATTGTCAGTGATAAACTTGTAACATCTAGACATGAGAATTTATTACATGATAGAAATCAAATAAATTCTTCAATTATAACTCCATTAATTTCTTCATCTATATGGATCCGGATAGGCTGTAAGTAACGTAAAAGTAATCCCTGTGCCCCAGCCATGGCTGCACCATTTTTCTCAACGCCCTTTCAGCCTTATGTTTATCAGGTACTTGCATCAATTCTCACCCTTAATAGCATTTTCTTTTTCTTCATTTTTTGAGCTTGTCTTGGCTCCAACCAATTGTTTTCTGTTAATCTTGATCCTAGAATATGTTAGATGCATCGATGGCTTCTCAGCTAGGATTGTAATTTGTGAAATTGAAGTACTCCAGAAGATCAATTTGTGTTTCTTTTAAATATTGCTAAGTTTTTGCAATTGAAGTTGTTTTGTTGATTTCAATGATTTGACAGGATGGCTTCATTGTATGATTGACAAAATTTACTTGAGTTCAGGATCATGATAATTTCCTCCTTTGTCCCATGCCTTCATGAAACTTACATATCTCCTCTGGAATGTGCAAAGTGATATTGTGTAATAAAAAAACTTGTTTTTTTTTATGTTTGGTGCAGTTTTAAGAAATGTTAAAATTGATAATTTGGTATGCTTTTATTATCATGATTCATGCATACTGTTCTTGGTAAAATAGCTCGGTAAAATAACTGTCAATCTTGATGGGAGGGGGGGTAACTAGATAAGAGGTAAGGAGAAGTTAACCTCACAAAAAGCCTGCATGACAGATGCTAGAAAATGGAAAAAGTTGACTAGATATCCTAACACACAAATTTCAGAAAAAGGAAAGTATCTCACTGTGTTTGTTCATATCTTTGCTTGTAAGCATTATTTATCAACTATCAAGGGTGTTTCAATGCCCCTCAACTTATTATGGAGTAGTATTTCTATCATAAAAGGAAATGCCTAACATTATACCTATTATCCTTATAATCTTTTAGTGATTTTTTATGTTATGTTGTTTAGAGTCCGCAAGATGCAATTATACCTTTTCAGATTTTAGGGGGTGAAGCTTAACTAGTTCAGGTATGTGTGATCATCTTAAGTTTAAAATGTCAATTTTTTTGTAACTTTTTCTTTTATATTGTCTCTATGACCGTAATATCATTCTTCATTTGGTTCTTGCGACAAAGATAATGTTGAAGCCACAAGAAAATATCATCGCAAAGCCTGGTAAGTTGTTGTGCACTTTTTAATTCATGGTTCTTGAATTTTTTTCCTTGATGATCTTTCTTCACAAAGTTTCAAATGAAAATTTTGTGCTTTCATTTTGAATTTTAAATATCAACTGCATGCTTGAATATGAAACTGATCCAAAAATATTTTATAGATAATAGTGAACATTGCCAAGGAGGGTAAGCCTTGGCGCAATAGTAAGGTTGATGCCTTGTGACTTGGAGGTCATGGATTCAAATCCTGGAAACAACCTCTTTGATTGTGGGGATAAGGCTTCTTATATTTATCCCCACCCCATTGGTCATTAAATAAGGTGTGAAACCCAAATTTTTTGTTATTTCCAATAAATTCCAGTGGATAGAAGAGAGTATGCTGTTAGCATTTCTCTAAAATAGTTTGAGAAGTACCTGATATGAAGAGAATACATAATGAGTAATGAGTAAGTACTGAAAACTACAAAATCACAAGTGACACCCGCACAATTTTGTAAGCTCGAAAAGTGTATATAAAAATGGATAATGAGTCCCTAGTTCTTAAATTGATTTATGACCTGTTGGTTGCCGAAAAGCATGTTTGTGACTTTTTTATCTCTCCATAATTCTTAAATGGGGAAGTATCATCAAGTATGAGTTACCAGGAAGTAAATTTTAGTTGGAGTGGAGCTGTACTGATAATTTATTTTCTTTTCCTAGTAGTCCTCATTATGATATCTTTTGATGTATATTGATACCAATAAATTCACCCACATTTGTTCTATGCATACATAACTTGTACAAGTTGGTATTTTTTAATCACACCTATCAATATTTTAATGGAATCTGGTTGTACAACAAACATCAAACTTAGGATAGTTTCTAGTTTCTTAGTAAATCAAACCTAACACTTATTTTCTTCCCTTTGTCTAGTCAAATGAGAGGATTGATACTAGTTGCATTTCAGTAAAAACAAAGAGGCTTGCATCTGACTAAAGTTATTAATACACACTTTATGTTCATAACTTGGTTGGATGTCTAATACATGCTTTACAGTTAATAGTTATATTCTAAATGATATTGAACAGTTGCTTGAAGAATTATGTGTGAAGAAAAAACAAGAAGAGAAAATGCAAGAAGAATTGGATGATTTGAAAGAATCCTTAAAAGCAGATAAGCAAAATCTGGATGCAGTTACAAGTGACTGTAATAAACTTTTATCATTATGCAATGAAAAAGATAAGGAACTACAGGTAATGATCAATGGGTCTTTTATCTCTGCATTATTGATCAATTAGTCTTACTGATTGTACAATCTAACAGGCTGCTATTCTAAACAAAAGGAATATGGAATCTAGGATGTCCAAGTTAAATATTGCAGTGATAGAGAACACTGCCAAAAAGGATTTTATTTTCGATGAAACTGTTATTTATGCATAGACTATTATCGTGTTGATCAATTAGTCTTACTGATTTTATTTTCGATGTATAAACTATGGACTTTGTATGGTACCAATAGGTGACTCAAAAGCTTGAAGATGAGCTAAAAATTTGCAAATATGAGCTGCTATCACCCAATGAAACTATCAAAATCTTGAAAAGTGAAAAATTGGTTTTGGAAAAGAAGTTATTTGCACTTTAAAATATATAGGATTTCATTTGAATAATTCATAAGGTCGATACATATATAGGAATTCATTTTACTTTTCAAAGTGCTTCATTTAAAATATATAGGAATTCATTTGAATAATCCATATTGATTGCATAAAATTTATTTAATTTCATATTGTCATGTGTAATATTGTAGGTATTTGAACGTTTGAAGTATGTGAATACCTAAAAAAATAGCTTCAGTAAACAAAATAACAAAAAAAAAGCATTATGCATTGGTTCTCCGAAGACCGATGTAGAATAATACCCCATTCTAAGACAGTCACGTGTGGAGGACCGTCGTAGAATGCTTCTAATTCAACATCGGTCTCTGCCCATTGATCATTGTAGAATGCACACTGTTCTACATCGGTCTATGATGCGTAGGACCGTTGTAGATTGGGTACCATTCTACATTGGTCTTGGCCTCATGACCGTCGTAGATTGGATACCATTCTACATCGGTCCTTGCCTTATGACTGTCGTAGAATGCGTACCATTCTAAGACGGTCCCCCACAAGTGACCGTCTTAGAAATGTACTCATTCTAAGACGGTCTTTGCGACCATCGTAGAATACCTAGCACCTTTTAACGATGTCGTCTACGACGACGGTCGTTAATCGATGTAGAAAGGGCCCATTAACTGATGTAGAATGTCTTATTTCTAGCCGTGTTTGAGTCAAATTCGAATAGGGAAAATTGAATTTTAGGTTCTAGAAGCCTAGCAAAGTGGTGCTTTAGAGAAATCAAAGAACCAAAAGTGGAAAGACTGAGAGGGTTTGGTGTTTGTTTCCTCAAATTTGAAGCATGTTTTTTTTATATATACAATTTTGTTGTTCCTTGTTTGTCTATTGATGATAAGGTTTTGGGATTCAAAGCATGGGTTTTGATTCATGTTTGTTGAGCCAGTTGGTGTTTACCATAAAGAACAATTAAAAAAACACTTTGTTTAGAACACTTTTGTTCTTAAACCATCTAGAAAAATTAAATTTAATTAAATAATAACAAAACTGACTTCACATCATCACCTAACATTAGGAATTAACTACAAGACTAAGACTAAAAACATTGACAGATCAAAACATGAGAGACTACGACCAATTAATTTTTTATTTAGGAACCAAAAATGACAAATAAAAAAGTTTAGAGATTACAAATATATTTAAACCTGATTAACAAATTATACGAGACATGTTTTCTATCAATGGGAATGTGTTGTGCAATTGAGGAGGATAAACACAGGGGGGATTACACCAATTGACCATGAACAATCATATTTCAATCAATGGGAAGGTGTTGTGCAATCGAGGGGGGTAAACAATGAGGAGATTTATACCAATTGACTATGAGCAATCATATAAGTAAACTTGACAACACAACTTAACTAAAAAATTTAAGACTTTGATTTATGGGTCTATCATTCACTTATATGGTCTTCAACCTTCTCATTTTTACAAGATGTAGGACTTCACCTCATATTTGTACTCCAACAATCTCCTTCTCAAATGTGAGTCTCTTCCACATGGTAGTGTCCCCATCGAGTGGAAGCCATTTTTAATTCATGAGTATCCAATGGTTTTCCTTAGAGCTTAATCATGGCTACCATGACCATTGTTTTCAACAAGCTCTAGTACCTTGCACTGTCACAACACTTGGGGGATCTGCTGCATGGCCTCTATGCATGGACTAATCTACCAAGAAGACTTTTGATACAAGGAATCACCATGCCGATGAATTCGTCATTGTCATCTTATTCGTTCGAGTTAGCCACCAAGTTGAACTATCGGCTTTGATACCAATTGTTGGGAAATTGAGGCAGGTAAACACCGAAAAAATTTACACCAATACACCATGAGCAACCATATAAGTAAACTTGACACCACACCTTAACCCAAAACCTTAAGGCTCAGGTTTATAGGTTCATCCCTCACTTATATGGTGTTCAACCTTCTCATTCTTATACGATGTGAGACTTTACCTTACATTTATACTCTAACAGATTGAGACATGGTGACAGAAGTTATTGTCTGTGTTTATCCATTTCACTGTCATCTCTAAGCAATTGTGTTTTCCCATTAATTCTACATCATTGTTAAAGGATATAAGGAGATAGAAGTATAGTTTTATGGTAATTAAAGGAGGAAGGAAAAGAGAGATAAGTTGTGAGTTTGAATCTTCACACTAATAAAAGAATTAATAAATTAATCATTAATATTTGTTGATAAAAAATTGTTGAAGGAAAAGGCAACAGAAGAATGAAAATGTAAAAAAAAAAAAAAAAAAACATGGTTATTTTACTAAGAGTTATGGTGTTAGTTTGTTAGAGTACTACTAGGTTAACTATGTTAACGAAAAAGATGAAGAAGCTAGGATTAACGTAGAATAAGTGAATGGCCAAATTTAAGAAAGAAAAGATGAACGACTAAAATGGAATTTTAAATAAATATAAGGGACGGAAGCATATAAATTTATTAATTTTCAAAATAGATGTCATGATTCGCACGGATTTGTAAAAGTAGAATGAAAAATGAAATTTTAAATTTAATAAATTTTACCTCCATTGTTTTTTACTTGTTTATTTTAGAAACATTTTTTTATTTATCTATTTTTCTAAATTAAGACAATTTTATTTATTTTTAAATTATGTTTTGTTTTATTTCTATTTAATTTATATATATATATATATATATATATATATATATATATATATATATATATATATATATATATATATATATATATATATATATATATAATGATAATGTTAGGCGGTCTAATATAATTTTAATATAAATGAAGATATTAATCTTATTTTTTTAGCTTATATTTTATATTCTAAAATCAACATATAAAAAATAACATAAGTAATAATAAGTTAGCTAAAATATTTTTTGTTTTCTCTTTTTATATATAATTTGTTTAATGTGGTTCCTTTATTATTAAAAGCAATTATAATTTTTAATGAATAAAAATAGCAATTATAATTTTTACAATTGAATCAATTTTGTGCTTTTTGTACAGTTGCAATTGTTAGTAAAGTTAGGCACATGCTCATTTCGCAAATTCTAGTGATTAAGAGTATTATTATCAATTGCGTTGAAATGACAACATTTACTCAATTTTAAAAATTAAAAAATCAAATTACACATTTTAATAATAAATGAACTAAATCCAACAAATTAAATATAAAAAATCTTTAAAATGTGTTTGGATGAGATAATTTAAAATTTTTAAGAATTTTAAATTCTAAGAATTTCAAATGCTTCAATTGAAATTCTTTCATTTACAAAATTCTATGTTTGGATAAAGAAATTAATTTTTTTCAATTTCAAAATTTTGTGTTTGGATGAACAAATTAAATTTCTTTCATTTTCCAAATTTCATTACACTCAACACAAGTACACCACACCTCACCTCACACATTAGTTAGTGCTTCTTCCCATTTCCTCTGTCGCCGCCACCACCACCACCGATGGCGGATCCGAAAACCTACTGGTGCCACTAGTGCGACATGAGCGTGTCCCTTATGCTCCCACCCTCCCTTCTCCTTTGCCCGCATTGCCACACCCACTTCCTCGAGCTCATGGACTCCCCAACCCTCTCCCAAAACGACACTGAATCCTCCCTCTTCGACGTCGTTTTCCAAGATGCTCTTTTACTCCTCAACCCCCCTTCCTCAAAACCCCGCCCCCTCCCTCCTCTCCTCCCTCGACCCCAGCGGGTCGTTCGTTGTGCCGTCTGCAAAGACCAAATTACCCCCCTCGTTGAAGCCAAACAATTACCTTGCAAACACTTATACCACTCCGATTGGATCATGTCGATGGCTTGAACTCCACGCCTCGTGTCTGCTATGTAGTTTTCGGTTGGAAGAGGAGGAGGAAGAAGGCGGTGACGACGTTATGACGAAGATCAGGATGGAAATTATTGCTAGGCTAACAAAAGAGGATTTCTACGGGCTGAGGATCGCGCTCAACCACATTTCCTCGTGCCACACGCTCATCGAAGAGAACTAGAATCATGGCCCCCAGATTAGGGAAACTCCAGGTGAGAGTCGCATGTGTGTGTGAGAGAGAGGTTCGCCTCCATGAAAGCGAATAGGAATTTTAGAATTCTCTTTCTTTTAGACAGGATTTACAATTCCAAAATTTTAGTTAATTATGAATTATCTATTAAAATACTAAAATTTCAAATTCCTTTCAACAAGACATCCAAACAGAAAATTTTAGGCTTAGAAATTTTAAATCCTCTAAAAAATTACTTTTCTTATTTTAAATACTCCCTCCAAACAAACTCTAAGAGTAATTTAATCTAATAAATTAATTGTACGCAATAAAAATTTACTAAATGCGAGATAATTCTAATAATAAATTACCTTACTATAATAACTTACATTACTATCTATAACCAATTAATGTTGAGCTAGTATTAAACATATTTAGATTAATAGCTAACATTAAACTAAACTCATCCAAGTACGGTTACATGCAAGATAATTAGGGATGTTCAAGATTACAAGTCATTCACATATCCAAATTGACTTAAATAAATTCGAATAGTTTGAATTGAGTCATTTATGTATTTGGATCAAGATCGAACTGAACTGGTCATATTTGGATTGAGTAACAGGTTTAGATTTATAGATTTAATCAAAACCGATCAAAATTTTTAGCGTTATTTGATTTAGCTTTAAATACTGTTAATATTAATATTGAGATTTCAAGTATTGAGACTACTAATGTTGAAACTTATTAAAATATTACTTTTAAGTACATTAATATTTGTTTCACTTTTTTTTTCATATTTATTTTTTCTGTCATATTTATAATATTAATTGATCATATTTTGTTCATTTGTTTCAGTAAATCTGGTTGTAGCAAAACTTATGACAAAAAATTAGTTTGTATGAAATCGTTATGATTTAGACTATTATAGTAAATTTCATTGAATAATATTTTGTTTTAATTTGTATTAATCTATTTTACAATATTATGTTAATGATATTGAATGAATCAATTTTACTACTTTCAGACATTTGATAATATTATATTAATTTTATTGGATATTTAAATAAATCATGATATAAAATAATAGTTTTAAGAAGAAAAAAAAGATCAAATTTAAATGGGTAATTCATTGGTCTGAATCAAACCAAATCATTCATAAATGTGTTGGGTTGGATTTCAAAAAAAAATGTGAAAATCGAATCAAATCAAACCAATTAAATTTGATTGAGTTAGATCTTGAATTTGATCAAAATCGATTCAAATCGGCCAGAAATATCCCTAAAGACAATGATGGTTTTCTGATAATGGAAATGAGTACTACGCAAATTGTTAGCGACAAAGCAAATTTTGATTGATTAGAAAAAAATCTAAACATTAAATCAAATTTAACCAAATATAAATTAGTTGGTCTGTAAATATGTCTAGAGACTGAATATTTTAAAATTTGCATACCAATCCGACAGCGAGACTTTGTCTGTCTTGAGGCCAACATCATATTTCAGAATTTTCTTTTCTTTTCTTTTTACGTAATAAGATAGTGCAAAATTAAGATTAAGAGGCATAGATATTATTGTAAGGTGACAGCGACGAGCATTAATAGTCAAATTCTACAGATCCACACTCTAGTGATAATGTACATCATCATTGTGAAATAATTATTGTCATTTAGTCTTTTCAATAATAAATTAGAGGCTAATTAAGATGTCAACTGTAGTTTGTGGTGTAGTATAAGTTGTCCCCTTTTAAGATTTATTAACCACTGGGGTTGGCTAAATGATAGTAAAAAATTAGGATAATTTAATTTGTATTAGATTCTAAATTTAAATTTCATTGTTATATCTTTTTACTAAAAGAATACTGTATATAAGTTTAACAATATATTTTCACCAAAAAAAAAAAAGTTTAACAATTGTCGCAACGTGTCCTTTTGTGGGTGAGCGAAGCGAGACTCACGGGTGCGTTTTCCAAAGGAGGAAAGATGCGCGGAGTCGTCACCAACGTTTATTTGTGGAAAACGTCGGAAAAACCGAAGGAAACCGGTCAAAACGAAAATTCTAAGTTCGGGAGTTGTATTTACGTTTGAGGAAGGTATTAACACCTCTCACGTTTGTCTCAAAGGACAACAGTCTCATTTTTTAGAATTGTGGAAATTATGTTACCTTTACTTTTACTTCTTTTTATTTTTTGTGGTCGACAAAAGTGGGGCTCTTGCTCCTACGTATCCTCCATCAAAGAGGAAATCAGACTTACGTAATTCTTTTTTAAGAGTGAATCAAACGATTCTTTTCACTTGAAAGGTGATCATTCTAAGGCGTTGGATCTTAAAAATGATCTATTTACTTGATAAGGAAAACTGAGATGATAAACTTTCAAACCCTTTTTAGTGACTTTTTTTGTGGACGAGCTTGACTAGGCGGGTTGATTTTAGCCTTAGTTTCACTTTAGTTATTAGTCAATTCAATTAAGAATGAGAAATCCCAAAGAGAAAACGTCCGATTGATTTTTTCGCTTCATTTTACTAAAATGTATTTTTTTTATTATTATATTATTATTTTACCTCTTTTTTGATTTCCAACGTGATTACGGCACGACCGAACAATCGGAATTTATTTTAACAGAAATTAACGGATGATACAATTTAAATGATCGGTGGAAATTTATTTTATTTTTTGATTAGGCGAGAAATGACTTAAATAAATGACTGAAGCACGTCAAAAGGGGGTACGGAAAGTAAATGAAAACGAGAATAAAAATACATGAAACAAAATGTGGACCACCACGGGTACATAGAATAAATTGAAAAGCTCGGTTTGGGGTACTTACAAGTTGAAGACCGAAGAAAACGAAGAACGAACGATGGATGTCGAAGAACGGTTGAAAACCTTCGCGTAATTACTCACGGAAACGTTACGGAAGCGCCTCGGCTTGGATTTTCTTCACGGAAACAATTTTCCTCAGCAAATTTAAGAGAATACGAAGTGCCAAGAAGGCTGAACCCTTTCCCCCTTCATTCCTCCCCCTATTTATAGCAAAATAGGGGAGGAGCTTGCCACCCAGCTCGCCCAGGCGAGCAAGGTTGCTTCCTCTAGAAGCAATCGCCTTCTGGAGGAAGAAACTAGAAGGCCCAAGTGGGTCTGATTGTTATTTGTACCCCCCTTTTTACTAAATACACCCCCTTACTTTTTTTGGTAATTCTTTTTCCGTAACGTTACGAAACTTTACGAATTTCGTAACGATACTTATTTTCCTTCCGCAAGGTTACGAATCCTTACGGATTATGTATTTACTCTTTTTTAGCTTTCGAAGAAGTTACAGAAACTCACGGATTGCGTAAAAACACCTCCTTTTGATTTCCGTCACATTACGGAATTTCACGGATCGCGTAAGCCTGTTTCCTTTTGATTTCTGGCACGTCTCGGGACTTCACATATTGTGCAACAAAGGGTGCCAAGTATCTCGAATCGGCCAATCAAAGGTTGCATATCATCAAATAATAATCCCCGGACGAAATTAGGGTATGACAACAATATATGAGAATGTTACTTAAAGTGACTTATTGATTTTTATCAATATGATTTAACTATGCCAGTTACATCCATACATAGTTACGCACACGCGAAACAGTAAAATTTAATTTTGAGAGAACGAAACAGTCAATTAAAGCATTTGAAAAAAATTCATTTCAAAATGATTGATATTTAAGATTAATACATATGAATTAAGAATATTTAATAAATATAAAATATTACTATATTTAGTTCAAGACACTCTTATTTAATATAAAATGTAAATGTGTTTTACTTTAAATTTTTCTTTAAAAGTTTCTTGAAAATAGTTTTTTGAAATACACTACTATAAAAAAAAATGTTTTTGACTTCACTGTTTTACATTAGTTGTTCCTGTAATCCAATGTAGTGTGTGAGTAGATGATAATTTTTGTAATATTTAGATGAACATTCTATGCATTAATTGTCAAATCGATCTAGAAAATACTATTGTTTTTCTAAAAAGGTAAACAAATACCTATAATATCTATACTACAAATCAATGTAAAAACTACTTTCTAGATCAGTATAAGACAACTGATGTCATATGTGATTCTTTGTGCAACTTTTGAAATTTTGACTGTCCGATCTAGAAAACACTTTTGTTTTTTATTTTGAAAAGGTAAACAAACACCTATAATATCTGTATTACAAATGAATGTAAAAGCTACTTTCTAGATCAGTATAAGATAACTGATGTCATATATGATTCTTTTTGCAACTTTTGAAATTTTGAGAGTCTGATCAGTTCTTTGTGCATTCATTATAGAATATTGACACCTATCTAACGTTTTAAACTTTTAGAATATTGACACCTTCTAACGTTTTAAACTCTTAGCGAGACTTTTTTCATTGATTATGTATACTAAGAACTAATTTTAGAAAATAACTTTCTACATCAATTTTTAGTAGATCTAAAAAATTCATGAAAATGTTTTTTGATTTCAGTAGTGCGCTTAAATTTTCAGTTAGTTTTCTTATCAAATGAAATTTTCAGTTAGTTTTCTTATCAAATGATAATTTGTAAAGATAAATCTTTTCAGTACATAGGAACATGATTATCAGACTTGTAAAATAATTTGTTAATTTTTATGAGTTTATAAGTTTATTTATCTTCTGTGAACTGAATAGTGTGTAATTTTTTTTTAATAGACTTAATAGATTCTATACAAATTCAGTAAACTCTCGAGTTTATTATCAAATTAATAAATTAATAAATCAAAAAAATTTAGAAACTAAAATGACCTATATAATAATTGCAAGAACGTAAAATGATACTTTTATAATTTTAGAAACTAAATTAACTAATATAACTAATATGTAATTTGAAAAACTAATTAGAGTGGCACTTTTAAATGCTAGTATGTACTAACAATACATTAATTAAATGTAATTAAATGTTATTGTTTATAGCCAATTGCCCATATATATGATTGCAAAACCTTGAAATTGGTATAACCAGCAGTACCTTACAAATACACAATATAGTTTAGTATAGTATATAGTATACATATATAAATTAAAACACCGGCGGTACCTTACAAGTACATATATAAAATAGTTGGCTACATAGAAGTCTCACGCATATAATTAACTGACTAATATAGTGATGTAATCCTAGCTTTATATATACTATATTGGTATTATATTTTTTACTTGTTTTTGTAAATATGTCACGTAGTTGTTAGACACTTCTAGCAAATGTCGTGGAAAGCCACACTTGCCCAATCATTGGATAAATCTTAGAACTAACCAAGGGTAGATATGATGTAATCCTACCCCGCAAGGGTATTGGATAGAAGACTCCAATAAGATTGAGTCAGAGATGCAAGAGAAGACTTTAGGGTTCTCATGAGTCTTAGGGTAGATTTCGGGTCCATGGGCTAAGTATTAGTCCGCTTATCTTTGTACATATTAGATTAAAGTTTCATTATTTTTGGGCCTTGTATTTAGGGCTCCATAATATAGGTAAGGTACCCTAGAAATGTAGGATTTTTTAGTCCTTGTATTTTAGGCCACCTAGACTAGTTTTTGTATTAGGGATAGTTTTGTAATTTCACATGCATTAAGTGAATATTTGATGTGTGTGGTTGGAAATAAATTTAATTGAATTGGGAGAAGCCCAATCCAATTAAATTTTAGAGGGGGAGGTGAGCATTTGCTTACTACACCCCATTGCCACATCATATAGTCACGCTTTGTGCATGTCCTTCATGATTTACATGTTTCATGACATCTAAGCACACTTAGTGGAGAATCTTGGACTTGATCTTGGATTAGTGGGCTGAATCATAACTAAAATTCACTAATCATAATTAGTGAAATTTTGGCTCCAAAATTTGGCTCCACAAATTCAATTTCAAATTTCCCTCCAATTTTGTATGACACTTAGGCTATAAATAGAGGTCATGTGTGTGCATTTTTTCAACATTGATCTTTTGAAAATTAAACTTCAAATTTTAGAGCTCATTTAGAGCACAAAATTTTGTGTTCTTCTCTTCCTCTCCCTTCATTCATCTCCTTCTTCCTCCAAGCTCTTATCCATGGCCTCCTATGGTGGTGAGCTTCTTCTAGACTCATCCTCTCCTTGAAGTGGCATCTCCTCTCTCTCTTCCTTCTCCATTCCGATACCATTCATCTTCCAAGAAGCAAAGGAATCCATTGATGAAGATGATCCTAGGCCTACAAGCTCCAATGGAGCTTACATCATATGGTATCAGAGCATCTTCATCTAGGTGATGTTCTTTTGCTTCCTCTATCTTTTTGTTCGGTAAATTCTCTTTAATTCCTTGTTCTTCATCTTATTCTCCATGTATATCCTCCATTGTCTTGTGGTTTGGTGCTGTTTAGAGTAGATTAAAAAAAAATAAACCGATTAAATATTAGATCTACACTTGTTCTTGCATTTCTATGGTTCAAATTTTGTAGATTTACTCTTGAATCATGTTTTTGTGTTGATTTTACGTTCTATCATTTTTCATTCATAATATTCTTGTGTTGAACCTTAGATCTAAATTTTCTTCCAAAATATTGATTAGAAAAAAAACACAAAAATCTAAGTGTAAATCACTTTATCCATGTTGTCTTAGAGTCATGTTTAGTCATAGTAATTGTCACATTATGTTCTAAGTTTGTGTTGAATTTTTTATTTTGTTGATTGAATTCTAGATACATTTGTTCATGTATTCTTGTCATTCTTAGCCTATCTTTTGAATTTTGAGTCTAATTCATGCTTTTTATTTAGTTCATAACTTGTTCTAAATCAATTCCTAGAAGTAGTCTTGTTGAACTTTTTTTTTTGTTTTCTAAGTTTCCTACATGATGTCTATGATGAAGTTGAGTTGTGGTGCTAAGTTGTGGCTGGATTTGTGAATCAAAATAAGTCTTAAGCTCTCTTGAATTGTGTTATTCAAGATAATTGAGTATAAGCAAACACACACTACTCTTGATTTCTAGGTTGAAATCACTGGTGTTGGCAGCTTGAACATAGAAATTGTATAAATTACTAGGAATTGGTCACTACGTGTTTTGAGTTGAAATTTTTACCGAATTTTCTAGACATCTGGACTAAAATTATGAAAAAATAACCAAGCGATTTGGATTAAAGGAAAAAATAAGAAAAATCACACAATTTGGCAGAAAAATTAGTGTTCAGGAAAAAAAGTGAAAGGGAAGTGTGCTTGTTGTTTTAGCTCCAAATTTGTTCTATAATTGGTGCCTATTTTATACCAATCCTAGTTTTGAAATTTCAATTGAATATTAGTGTGAAAAAAAAAGTTCCAAAACTAATGGTTTCTTAAGTCTTTTTATTTTAGTTTTTTTACTCTACTCTAAACTCATTCTAAGTTTCTCTTTGAGTCCCAGCTTGAAGAAAGGAGGATTGGTGCCATCCCTTGAAGAATTTGAGTCAAGAAGCAAGGAGAAAACCACCTTAAGAGCTATTCGACTAAGAAGGACTCCAAATTGAGTGAATCACCAAAGAGAGAAAAACCACCAAAATTGAGGACCTTGTTGTAATCTTGTAATTGACAATTTACTTACTTTCATTGTTTCCAAATTTTGTAACAAAAAGGCATTTCATTGGAAGTAAGTTGGGAGCCTCCAATAGGTCACCCTACTTCCATTTGTGTGTAATAATTTTAAGCAATTTCCCTTAGGATTGTGAGTGTTTTATTGGAAACCTTAAATGTGGTCATCCAAACACTCTTAGGATTCACCTAGTTTACATTTCTTGCTTACTTTCATAGCTTATTTCCTTTACCTTCCATTGTCAAACTGTCTAGATAGCTTGTCTTTTACCAATTAGTTTTTACCTTATCTTTCACACCTCTTTTAGTGTTTATTTTGGGTAGTTTCAACCATAGTTTCTTTTACCTTTAGTTTTTTAAACCCCCAACAAGAAAGACCCACAACTTAGGAACCAACATGAGTCATCATTCATCTAGTGTTAATGGCGAGGGTACTAGTCATAAATACCCTTTATCTAGAATCTTAGATGAGTTGAGTTCCCTCAAGTTATGGAAAGAAAAACTAGAAAGAAAATAAAAAGGAAAAGAGAGGGTAAAAATAAATCAAGATGAGAGGGAACAAATAAGGGAAGAAGAAAGAAGGAAAATACTAAAAGAATTAAGAAAAGAAAAACATGTCTCCTACAGTATTCATAACTCTTGCAAGAGCCTAAGTGAAGAACTTTGTGACTATTATGAAGGAAGGCATAGGTCACATCTTAGACCTCACTCCCATATGAGAGAAAAGGAAATAAAGCCTTAAGAGGCTATTAACCTCTCATACTTCCATGGGAAGGACAATGTAGAGGCTAACTTAGATTGGGAAATAAGGGTAGAGCAACAACTTAAAAGGAAGTCTACTTCAAAATCTTATGGCTCTCACTCTTATCCAAAGAAAGACCAAGGTCAAGGCATCTTAGGGGTGACACCTTCTAAGCCCAAAGATGATAAGGGAAAGACAATAGAAAGGCAACCCCTTAAGGCTAGTATGCAAGAGAAGACTAGATTTATAAAGTGTTTTAAATGTCTTGAAAGAGGACACATTACTTCTCAATGCCCCACCAAGAAAACCATGATTATGAGGGGCCAAGACATTTATAGTAGCCAAGATGAGGCTACTACTTTTCCTTCCTCTAGTGAAAGTGAAGAAGCAAAAGGGGAAGAATCTAGTGAAGAGATCTACCCACAAGAAGAAGGACAACCTTTAATGGTTAAGAAGGAGTGTAAGGAGGCAAGTGTCTCCTCCAAGAGGCTAGTTAAGAAGGAAAGACATTTTGAAATAAAGACAAATATTAAAGTTATTTCCCCTCTTAGACAACCTCCACATTTTCTCCTTTGTGAAAAGACACTTGTTAGCATTGTCACACCTCTTAGGCTTGAGTTTATTCCTCAAGTAAATGAGTTGTTGGATGAGGGTTTGGTTCGCAAGAGCTTAAATCCTTGTGCTTTTTTTGTGCCCAAAATAGGTATTATTAGGCATCAAATCCCTAAAATAGGTGGTATGATGAATGTTTTGAGTGGTGCAACCCTCTTTTGTAAAATCACTCATGCACCCAACATCTTCATGATTTGTGTACATAGGGATTCATTAGGTAGCTTTGTTCTTATTTTTAGTTTGAATACAAACTTAGGTACTTATATGGGACACCTTAGGTTTGTCATACTTTTTGGTAGGAATAATCAACATGAAAATACAGAAAATGGTATGTTTTATTGCATTACTTTTTTTAATTTTTTAAATAGTGATCAAGGGGTTACCATGAACCATAAGAGAATAAAGGTCATTCATGAGTGGCCCACTCCACCAAGTATAAGAAAAATTTGGGACTTCCATGACTTAACAAACTTTTACAAAAGGTTTGTCCCATATTTTTCTATACTTGTAGCACTACTCATTGAGTTGGTGAGGAACCATGTTCCTTCATGGGAAGATGCCCAGGAAATGGGTTTTCAGACCTTACCTTACTTCAACATACCAAACACCATTAATACATATGTTTTTGTTCTTTTTACAGGTGTTGAGGAAAAAAATCCAGAGTTTCAAAAACCTCGGGATTTGAGGTTAAATCCTTTTCAAGGGGGAGGGGATAATGCAATCCTACCCCGCAAGGGCATTGGATAGAAGACTCCAAGAAGATTGGGCCAGAGATGCAAGAGAATGTCTTAGGGTTCTCATGAGCCTTAGGGTAGATTTCGAGCTCATGGGCTAAATATGAGTCCGCTTATCTTTGTACATATTAGATTAAGGTTTCATTATTTTTGGGTCTTGTATTTAGGGCTCCATAATATAGGTAAGGTACCCTAGAAATGTAGGATTTTTCAGCCCTTGTATTTTAGGGCACCTAGACTAGTTTTTGTATTAGGGGTAGTTTTGTAATTTCAGATGCATTAAGTGAATATGTGATGTGTGTGGTTGGAAATAAATTTAATTGAATTGGGAGAAGCCCAATCCAATTAAATTTTAGAGGGGGAGGTGAACATTTGCTTGCTACGCCCCATTGCCACATCATATAGTCACACTTTGTGCATGTCCTTCATGCTTTACATGCCTCATGACACCTAAGCATACTTAGTGGAGAATCTTGGACTTGATCTTGGATTAGTGGGTTGAATCATAGCTAAAATTTACTAATCATAATTAGTGAAATTTTGGCTCCAAAATTTGGCTCCACAAATTCAATTTCAAATTCAAGTGAAATTTGAATAGAAATTCAAATTTTTTTCCAATTTTGTGTGACACTTAGGCTATAAATAAAGGCCATGTGTGTGCATTTTTTCAACTTTGATCATTTGAAAATTAAACTTCAGATTTCAGAGCTCTTTTAGAGCACAAAATTTCGTGCTCTTCTCTTCCTCTCCCTTCATTCATCTCCTTCTTCCTCCAAGCTCTTATCCATGGCCTTGGTGAACTTCTTCTAGACTCATCTTCTCCTTGAAGTGGCGTCTCCTCTCTCTCTTCCTTCTCCATTTCGCTTCCATTCATCTTCCAAGGAGCAAAGAAATCCATTAATGAAGAAGATCCTAGGTCTACAAGCTCCAATGGGGTTGGATTACATCATTGGATAAATCCTAGAACTAACCAAGGGTAGGATGTTTGCCGGAAGAATCCAAAATCATATGAATAAAAATTAAACAACTTGTATTCTAGAAAATATCTTCAACTTAGATGAGTGATGATAGAATGGAAGATTTGATTTTTAGATTTGGTCACAATAGTTTTGGAATTATTTTAGATATAATTAAATCTTAAAGATCCAATCTCAAATTATTTCGGGATTATTTTTTCTCTTTACAAAAAATGATGTGTTGTAGACCATAACATAGGGAAAAAAGAAGTTTGCAATGGTGATGGTAGTAGAAAATCAATTAAGTTTCCAAAACAAGCAATGCACACAATTATCTAAGATATAAAAAAACTAATATTAAAATGAAGTTTTTTTTCTTATCTTGCACTAAGTTGAATGTTTTTTGTAACATCCCAATTTTCATAAACTAGATTAAAAAAGATTGTTATTTATAAATAAATAGAATTTTAAAAATAATGATGAGATTTTATAAATAAATAAATAAATAAGGAGATATAATTATTAATTAAAATAATGATTTGAGAGAAAATAAAAAGGATATTTTATTTATTTGTTTGATAGAGAATAAAATAAAGTTTGTTTTTATAAAATAATAAATAATAAATAAATAAATAAATAGAGTAAATAATAGGTCGAAAATGACCCTAGCTATAAATAGCAACATGATAGGTCAGTTTTCAGACTGACTCCTCAGCCTCTTCTGGCCCACAATTTCGTTTTTTTCTCTCTTCTCCCAAAATCCTCTCTTTTTCTTGTAGACCACCTAACCTGTCTCAGAAAAATGACGATCTCGGATTCATTCACCGTTGGATCGTTGTGAAATTTGCGCAACACGTTCGCAACCTAATTACGAGAATTCTCACCGTTGGGAATTTCGATATTATGTCTGAGCTAAGAGAAATACCCCTCGCATTGTAGCATTTTCCTTTCCCGCAGAAACCCAGAGCTGTCTCGGTAAAACTACAATCCCGGTTTCGTTAGCCGTTGGATTTTTATAAAATTTGTATATGTTTCTCAAAATTCAATTTCGCACGCTTTCACCGCTGGGATTTACGAGATAAGATTTGTAGAGTGAGAAAAATAAATCGCATGATGATAGTACGAGTGGAGACTTCAATCCCTTCTTTGTCTCTTTGACGTTTGGGAACTCTATCGGAGCAGTTAGAGAAAAAAAATTGGAAGAATCTCAGGGAACCGCTAGAGATACTGCTATCTGAAGACACGTGAGCCCGCTTAGAGGTAAGGGATGAGTTATTCACAATTGGGAATTAGTGAGAACATGTGTAGGGATCCTTAGAGATATCAATTGGAATGGGTTTTGGGGTGTTTTTGCAATTTTCATTTTATCCTTATAATTATTACAGTGAATTATATATGTTTGACAGATCAATTGTTGTGAAATTGATATGCTATTGTGTTGAGCGTGAACCCTATAAATTGAGTACTTTTTCTAATTAATATGAATTGATGAAATAAAGTAAGGAGAAATTTAGAGAGATATTGATTTTGTATTTTCTCTTTTCTTGCTGTTTAGGTTTTTATATATAATTTAAAAAATTAATATCATAATTGAAACTGACCAAAGTGTTCATATAATTATTTAGAATTTGTGCATTGAAAGCTTACTTTGAAATTTGTGATTTAATATGATGTATGCTAGTTTATATATATAGAGGTAGTTATTTATATTAATAATTTATGTAAATAATATTGTAGAGTGTTATAGTATGATTTCAAAAATTATTAAGTGTTGGAATTTGAGAATATTATGGTTAAATTTCATGAACATGTGTATGTTGTACCTTATGAATATCATTGGGAATGTTATGAGATGGTTGATGTAATGTTATGAGATGTTAAAGTGTGGACATGATATTCGATTGTGAATAAGTGGATGTGTTTAACACTTGATGTTACATTAATTATATCGTGAGCAATGAATTATACAATAACCCGACCAGTGTTTATGCGCAGTGTTAAAGAGAAAGTGTAGGTTCCTAGTTAGGAACCAATGTTAAATTGTAGCACAATTGTGTTAAACATGTTTGAAACATGAGTGTGAGGTCGTGGTATTGTATAATTCATGAGCAGTGCTTATAAATGAAATATGTGATGAATTGTGGAATAATATGTTGCCTTGAGATTATAATATTGTTATTGAGATTGAGTAAAAGTGTAAAGTAAAACAGGTGTTGAATTGTGAGATACGTGAAAACATGTGATGGTGGATTGTGACATTATGAGATGTGAAATTGTGAATGAGTTTTGGTTGTGAATAAGTGTGTGATTAACTCTTGATGTGACATTATTTGTGTAAGCTGTGAATTGTACAATAACCCGATCAGTGTTATCTTGAGAAAAGTGTAAATGCGCAGTGTTAAAGAGAAAGTGTAGGTTCCTATTTAGGAACCAGTGTTAAATTGTAGCGCAATATGTTGTACGTGTTTAAGACACGAGTGTGAGGTTGTGGGTATTGTATAATTCACTAGCAGTGTCTGTGTGCTAAAATGATTTTAGGGGTTGGACCTGAATCAGGAGGGAGAGGCCCTGACGGACTCTTCGGAGTGTAGGCCTTGGGGGTCACCGGGTTTGAGTGCTCCTTTTAGCCTATGCTGATCCCATATGGTTGGAGCATTCTTGCAAAACATCGTGACCCTGACTGGTGATGAGAATCATTAAACTGGCCAAATACAGGCTAAAGGCCCAAGTGGAGAAGGACAAAGCCCCCGAGTGAAGAAGGATGAAGGACCAAGTGGAGAAGGATGAAGGCCCAGAGGCAGAGACACTATCAAGACTATTAATTGTTGTTGAAGACCCAAACTAATTTGAAGGCCCAAGTTAAATATGTTTTTTAGTTATAATTTTTATTTATTGTAATTTTGACTCAAACTATTTAGAAGGCCTATGTCTATTTTTATCTTTTTGTTCAGATACACTATATGTATTGGTTTTTGTTTTGAATAAAAAAAACTTTTGGCATTTTCATAAAATTTGGTGAGAGTTTCTCTCTGGGTTCCTTGTTGAACCAATTATCAGACTTATCAAGGTAATCCTTGTGGCGTCTATCCTGACTTATCTTCCTTCACCGGAAGTGGCGTCTATCCTAACTTATCTTCCTTCACCGGAAGTGGCGTCTACCCTGACTTATCTTCCTTCACCGGAAGTGGCGTCATCCAAACCTTTGTAGCCTGTATCAAACGATCTGCCCCGTAAGATTCACATCATCTAGTATCAGATCCAGGTTTGGATGATGTGAATCTTACGGGGCGGATCGTTTGATACAGGCTACGAAGTTTTGGATGACGCCACTTCCGGTGAAGGAAGATAAGTCAGGGTAGACGCCACTTTCGGTGAAGGAAGATAAGTCAGGGTAGACCCCACTTCTAATGAAGGAAGATAAGTCAGGGTAGACGCCACTTCCGGTGAAGGAAGATAAGTCAGGGTAGACCTACATGAAACAGAAACATACTTAATCATTAATGATAATGATCTAGTTTGGTTATCACAAGCTGCAAGCTGTGATGATTCTGAGAAGTGGTTAAATACCATGAAAGAAGAGATAAATTCCATGGAACATAATGATATTTGGGACCTTGTAGAATTACCAAAGGGTTATAAGAGAGTTAGTTGAAAGTGGGTCTTCAAGACTAAACATGACTCTCATGGCAACCTTGAACATTACAATGCTAGACTTGTTACTAAGGGATTTTACTCAAAAAGATGACATTGATTATTAAGAGACATTTTCACCGTTCTCATGAAAGGATTCTTTCAGGATTATCATGACATTAATAGCCCATTATGACTTGGAGCTACATTAGATGGATGTGAAAACTGTCTTTCTTAATGGAGATTTTGAGGAGAATGTTTATATGAACCAACCAATGGGGTTCTCAGTTTAAGGAAAGGAACACATGGTGTGCAAATTAAAGAAACCAATATACGGTCTTAAGCAAGCTTCCCGCCAATGGTATTTAAAGTTTGATGATACCATTGCTTCCTTTAGATTTAAGGAAAATACTATTGATCGGTGTATATCTCTGAAGGTCAATGGGATAAGCTTATTTTTCCAATTCTGTATGTTGATGATATCTTGCTTTCAATTAATGATCTTGGTCTTTTTCATGAGACTAAGAAATTTCTCTCTAGCAACTTTGAAGTGAAAGATATGAGTGAGGTTAGCTATGTGATAGGGATAGAAATATTTTGTAATAGATCACACGGATTGTTAGGTTTATCTCAGAAAACATATATCAATAAAGTACTAGAGAGATTCAGGATGGAAAGGTGTTCAACATCACCTGTTCTAATTTAGAAAAGAGATAAATTTAGTCTCGCACAATGTCCTAGAAATGATATGGAGCGGAATCAAATGGAAGCAATTCTGTATGCATCAGTTGTCGTTGCATCTACCCTGAAAGCTGAATTTGTAGCATGTTTTAAGGCTACAATTTAGACTAATTGGCTGCGAAACTTTATTTCAGGGCTTGGAATTGTCGACAATATTGCTAGGCCACTGAAATTTTTTTGTGATAACTCCACATCAATATTTTTCTAAGAATGACAAGTACTCTAAGGGTGCTAAGCATATGGAATTGAAGTAATTTGTCGTGAAGGAAGAAGTTCATAAACAAAGAGTGTCAATAGAACATATTAGCACAAACTTTATGATAGTTGATCCTTTGACAAAGGGATTATCACCCAAAGCATTTATAGAACATGTTGAAAGTATGAGCATTATTGTTATTGATGATCATTAAATGTAATTTACCTTATGCATTTTAGTGACACTCTGAGCTCATTTATGATATGTTTCTAATTACCCGTTCTCTATGTTTGCATGCATATTTGTATTAGAGTAATGTTAACAGGCTTTATCTTGAATAGAGACATTATGTTGGACCAATTATGTACTCCTAACTAATGGTCATATTAAGGAGAAGACTAATTTGTAGTACATGGAAGGGACTATATCGATTGAGTAATGTACAACCGCCATGACTCGAATTAGTTTCTATTCTTAATCATGAAATTATGATGTACCCAATGTATAGAACAATTTAGTCATTTTAATGTGCATTATGTTAGTTTAGTCTATTTATTTATTTAGTCCATAATGTTTAGTAATGTTACATGAGCCAAGTGGGAGAATGTTAGAATTAATGTCTCATGTGAGAGACATGTGACTTATGTAGGGACTAATAAATAAATAATTAATAATTAAGAACTAAATTGTAATTGGATTAAATAGGAGAAGTTTCTAAAGAAACCTGCTACATGATGGGACTAAATTGTTAGACAAGTGGCCTCAGATATCTTAAGAAGGGGGGTTGAATTAAGATACACAAGATATCCCCCAATTAAAATTTAACTCTCTTTTTGATTAACAATGCAACCCTTATTATGAATTACTCTAAGAACAATTCAAAAACAAACTTTTAAAGCAAAATATAAACAATAATAAATAAAAGAAGTTTAAGGGAAGAGAGAATGCAAACTCAATTTTATACTAGTTCGGCCACGCCTTGTGCCTACGTCTAGTCCCCAAGCAACTCACTTGAGATTTTCACTATCTTGTAAAATGCTTTTTACAAAGTCTGAACCACACAGGGACAACCTTTCCCTTGCGTTCAGAAATCCTTACAAAGAGACTCTCGATCCCTTAATCAATCTCTTTGAATAAGAAGAAGAAGAAGAATTCTCTCTTTAAGAGAAAAATATTACAATTGAAGATCACTCAAGATTCCTTATTAAATTTGCAAGTGTTTTGACCAAGGAATTCTTTTTGAGAGTTATAAGACAATTTGGTATTGAGAGGATAAGACAATTTGTTCAGGAAAATTCTCTTTTTCAAAATTTCATGTCCCAAGTCACCTATTTATAGACCTTTGATAGCCATTCAAAAACTTCTTGAACAGTTGTGACTCTTGGGAGTTATTTTCGAAAATTCCTTACTGGTAATTGATTACATAATTGTTGTAATCGATTACACAGTTAGTTTCTGAAGAGTTGTGACTCTTCAGATTTGAAATTTGAATTTTCATGTCTGGTAATCGATTACACACAAGTTGTAATTGATTGCAAGCTTTAAAATTTAAATTCAAATTTCTAAAGGATGTTATAAAAAGTTTAAAAAACTTCTGGTAATCGATTATAAGCCTTGCGTAATCGATTACAAGCTTAAAATTTAAATTCAAATTTTGTAAAAACATTTCAGAAATTATTTTGGTCACTGGTAATCGATTATAGCCTCTGGTAATCGATTACCAGAGAGTAAATATCATATTTAAGAAATCTCAGAAAAACTTTTGGAAAATATCCTTTGGCCAAACCTGTGCATCATCAATTAAGAAACTCTTCCTTAGATTCTAGGGACGAAGTTCATCAATTATCTTGAATTTCTAGATTCTTGACTTGGATCAAACGTGAGAAGCGCTTATCTTTGGCATCATCAAAATTTCATAAAACTTCATATAATATTTGCTTCTACATAAATTATGATGTACCCATATGTCGTCTTCAAGATAATTGGAAGAGAAGGATTGGATACGTTGCATAAGTCTGAGCAAGAGATCCGACTCCCATACAAATAAAGCATGTCTCCACCTATCCACTTCACTGACACTCTCCCTTTTATTTAAGGAAATGGAATATAATCTAGGAAATTTCTCTTTTAGTGGTTCCTCCTCTACCCAACAATGTTCCCAGAATAAGGTTGTCTCCCCATTCCCCACTTGTTTAACCATGTTAGTTGAAAACAAACTATCACCCCCTTCCCCTATGCATAGTTTCTTGACATCTCTCCACCATATAGATTCTAGCCTATGTTGACAGCTTTGGGGTTGCTCAAGAATTACCCATGCTTAGTAAAAGGGTATTCCAACTTGATTTTGCTAAAGAAAGAAGGAAATGAATGAATAGTGCAAGTTCTTCAGGGAAACATTCCAAGAAATCTTCAAGAAGCTCATTAGCACTCTCAATTCTTTTTGCATATTCACTAATAATCTAGATCATCAATGCCTATCCACAAAGGAAACAGAAAAAAAAAATAAGCATGCATGCATGCTAATGCAAAATGACTATTAAAAGGCACACATAAACTCATACCCTGGCTTCAAGCTCGTCTAGGGTCTAACTTCTCACAAAGTGTTGCATTATGAACTTGTACCTACAAAAACGAAACATGTTCAAATAAATTTTGAATACGATAATGAATGCTAACTTTGCAGTTTGCATCTTTGTCCATCACCCCTTTCCAAAATGGTAAAATTCCTATTCCGGAATGCTAAAAAATAATCAGTATTCCAAAAAAGGTTTTTTGGAAGGTTGTTGTGTTTTGCACCTTTTTTGTGTCCCTAATGCCATGCGTGACTTCTTTCTTGCACCACAGTGGTCAACGGTGGTGTTTGGTGGTGGTTTTTGTGTGTAGCAACCGTGTTGGGTGATTACGTGGAGGTAGCACACAGTGGTGTTGGGTGGTTGGATGAAGAGGCATTGTTGTCTGTTTGGGTTTATCGAGATGCATGAAGCAAAAAAATGGGTGCAAGAAGCAATTGCCAAAAAGGGAAGGATGTAGGTTGGGGAAGATGCCATGGAATTGAGCTACAACCAAACACTAATGGCCTAAGCCTTAAGCTTATATGCAAGCAATAGAGTTGGAGCAGTTGTTATGTCCATTATCATTTTTTTAGTACTTCCCTCTTTCCTATTTTAATTTAGTTAAGACTTAAATGACTTCATTTTTTTAAACCTTATTTTTTGTCTCACATCTTCGCACACTCCCTCCCCTGTGATAATACATACACTCCTTCTGAGGCGATGAACACTCCCCCTCTCTTTCATTAGAATTGCTCCTCTCTTTCACTTCCTTTATGACCTCCGATTCAATATCAATAGCATGCTTCGATTTTCCTTACTTGTTTGGTCTCTTTGTCTAACATTAGTGTTTTTTCATCAAGGGCTCAAACACAATATGTTTGTGCTCTTATTTTGTGATTTATGCATAATTAAAATAAATAAAGTTGTGAAGGAAATAAAATTAAAAGTTAAATTTAATCTAGATATTTTTTGAGATGCGTTTATTTTTTAATTCTAGAAAGTATTTTTCAGATTATTGTTTCAAATTTTGTATTCTAGAAAGTACTTTCCGAAAATGGTAAAAACTAAAATAGAATTTTGAAAACTACTTTCCAGAATAATGATAAAAGGGTATTTTAGGTATAAAGAGTATTTATGATAGAAAGTTTTGAAATAAAATAAAAGGGGAGTGTACTAAGAAAGAAAGGATGCGTATAACTTTTTCATAGGGATAGTTGGGATCATGTATGTACTACACATTATAGGGGATTTCTATTGGCAGTACCACTTTTGCTATTGGCACTACCCACATGGTTGGGTTTTTCACATTACTCTGAAATTACCCTTCCCATGGAAACACAATTCCATTGCACACTTGTACAACAAATTGGTGTTTCCGTTGCACACATGAGGGTGAAAAAATAAAAACAACAAAAATACTATTTCGTTGTACATGAAATCGTATTTATGTTGCTTTTGTTTTTTTCATCCCCTCATGTGTGAAACAAAAATATGATTTTGTTGTACGCTATAGAACAACAGAATCGCATTTTCGTTGTTGGCTCGACCATCAAAATCTCGCCAAAAATGACCTTCCTTGACCACCACAAACACTTAAAAATCCAGCCAACACCACAAACACACAAAAATTTAGCCAACATTGCATGTGTGACCTTCTCGACCATTTGGATTTGCTCGTGACCTTCCCCACTGTTGTTGTCACAGGCAAATCTAGGTAGTGGTGTTTAGGTCATTGTTATTGTGAATCTGGGTGATGGTGTTTGGGTTACATGTGAATCTGGGTTATGGAGGTGCTAGTGGAGACATGTCGATAGTGGCACTACTTGAGACTCGACGCTAGGGTGAAGTGGGGCGATGAAACTTGGATTTTGATGGGTGGGGTGACACAAGGAAGTCGTAGGGGAAGGGGTGGAGATTTGGTGATGGTACAAAAGAAGGATTTCACCAAGTTTGGTAGTGTCAATAACACTATTCATAGTGGGAATAGTAGTTCCCCACAATATATTCAAACCAAACCCGATAGTTTTAACGTGTCAAACTATTTTTATGACTCGATTTACCTGTTAACTGTTCAAACCCACCCAAAATATAATTTTTCCCCAATTTTAGATCACTTGTACTTGTTTGCTCACTCTTACAAGTAATATGCATATGGTCATGCTTTTTTACTTTAGTGCGATCATTGTATAAAAAATAATTGAAAAAACTATAAAAAGAAGTGCATGTTCAATAAATTTAAAAAGAAAACATACAAGAAATAAAATCCATTTCACAACCTCACCTGTGACCATAATTATTAGCAAATCGATCATCGACTCTATCAAATACTGGGTCAGGGGTTGACTTAGTGAGTCATTAGTTGACTTGTACAACCCAGTCATTATTAAAAAAATATAAATAATTTCATAACCTATAAACTTATTTACTTAAGATTTAAACTTTAACAATATTCAACATATTTAGAAACATAATTATGAACCTATTTAAAATCTTGAGCATGCAACATAATTTTTTGAATTTAATATAGAAGACCTTAAGTTAAGTTAGAATTAAAAATATATTAGTATCTATATATTAAAACTGTTAGGCATAATCTAATATGCATATGTATATATACACACACAGATAAATTAGCCAAGAGAAAATAAAAAATGACAATAACGTAATCATCTCAAATTCTAAGATGTGGTTATGTTTGATAAAAAAAAAGCTAATCTATAAACAACACAAATATAAAGTATAAATTGAATTTTCTGACGAGTGAATTTTTTCAAGTATAAAAAAAACTAAAAAATGCTCGACTCGCCCAGTCACTAATTCAAAGCCGATTCGAACAAAATTGCATCGGATTGTATCATGTCATTTGCATTTATGATCTAATTGGTGTCTTAAACCAATGTCTATTTATCAGGCCAAAAAATTGATTTGATCGGTTTGAGTCGAGTCTGATAACTATGTCTGTAACTATCAAGGGAGTTTAAATTTGTGGGTAAATAGACACTTTTGTCCCTCAATGTGTAATTCGTTGACAAATGCGTTCTTGAAAGAAGAAAATACAAAATTTAGTCCCTGAAAGTGTTAAAAGAGCGACAAATATATCCGGCCATTAACTTTCGCCCGTCACCGTTAATAAAATAGACTATGTGGCACGAAGGGACAAATTTGTCACTGAAATTGTGGAAGCAATGTCTTCCAAGATTATTTTGATGATGCCAAAGAATCAAGAGTCAAACAAGTTTCAAGAATCAAGATCAAGATTCAAGATTCAAGTAAAGAATCAAGAATCAAGACTCAAGATTCAAGAATCAAGAGAAGACTCAATCAAGATAAGTATTAAAAGAGTTTTTCAAAACATTGAATAGCATAAGAATTTTTCAAAAAGAAAAATCTTTTACCAAAGAGTTTTACTCTCTGGTAATCGATTACCAGAAGGTAGTAATCGATTACCAGTAGCCAACATTCTTTTCAAAACTGATTTACAAAGCTGTAATCGATTACCATAATCATGTAATCGTTTACCAATGTTTTAAAACGTTAGATTTCAAATTTCAAGAGTCACAACTTGTGATAAAACTTTTTCAAATCATTTCAAACTTGTGTAATCGATTACACAATACTTGTATAATTGATTACCAGTGTTTCTAAACATTTTGATTTTTAAATTTAAACATGAAGAGTTACATCTGTTTATGTGTAATCGATTACACTATGATGGTAATCGATTACCAGTAACTGATTTCGAAAAATAAATTACCAAAAGTCACAATTCTTAAAGTGACTTGTTTCTGAAGAGTTTTTCAAAAGTCACAACTTTTAAAGTGACTAGTTTTCAAAAGAATCACAACTTTTAAAAAGTGACTAGTTTTAAAGAAATTGCCAAGAGTCACAAACTTTAACTTGAGTCATCAAATGATTATAAATATGTGACCATGACACAAATTTAAAAAAACAGATTTCCTTTTATGCATAACAGATTTCCTTCATCTTTCTAAAATTTTTTGTTCAATACTTTCTCTTTCAAGAAAAGTTCATTGACCAAAAACTTGTGCTATTTTTTTTCTTTATTCCTTCTCTCTTGTCAAAAGATTCAAAGGACTAACCGCCTGAGAATTCTTTTGTTTCTTCCCTTCTCCCTCTTGACAAAAGATTTCAAAGGACTAACCGCCTGAGATATCTTTTTCCCTTTCCCTTTAAACAAAAGATTTCAAAGGACTAACCGTCTGAGATATCTTTTGTTTCCCCTTAAAAAGATTCAAGGGACTAACCGCCTAAGAATTCTTTGTCTTAACACATTGGAGCGTACATCCTTTGTGGTACAAGTAGAGCGTACATCTACTTGGGTTGTGATACTGAGAACAAGAGAGGGTACATCTCTTGTGGATCAGTTCAAGTGGAGCGTACATCCACTTGATTGTTCAAAGAGAACAAGGGAGGGTACATCCCTTGTGGATCTTTGCTTGTAAAGGATTTTACAAGGTTATTGGAAATCTCAAGAACCGGTGGTTGCTTGGGGACTGGATGTAGGCATGGGTTGTGGCCGAACCAGTATAAATCTTGTGTTTGTCTTATTCTTCCCTACACTCTTTAATTTCCGCTGTGTATTTTTTATTTCCTCTTTACTTTTGTCTAAGTTATTGTTTCTCTTCTTTACTTTCACATAACTTAGTAGTAAAGCCTAATTGAATCTAGTTATATTAAGAAGGATAAATTTTATTTAGTCAAGACACGTTCATAATTAATTCAACCCCCCTTCTTAATTATTCCGAGGTCACTTGATCCAACAAAAATGATTGCCAACGTGGATTGCTAGCATATGGGCATATTTGTCATAATATTTTTTTGACTTTTCGTCTTTTCACTCCGCTAACAAATGCGTCCGCGAAAGATGAAAATGCAAAATTTAGTCCCTGAAAGTATAAAAAGTACGACAAATATATCTGAACGTTAATAATGAATTGTATAGGAGAGAAGTTAGGGAAAAAGGGATTAAAATCAGTAAAATACAGCTTAAGATTTGAACTTTTATACTTTGATTATCTATCTATTTATCCATCTATCAAATTGTTAATTAGTTTTTTAATTAATCAATATAACTACTTGTTTTCCAATATAAAATAAATTTCTTTAGTTTTATGATATAAAAAAATTGAGTTACCATTTGAAAAAATGAAAGCCTTTTATTTCTTGATTTTTTTGTTTCTTTAATTAATTATTAATTTTTATTACGTACTTTGTCTGTCAAATGGAATGCAAGGTCGCTGTAGCTCTTAAATCAGCGAAAGATACAACTCTACGTCCCAAAGGTAAAGAATAAACCTCTGTAATAATATTTTTTTTTGTTTGAAGTTAACTTTTGTATTAGTTTGAACATTATTGTATTTTTTATTTAAATTTATTTGAGTTCTTTATTTGTTAGTAACGATTTTCATTTAATTCATATTATGTATAATAAGTATTGTCTCGAGTGAAAACACCTAAGGTTTATCCAAGTGCTTCTTTCATATTTGAGGTATATATATATATATATTATTGATTAAGGAAAAAGACTTATAATTCCACTTTAGCTTTATTTAGTTTAAATTTTGTGAGACTTTTTTTTATAAAATAGTTGATTAAATTATTTTTTTAAAATAAATAAATAAATAAATAAATTTGGTCCCACGCCCGATTGTGTTTTTTCTACTCAAGACTCTTGACATATTATTTTCAATTTAAATATAAGGATACTTAAATTGAAATTGAGATATGGAATAATTTTAAAGATTAAAGGTCAAAAATTTAGTAGAAATTTTGATAAAATTATAAGATATAAGATAAAGTTTTTTTTAATACCAAAGATTAAGGTTTGACAAGAAAATCAAAATAATAAAAATATATATTTTAAAAGGAAATTTAAAAAAGATATTGCATAAGTACTAAACAAACAAAGCATTAAATTACAAAACATAATAATAATAATAATAATAATAATAATAATAATAATAATAATAATAATAATAATAATAATAATAATAATAATAATAATAATAATAATTAGTCACAATCTATTATTAACGTCCGAATATATTTGTCGTACTTTTTATACTTTCAGGGATTAAATTTTGTATTTTTATTTTTCTGAAATTTGTTAACATAGTGGAAAGACAAAAGTAGGCTATTTTATTGTGATAAATATGTCTCTATATAAACAAGTGAAAGTACTACGACAAATATATTTCTATACTGTCAATTTAATTTGACAATCATTTCCGTAACAAATTTGTACTCCGTGCGTAGGTTATCTTATTAGCGACAACAATGAACTTTAATAATTGAATATATATTTGTCATATTACTAACTTTTGTATTTTAATCTTGAATGTATTTTAATCTTGAAGTTGAAGAAGAAAAGTGACTATTTATCTTATATTTCCTGAATAAGATCCTTGAGTTAGTATAAATTCTAGATCCAAAATGTCATTGCCACGTCGGCTCCTCCTCCCGAGATGACCAAAACACCCTCTTTTCACTCACCTCTACGCAGCATAACCAAAACCCGACAGGCAACTGCAACACTCACGTTCCCCTCTCCCATCACATCATCATTGTTTTCATCACTCCCAACCCAAGGGTCTCACACACGCAAAACAATTAAACAAAGAGCTTCCACCGTCGACTTGCATCTCTTCAAAACGCCACCGTACTGCTCACAAGCCAATGCCTTGCTCTTCCATCACTTCCACCGCCGATGACAGCAGCAGCAACAACAACAACAAGAAGAAGGATGGTTCTTCTCTCCATGACTTCAAGCTGAACGAATCGACCTTCTTAGCTTCGCTCATGCCTAAGAAAGAGATTGGCGTCAATCGCTTCTTCGACGCTCATCCCGAATACGACGGTCGCGGCGCTCTCATTGCTATCTTCGGTACTCCTAGCTATACCGTTGACTCTCCTACTTTCCCTTCAATTTCCTCTTTTTTTTTTCTTTATTTTTTAAGATTTTTAGGTTGTGGAAACGTTCTCAAGCGATAAATTGGAAATGATCTCGAGTTGAGGATTGTGTTCGAGTTAATTTGTTGTATGATTAAGCTGTATTATGTAATAGTAAGAATTTAAGAGTGGAAATGATCGAAATTAAGACGCGTTTATCTCTTTGTTTTTCAGGTTAATTGTGTGTTTGCTTTGCATGTGTTAAATCAGTGGACTGTGTGGAGTTTTGTGAGTGGAATTAATCAAAATTAAGATGCGTTTTATTGTCTCTTTGTTTTCGGATTAGTTGTGTGCTTGCTTTGCATGTGTGAATTTAGTGGAGTGAGTGGAGATAAATTGTGAATTTGATGAAAAGAAATTGAAGAAGTGCTGAAATTATTTGAGTTCATAGTTGTTGTAATGGAAAGTGATTTAGTGATGTCCATTTGTGTGGTTTGGATTTTGATGTGAACGAATGAGAGATGGAATTAACAAGAGAGAACCTGTTGTAGTGACATTGTTGGATTGGCAGCGCTAAAGAAGTGTTTTTTATTGCTTTAGGAAACATTTTGTAAGGAGTGTTGGCGATTAAGATTTCGTGTTGTGTCTGTATTCACATGTTACGGATTTATTGTTTTTTGAATTTTTAGATGTTTTTTTCTGTTTCAATTTAGTGATGAAGATACTTGTGTGCTGTGTTCGTTATTAGCTATGTTTGCATTTTTAGGCTTCTGTTTTTAATCCGAATCACTTTTACTAGTACGTTCTCACTAGAACCTAGAGTAATGATTGTAACCTTCACTCTTCTCTTGCATTGGCTATGTGCCAATTTAATTTGCTGCTACTAAAATGTCTTTTAATGATTATGTTGCTTGTATTCTTAAGTATGTTTTTGTTATACTGTCTGATTGTATTTGTTAATAGTTCATATGACAAATTTGTTAAATCGTTAGATCTGCATGTTTACAGATTCTGGTGTAGACCCAGCTGCTGATGGATTACAGATTACCTCAGATGGGAAACCAAAAGTTCTTGATGTCATTGATTGGTAAATAAATTGAAAGTACTTCATTTTGGATATTTAGTTTAGCTGATATTTCTTTTGAGTGTTTATTGGTTTCCCAATTAATATATGGCACTTTTTCTTTCCTCAGCACAGGGAGTGGTGATATTGATACCTCAAAGGTGGTGAAGGCCGATTCTGATGGTCGTATTTGTGGGGCATCAGGTTAGTGCTAGGAATGGTATATAGCCTGTTGATACAAATAATTATGTTTAGACGTTTTTCAGTATATTGTAGTAATTGCTTGTAACTCAGGAGGTATTTGCAAAAGAATACTACATGCAAATTATGGTGAGTTGGTGACCTCGTTTAGGGATGAAACTAGACAATTATTACAGTGAGTAGGGCAGTTTGTAAACAAATTGATACTCCTGATCACATATACATTAAAGACGTGATTTTTAATATACCCTAATTAAGTGAAAATTAAGAATACAAGGGACTGATTTGTTTTGATTTTATTTTGTTGTTGTAAAAATCAAATTTCTGTAAAATATAATTCAAAAACAGTTTTGAAGAACAAAAATAATAAAAATATGCTTAGATAATTTGTTCCCATAGTAGTTCCAAAATCAACTTGTTCTTTAAATTACAACCCTTCTGTTGATGAGGCAGTGTTTCAATTTTTTATTATTTACAGAATAATAAATTTAAAAGTATATTTGAACTGTTTTTGTTTTCTTGGTTTTAAAACTCCTACCTTGTTGTATTGTTTTGAAAAATTAAGATAAGGAAACACTCTTAAACAAGGTTTCATTAATTCTTTATTATTAAAAACCAAAAGCTCTTACTGAAAACAGAAACCAAACAGGCTCTTAAAATATTCTCCTCCAACAAGTCTGACAAAGTATTTATTTTTCTTATTTTTATTTATGTTTTCTGTCTATTAGAGTAATGTATAGGAAATGGAAATTGAATTATTAAGCTCTTGTTGTTGCCTTGGTCTTCCTGAAAAATATTGTACAGGGGCATCATTGGTTATCAATACTTCATGGAAAAATCCTTCTGGTGAATGGCGTGTGGGTTATAAATTAGTTTATGAGCTATTCACGGAAGATGTGATTTCTCGTTTGAAGGTGGTAATACAGTTTTTTGAAATATTTTAGCTTCTCTAGGCTTCATACCTCTGGCTATTAGATGTAATTTTTGTTTTCTCCTCTTGAAATGCTCATTGGCAGAAAGAAAGAAAGAAAAAGTGGGATGAGAAAAACCAGGAGGAAATTGCTAAGGCTGTAAAACAACTTGCTGACTTTGATCAGGTTCATTGGAAATTTTATTGATTCTTGCATATGCTAGAATGGTAGAACTGAAAATTACATATGATATAGTCAACACTTCAACATTTGGTTTAGTAGGAATGGCATATTGCAGGGGCAAACTGTTCACATGTTCTCTTTTTGTTATTACATTTTCCTATCTTGTGTCTGGTTGATACATTGATTGGTACTGTGTTTGAGACAAGATAAGAAATTTATCCTTTCATATCCCATCCTGCTTTTCCTGCTGTATTTTCTTAACATTCTTTCTGTAAGTACTCATCAGTAGTGCATTATGCTATTATGAACAGATGAATTTTTTTTTAAGGATTCAACATAGCCTATGAGTATGTGAGTGTGTTATGTGCTATTTTTTCCTTCTGGATGCTCATTTACCGATATGATTGCCTGTTGATTTTTTTAATTTAATTACCAGAGCAAATTGCAGATAGTACTCTTGATTTGATGAATAGCTATCATGCTTATCCAGATATGATTTGGTTGTTTTTATTTATGTTTTTATATTGTTCTTGTTCCATATAACTCAAACTATGATACATTTTCTAGAAACACATCAAGGTAGAAGACGTAAAACTTAAAATGTCCCGGGAAGATCTCCAGAATAGACTTGATATTCTGAGAAGGCAATCTGAGGTGAGTGCTGAGCATGTCATCTTCCTTTGTTGCTCTTCGGGTATTTGTGTCTTTTCCTGTCCTTGAAATAGGTAATGAACAATTGATTTGAATTTATATCATTATAGGACACTCATAAGTGGTGGAATGAGGATATTGATAGAATGATTGTCTCTGTATGAAATAATGTTGAATTTTTTTTTCCACCTGGCCACACATAAACAATGAATTTCTTGTTTTTTCTCCCTCTGACTCGTCTCAATGACTCAAACTAAAAGAGACATTTATACTTGTGTTTGTGCTCCCACTGAGAATTTTTTCAACTTGAATTCCTTACATTGAAAAGGAAATGCTGTTTTATGTTTTAGAGCTATGATGATAAAGGGCCTGTCATAGATGCTGTTGTCTGGCATGATGGAGAGGTTTGGAGGGTAGCCCTTGACACACAGAGTCTGGAGGATGATCCAAATTGTGGGAAGCTTGCTAGTTTTATGCCTTTAACTAATTATAGGTACATTTAATTCCTGGTGTTAATATTTATTATAACAGTTGATCTTAGTTGATAGCTTTTGTCTGGAGATGCATTGCGAAATTGGCAAATACTCGTGTTTGGGTTTGGGCTACATATTTCCTACTGCAATGAACCTTTTCTTTGATTGTCACTGCTTACAGCTTTGGTTTGAAAACCATGTTCTATTGAGTATTTGACTCCCACCTTGTTTTCTGGAGTTATTTATATTATGACAAAATGCTACTGTAAATGTTGTATATATGAAAATATATGTCATATCTTTTAAATATAAAGTAAAATGTGAAATGATTTGAATCGGATTGAATCTTCAGTGTGTTGTTCTTATGTTTTTGAAAATTTCTTTTGAAACAATTTGACACTTGATTTTTATGTCATCATATTGTTCAGTTTTTTTGGTACAACAAAACTGTTTAGATGACATTCTGCAAACAGTACTTCTGAATGTATTTGGTTTCTCCACTCAGGGTTATGGGTTTCTATCTGGTTTTTGTATTACAGAAAAAAATCAAATTGATAACTTTTTTTCCTAGAAAAGGAGCAACTTAACGATTGAGTTGGGAAGAGCTTGGTTCCCAGCTTTACTATAGTTTGATGTTTCTGAATTAATTTACTTTGCCATCAAAGAAACTAATTTATGTGGTTTAGCTATTGAAGCAATTGTTGTCATTTTTGTTTCTATCAAGTTGCATTAAAATCGTTAAGTGATTTCAATACTAACTGTGACTGCCTATTCTTTCAGGATTGAGAGAAAGTATGGCGTCTTCAGCAAATTAGATGCTTGTACATTTGTTGTTAATGTCTATAGTGATGGGAATGTCTTAAGTATTGTAACAGACTGTTCGGCACATGCCACCCATGTTGCCGGTATAGCTACTGCTTTCCACCCAAAGGTACCAATATATAATTTTATCTATATAGTGCAATATTCTTGCAAGGAATAGTATACCTTTTGATATACAATTTTGTTGTTAGGAGCCCTTGTTGAATGGAGTTGCACCTGGTGCACAAATAATATCTTGTAAAATTGGGGATTCTCGCTTAGGTTCAATGGAAACAGGAACTGGTTTGATTCGGGCACTGATAGCAGCTGTGGAGGTGCTTCAAAATTTTCTTCTTTTTACTCCTCTTTAACTGATTATCCTGGATATTTTGACAAGTGAAATATAATTTGCCTTTGATTTTTGTGTGTCTGATGAACTGAGTTTGTTTTAGGATCTTATAACATCCTGCATAAGACTTTTATTGATGGGCATGCAGTATTTCTTTTTCAGCATAAGTGTGACCTTATCAATATGAGTTATGGTGAAGCAACATTACTGCCAGACTATGGACGCTTTGTTGATCTTGTGAATGAGGTATTTTCTTAGACTTTCATTTTAGCTGAGCACTGATATCATTTATTATCTATTCTCTTAGTTGTTGTTTTGGTTGGTTTACTTATAGGTGGTGAACAAGTATCGTCTGATATTTATTAGCAGTGCTGGTAATAGCGGGCCAGGATTGAGCACTGTTGGTGCACCTGGTGGTACATCTTCAAGTATCATAGGTGTTGGCGCATATGTGTCTCCTGCTATGGCTGCCGGTGCTCATTGTGTTGTTGAACCTCCATCTGATGGGCTTGAATACACTTGGTATATTCACTTCTCTGAAACTTCCTAATTGGATGACTTTTTATATCCTCGTGTCTTAATTTCATTACCTTTTTTTGCATCATTATCATTGCATGATTGATGCAAATAACTTTGCAGGTCTAGCCGAGGACCAACAGCTGATGGAGACCTTGGTGTTTGTGTGAGTGCTCCCGGTGGTGCTGTTGCTCCTGTCCCCACATGGACTCTTCAACGGCGTATGCTCATGAATGGGACATCAATGGCATCACCATCAGCCTGTGGAGGAACTGCGTTGCTCATAAGTGCAATGAAGGTTCTTGCATGTGGTTCTTTTGTAGCTTATCTTATTTAGTGGTCTTTACTTGCACACATATCTCTAGTTTTCTGATGTGTTGCATGTGTATGATCTGCATTCAGGCCGAGGGAATCCCTGTGAGTCCATACAGTGTGAGGAAGGCACTTGAAAATACTGCAATTCCCATAGGTGATTTACCTGAGGATAAATTATCCACTGGACAAGGGCTTATGCAAGTTGACAAGTTAAATAATCTGCCCAGTTTTTACTTCTATGAAAATTTTAGTAAATCCTAGTTTTGTGACGTTTATTGACTTAAATCATATACTCCTTGACAGGGCTTTTGAATATATACAGAAGTGCCAAAATGTTCCATGTGTTTGGTATCAAATAAAAATCCAGCAATGTGGAAAAACAAGTGAGTTTACATTCTACAATGTACTTTTTACCTTCCCCTTATGTGAACAAAGAAGACGGGAAATATATTATCTTTTGGCTTTCCCTTATATTTCTAACAGTAGAAAGTGTAGCATGTTATTGCTATATGTGAGATTAAAATCATTCTCGAGCCTTTACCTAATGGCTTAAGATTTTGGGATAGTTGGCATTTGGCACATTAAATGATATCAAAGCCCAATAATTTAACCTCCATTGTTCTAACAAGAGTGCAGGCAATGCAATAGCCCACCCTACCTGGTGCTACTAAGGGCTTTTGCATGAGGGGTGTGTTAGATATAAAATCTTTCATGTGACTTCACCTAAAAGATAGTTGGTTCATGACAATATATACAATTAAGTTACTCGGGGAAAATAGGTTGGCAGACATTCTTTTGTATATAGTGAACATTTCGTCTAATATTGTGAATTTGTATGAATTTTTTTTTTCTTGCCTAGGATTGTCTCTCAACTTCCTTGCTCCTGTCTAAAGTTGATGATAGAGTTACATTAGCATACAAAACATGACAACCTATATGAGAAAGAAAATTCTAATGTTTGGAAAGAGAATTACAGTTAGAGATTGAGATTTTTGGTAAATTGCTGGAGTGAAAAAGCACTCAGCGGCATCTATATTTATACTCATTTCAGAATAAATTGCATTTAAGAGTAATAAATAAAAATGCAACTCCCTAAGAATAATGATTAGCGCTATACGCAAATGTGACTATTCATCTATCCTAGACAGCAATTCCTAATATATAGAGAGTTTTTCCAACGATTACTATATAAGTTTTAACATGAACATAGAATGTTTCATGGCTGAAAAATAGAGAAGCATTGATTTCTAAGGAGGTCAATATTGTTTTCATCTTTGAAATATTGTTGCATTGCCCATTGATAAATAATCCAATTAATTAGATGACTTGGTGCACAAATGTTGTTATACATTAAAATTGAAATCAGGAAAGTGTATGTGTAACTTGTCTAGGAGGAAAAGCTAGATTGTAGAGTAATATCTGATGCTTTTGTATGATTTCTAATAACAGGTCCTTCATCAAGGGGCATCTACCTTAGGGAGGCTAGTGCTTGCCAACAATCTACGGAGGTGAGATCATTGATAAATTTGTTGTGCATTGTTGATCACAATGATTGAATCAGGTCTTTTGAAACTTGTAGAATGAATTTAAGATGGGAAAAACAATTACTGATGACTTGTAATCTTATACAAATGATGAGAAATTGATGAGTTAACTATGCTACACTAGCTTACATCCTTAAGGAAAGAACATAAAATAGAGTCCGTAATTCTGTTGGTAAAAAATTGGTGAGGAATTGTGGGTCTGTTTGATTCCTGTTTTACTTTTTTGTTTTGAAAACAATTTTCTAAAACAATTCTACAATATGTTGCAATCAATTTCTTATTCAAAATCTATTAGAAGTTTTGAAAGTTGTTTCGAAAAGAAGTGTTTTAAAATAAATAAAAAACAGAAAGAGCAGGGAGATGTCTTGTCATTCTCTTTTTCTATTTTCTTCAAATGCTTTGTTCTAGTGCTCAGGGTAAAATTTTTTAGGAAATGTTCTCAAGGGACAAACACTTCACACGTAGTAAAGGGACTAACAAATTTTAGAAAATATTTTTGAAAACAATAATAATGACTTATTAGTATAATGACTTATTTTTGAAAACATACAGTTGTTAATGACGGAATAATTCTAATTTCTAATTTGTACAACCTACATTAATTAGGAAGTCTAATTATTTATAATGAGTGGCCTGATTCCTAATATATTCAAGTGTTCAACATATTATTAGGAAACAATGAAACAATGATAATTAGCCTTACTCCCATCATGTGCCCTCTTGAAGATATCAGCTACTTGTTGATTTTGTTTTCCAGTTCTAACATGCAGTAGGCATAAGTCTTAGCTAAATCTTTTTCTCAATTTGTATTGCTTTGGTGTATTTGGTTGGTAAAATAAATGCTACAATCTTTACTGGTTGTTGGTTGTCTTGAGGTCATTTAGGATGAAGTATTTTTTTCTATTCATTGTGGTATTCTTCTCACGGTCTTTTTGGGGATTGAGTTCTGGTCTTATGGAGAGATTGACATGCTGTGTTGTATGTTTCTTGTTCTCAGTTTTCCTTCCCCCCCTTTTATTTTGGTTTTGATTTTGTCAGGTCTTAGGGATTTCTTATCCTCTTGTGCTTGTACTTTTCTATCATAATAAATTCTTCATTTTTTTCTAACTCTTCTTGAATAAAGTGGCAATTGACTTTTATGTGTTCTATTCTTTTTTTACAATACACTGGGTTTGAGGCAATGTGAATGTTAACTTGATTATCGCACCAAAGTTTCATACATAGTTGGCCCATGAATCCAATCTCATCAAGTAGTTAGTTATCAATCTGTGATAGTGGTGCATGGTGGTTTACTCCAAAACATTATAGTGGTATAATGCGTAGCTGGATGGAAAATTATACAATAGTGAATTGTTTTATTGAATTTCAAATTAACAGCCATATGTCAATTATAATCAATCACCCAATTAATTTGGTTGACTTATCATGGAATAAGTTTTGACCCATATTCTCTGGTTGCTTGTACTTTTCAAAATTCTAATCTTTTCATTAGCTACTTGTAAATTTTATTGCGGTTGGGTCCATTATGATTTCAGTTAGTAATTCTTTTCAAACTTTTGCTCACACATATTCACAGTGGACAGTGCAACTTAATCCAAAATTTCATGAAGATGCTGACAACTTCAAGGATTTGGTTCCATTTGAGGAGTGCATTGAATTACATTCTACAGAAGAGACAGTTATCAAGGCCCCTGACTATCTATTGCTCACTTATAATGGTCGCACCTTCAAGTTAGTGTGCTTTACTTCACCATTATTTTCATTGTTTGCATATATTGCCATAAGTTTACCTTGAATGTGTTGCCAAAATAGTCTTTGCTGTTATCTATTTTATTTTTTGTGATAACCTGAAATTATTACGCACCTGATTTTTGTTAATTCAATATTAATTTGTTAGACATATAGAGATGTTCCTGTTAATCTAATTATTTTAGTTCTGTGTCTTTAGCCTTATGGGTTTATATTTTAATTTTGTACAGCTGTAAAACTTGTAAAACTAGCTTTCTGAATAAAATTCATAGCAAAGTTTTCTGAACAAGATACTAATTTTGTACACCTTTTTTATTCCTTCTCTCCTTTTGATAATAATTAGATGTATGGCTTCTGTGGGGAATTGAAATGATTGTGTTTGCCTTGCCTGCGTAATGTCAATTCTTCCTGCTTGAGTCAAAACACTTCCATTGCATATTTGCATTTGTAAAGCAATTGGTTTTCTGTTATCACAATTTTGTGTCGTGGTCTGTTGCATAATCAATATCAGATCTAACCTTTTCATGGTACACTGTTACTTATATAATAATTTTGAAGTAGACACATTGCAATCTTGCATGAACCAAATTGCAACTGTCACCTAACTGAGATGACCTCAGGCTCAATGCAAGCCTCAAACTTATCAATAAATAATACCTAGCTATCCTGAGAGCAAAAACAGGGGCTAACTTACAATACAGCCCAATTGAAATTTCCTAGAATTTCAACAAGAAGATTGCTAGTAAACACGCTAACACAGACATTACCATTGGTTAAAATTTATAAGAAATTACAAAACTATGAGTGGGGACTCGTTTAATATTGATGAGATGTACACACTTATGTGATTCTCGATAATAGTGTGTTGCTAGATTTCCCTTTCAACTTAAGCTTCATTGATTTTTCACCTTTTCTAAAATAATGGTTTACTTCTAAAAGTACTAGCTTATCAGACTTCTAAATATTAACAAAACAGAAGTATTGAAATTTCCCATATGAGCATTATATTGGGCTCACCAATAAAACAATATCAGAATTGCTGGAGTAGAATACTAAGACAACTCTTTGCCGTCATTAAGAAACATATATCCACAATTTTGATGAGCTTGTGACTGAGCATTTACGAGTTTCTACCTACTATAATTGACACAGGACAAGTGATGCACAAGCATTATTGGAAAATAATTAATTCTTCAAGTAACAGTCTAAACCTAACCAATAGAAATCCAATTAAACTATAAAATAAACAGTCTAGCAAAAGTAGTTTACAACAACTCCAACAAGACAATGTCATGATTACAACTTCATTGTGATGAGGAAAATAGATCCGAATAAGGAAATCTCAATTCATTAAACAAAACATCCTTAGAAATATAAATTCTACCAGTTGAAGATAGACATTTATAGCCTCTATGTGATGAGGAGTACCCTAAAAATATACACTCTTGAGACCTAAAGTTGAGTTTATGAGTATGATAAGGTTTCAACAAAGGAAAACAAGCACAACCAAATGTTTTAAGAAAATGAAAATCAGCTTCTTTGTTGAAAAGAGTAACAAAGGGAATAACAAATTGAGGGATGCAGTGGGTAGTCTATTAATCAAATAAACTGCAGTGACAAAAGCATAATCCCAAAACTGTAGAGATAAAATTCACTGGTACTGCTATGATTCATATCAATAATATATATTTTTGCCTTCCAAAAAAAAAAAAAAGTTGCATGATGGAGCAATGTGAGTCGTAGGTCTACTATGTGTCTAAGTTTTCTCTCAACTACATCATTTTGATGATGAGTGTGTGGGCAAATTAATCTGTGTGAAATACAATAGGAGGCTAATAGAGCAGAAAAGGGTCTGTATTCATCCACCCAGTCAGATTGAACACTTTTTATTTTAGTCTTAAGTTGAAGTTCAACAGATGACTTGAAATTTTGAAATACAGATGTAGTTTCAGCTTTGGTTTTAATAGGAAATATCCAACTGTATCTTGAAAAAGCATAAACAAATGACACATAATATTTGAATCTAGAGTAGGAGGTTAAATGAGAAGGTCTCCATAAATCTGTAAAGATAAGTTCTAAAGGGGAATAAACTGAAGTAGATGAATGAGAAGACAACCTATGACATTTTCCCATATAACAAGAGGCACAAAAATCTGAAATCATTTTATTAGATAACAAAATATTACACTGATCAAAAACTAGTTTCAGTACATGACTATTGGGGTGTCCTAACCTAGCATGCCAAAGATTAACAGTGCTAGGAGGTGAAACAACAGAATCTTTATTAGCAGTAGAAGATGATGTTGATAACAATTGAGGTTTGTGGTCCTGAAGTCTGATGCTATGAAATGAATAGAGGCCGTCAACACCTACAGCACCCTGAAGGAGCACTTTATTGGTCCCCTGTGATTTCACAAGACATGAACATGAGTGAGGATGAAACTCAAAGAAAACAGCATTATCTTTAGCAAATTGACTGACACTTAACAAATTTTTTGAAATTGAAGGAACATGTAATAGCTTATTAAGTTTGAAAGTAATATGAAAGTCATTAGGAGACACAAAAGATGAAGAACCAGTACTTGAATAACCTTGAGTGTAATTCAGGGATGGAGGTGCAAGCATCTGAGTGTCTCGATTGTACCGAACAAGGCGAGTTTCGTGGCCATAAAGCAGAGTCTCAATCTCTGCAATGGATGGCGTATGTTTCTTGCTTTCAATCACGGAAACTACTGGCGCATAATCCGAAGGTAGACCTTCAAGAATAGCATCGACATGCTCCTCATGGCGAATTGGAACTCCAACACCAGCAAGCTCGTCGACGTAGCTTTTGATTTTGTGAAGGTACTCATCCATCTTTTTCCCTTCGAGTGAGACAGCACGCATCGCAGTCCGTAATTGACGTGCCCAAGACTTGGTGTGAAGGCTGAAATGCTCGTGAATCTTCTCCCACACCTGATAGGAGTGATTCGAGCCTAACACGCATGAAAGAACGGATTTTGAGAGCGTCGGTTGAAGCCAAACAAGGAGTGTTTGGTCCTGTACTTCCCATGCTTCATATTCAGGATTAACGTGATCCATGATTCGATCATCTTCTGTGAGAAATTGAGGCGGAACGATTGGATTAACCACAAACCTCTGCAGCTTATGCGATTTGATGACTGGTTCGACGTGTTGTTGCTAGTGTAGATAGTTGGAATCATCCAATTTCTCAGCTATCGTCATTGGAAATGAATGCGAACTGAAACCTTGAGATGCAGAAGCCATGGATGTGAAGGTGAAGCTCGATAAACTGAAGAGAAGAGCTTTTGCGAAGAAACAAGCTCTGATACCATATCAGAATTAGAGAATTGAGAGAACAGAGAGAATAAGCAAAAACATTGAGAACAGGAGAAGGAAAAACTGATATTATTGATTCTGAAAAGTTGATTTGAGTTAGTTACAACTGAGAAACTAGCCATAACTAACTCTAACTAATCGTAACTAACTTCTAACAAAATGTAACTGCCTGGATGTTGTTAGGGAAAAACTAACAACCCTTACAATTATGAAACAAAACTGTTTTCACAGTTATGTATTTACATACTCTAATACTAAAGGAAAATTCACTAGGTAGAACTAAAATAGACTTAGCATACAGCTTTTTTTTTATTTGTTATTTTGATTGAGTTTCTGTTAAATAATTTTAATTTGTAGTTTTGTTTTATTACTTACTCAACTTGTTTTCTTCCACTTTTAGTGTAGTGGTGGATCCTTCCAATCTTTCTGATGGTCTTCATTATTTTGAGGTCTATGGTGTTGACTGCAAAGCTCCATGGCGTGGTCCTCTCTTCAGAATTCCAATCACCATAACAAAGCCCAAGGCTGTAACTAATCAGCCTCCACAAATTTCATTTTCAAAGATGTTATTCCAGCCAGGTGTGCATTAGTTGATTAAGTTTATCTTCATGCTTCTTTTTACTGGTGTCCTACTAAGGTTTTAAATCTGGCATCTACATGTAACACATAGCAACCAAAACTTAAGCTATTGCCCAGTAGCCTTGTTCTTTTTTGCCTAATACACCAAGTATTGGATTTGTCTTAAATTATTTATCCCATATTCTCATTGCATTCACAGTTCTTTTGTATTTACGTGTATGTAGCTCTAAAAGTATGCTTACAGTGAGACTTATGATGGGGATGCTCCAACTTATTTAGTTAGGATATCTTTATACAGATCTCATTCATGTTTGTGAGTGCTAGTGTAGCACAAGGGTCATACACATTGGCCCAGTCCACATACTAATCCTAGCCCCAAAAGTCAAGTAGATATACTTATTGAGTTTAACACTTTCAGTTATTTTCTTTTTATTTGTTGATTCACTAGGCCATATAGAAAGGAGATACATAGAAGTGCCGCATGGTGCATCTTGGGCCGAAGTAACGATGAAAACATCAGGTTTTGACACAGCACGAAGATTTTATGTGGATGCTGTTCAGGTATGACTTGAGGCTTGAAATTTTTTCAGATTATGGCCAGTCTTGTTGACATTTTTCTATGCCCAGCTGTGCCCACTGCGAAGACCTTTGAAATGGGAGACTTCTGTAAATTTTCCTTCTCCTGCTGCCAAAAGCTTTGCCTTTAGGGTAGTAAGCGGTCAGACATTGGAACTAGTCATTTCTCAGTTTTGGTCAAGTGGCATGGGGAGTCATGAGACCGCGAGTGTGGATTTTGAGGTACTAGAATTCTTATTTAGATGCATTTCCCTCCTCCCAGATATTTGGGAAGATCTTGCCTTTTCTTTTTGACAAACTGAAAAATCTTTTAGTTTTTGAATTGCATGGTGCATAGTGATTATTCCTGTTACTTTTAGCAGTTGATGTTGATGATGTTAAATGCATCTCAATTCCTTTTTATCACCTTGCTTGTATTGTGTGATAATGGTTGACAATTTGCCATTTTTATATCTATATAACAGATCAGGAACTTAAATAACAAATGTTAAAAGACAAAGGCTGTAGATAAATCTTATGAAGAATAAACATATGATTTTTTTCTTCCACTTGATCCAGTAATTTTGTGGTTGTCCTTTCATATATTGCAGCCTCTGAAGCTATAATTGGATCTTTTTCTCTGAATATTTTTTGGCTTCATGTATGATCACTTTTATAATGTGGGATATGATGTGTTATTTCATTCTACATTGAATATACAATCCTGCTGTCTACATAAAATTTCAGGTTGTCTTTCACGGGATAAAGGTCAATCAAGAAGAAGTTATACTTGATGGTAGTGATGCACCAGTCAGGATTGATGCTGAAACACTAGTGGTATCTGAGGAACTTGCACCTGTGGCAATTCTAAACAAGGTTATCTTTTTGAAGCTCCTATTTTCCCCCTTCTATTTATGCTATTCTGTCATGCTGTTAATTTTGAAACCAATGAGATTTACCCGTTCTAATGTAATATTAAACTTGCAGATTAGGGTCCCATATCGGCCAATAGATTCTAAGATTATTGCACTTTCAACAGATCGTGACAAACTTCCTTCTGGAAAGCAGATACTAGCACTGACTCTGACGTGAGTTATAAATTTTATTGTCATTTTTCGTTCGATAATTTGGATGACCTTTTCTCAGTACTCCGATTTTGCAGCTACAACATCAAATTGGAAGATGGAGCTCAAATAAAACCTCACATACCTTTGCTAAATGACAGGATATATGACACTAAATTTGAGTCTCAATTTTATATGATTTCGGACTCAAATAAGGTATATTAATATTTACTTTCCTTCTACTAAAAATGAATTAAATAGTTTACATTAGAGATTATTTTGCTCAATCCTATGAATAATAAGTTGCATGTAAGTTTTGCTCATATATAGAAATGCTGAGTTTTACATTTGTTTTTTTTTTTTTGCAAGTTTTCACCTGACTGATTGTAATGCACTAGTGGTCACTGAGTAGTGGAATTTATAACCTATTGGGTGAGAATGCATGTGTTAATGGGCATTTGCCAGATGATATCTGTTTCTTTGGTGTATTCCAACATCTTTTCTATTTTTGTAGCTCTTTGCACCTGTTTGGAAATGCTTTTTGTCAAGGAAATAATCCCATATTTTTAAAGCTCTTGTGGGAAGTTGTGAAAAAAACAAAACAATTATTTCTCTAAAATAAACATGTACTTCGTTTGCTTCATATATTTTATCTCATGCCTTTTCTGTTCTGATTATAGCGCGTATATTCAAGTGGAGATGTCTATCCAAGCTCTTCTAATCTTCCCAAAGGAGAATATATTTTACAGTTATATTTGAGGTACATGTCTCTTTCTGAGCATAAACCCTGGATGAGAGTGCACATGCTTGTTTGTTCCCATTGGAGCTTAGTGTTGTTAAATAGCGGCCATGTCGCCGCCATGGTGGAATGGCGTGGCAGATTTTTTGTCAACCACCATAGGCAATTTGTGAAGGGAGGCCCACCATGGTGGCACTATAAGGCACAATGGCGTGTTTATATGGTGGAATTTTGGCATTCTGCCATGTCCCACCATCTGCCATTAATAACACTGGAGCTTTCTATAGATCTGATGACATTCTGGCGACTTTGTAAATTTTGAAATATATTTCAATTCATAGGTAGTGGTTGAATGCTTCTTGTGAACTAATATTGTTAAGAGGACTTGGAAGCTTGATTTAGTTATCTATACTTGTAATAAAAAAGCCTGCGTATCACAAGTGGAATATTTCTAGGTTCATAAAATATTTATACATAAAAGTGCATTCATCTTAGTCCTTCACTGATAGAACGCCAATTGAGCAGAATTATTAAATCACACAAAATACATAGAATACAGCAGTATTTGTTGTCCCAGAGTCATAGACTCTTACAGATATCAGTCTCTGTCCAAAGTACAAGGAGACAAGCCATCATATTCCCCTGTTTACACTCATTTAATAATATATGTCATTATGTCTGCCCTAAATTGTCAACATGACAGTTGTTATTGAACATATTCTAATAATACATAACTGCTAATGACATTTATTATTAAAGAATTTCTGATAATAAATTAGCTCCTACTCTACCAAAAACTACCAACACGATAGTTATTATTACAGTTATATCTAATAATACACGACTGCTCAAGACAGTTGTTATTGGTTCCAATAACTTTTTGTTTTTTTTTTTTTGGTTTCAGGCATGACAATGTGCAGATTTTGGAAAAGATGAGGCATTTGGTGTTATTCATTGAGCGAAATTTGGAAGAGAAGGTAGTTTATCATATCGATTTATGTATTCACAATGGTCAATTGGTGCTGAAATCTAGAAGAGCTTTTCCACTATGATTGAAGTTTTTTGAATTAGCATTGATTATGTGACTTACGATAAAGATGGGGTCATGAGTCACCACAAATCTTATCAAGGGGAGAATTTTGAAAATATGATTAAATGGTATTTTTACTAGTGTACTAGTATAATCACATGGCAGCTACAAAGATCAGATAATGCTGTTGGGTTAGACATGCCCAAATTGCAAAACCTTTTGCCTGGAATTTTCAAATGTATTTGTAATTCTCCCGATAATTAATCCTCGTGTTCGAAAATAATTTGTTATTGAGTTATACATGCCTCCATCCGACGGTGCTCCTGCTGTCTAGCTATAATAATTCTATACACACTACTAAAATTTAGATGATAATATTCTATTCATTTTCTTATTTATGTTTTTGTTGGTTTCCAGGATGTCATTCGGTTAAGCTTTTTCTCTCAACCCGATGGCCCACTTATGGGAAATGGTTCCTTCAAATCCTTATCTCTAGTTCCAGGGTATGTGAGTATGTTTGTAGTCCTAAAATGGTTTAAATTTCTTCTTGTGTATTTGTGTTGACTTTTACTTATTGGTAGTATAAAAGAAGGAATATATCTTGGTCCACCACCAAAAGAAAAGCTTCCCAAGGTACATTGCTATCCATTTCAACCTTTCAGATATTGCCACTGACAGTTGTAACGGCAATTGTAAAATTTCTGCAGAATTCTCCACAAGGATCTGTTTTGCTTGGGGCAATTTCATATGGGAAGCTGTCCTTTGCTGGTCAGGGAGAGAATAAAAATCCCGAAAAGCACCCTGCATCATATCATATTTCTTATATAGTTCCCCCAAATAAGGTTACTCTCTGCCTCATAAAGTTACCTGCCTTCATTTCTTCTTGTATGATTTATAAAGTTAATTGCACATCCCATACTCCTAAGTGGCTGCTTTGAGCTAGCACTGGGCTGTGCTGTAGTTGAATCAACTATCATGTAATATATGACTTATGTTAATGTCTAATTATGTATCTTTTGAAAGATTGATGAGGACAAGGGAAAAGGTTCTTCCTTATCTTCCAAGAAGAATGTTTCAGAACGTTTAAAAGAAGAGGTACTATGCTAGTCATAAATCAGTGAAAGAGCTTCCTTTTGGTTTTTATCCTATTTCCTGTTTTACTTATGGTTCAATATATGCTCTTTTTGCATCTTTTTACTTCTTGAGGCAATTGCATTACTATCCATGTTCCCATTGTTATACTCCATAAATTGCATTATTTGAAACATTGGTAAATGACTGTGAACGAGGATGCCTGAAATAAGGTTAATTAGGTAGAGGTGAAGTTTGCTAGTATACCTTATACTGAATTTATTTTATCATTGAAGTTAATTACCTTTCTTGATTCAAATCAATGGCATTTTATGGAACATTTTCTATCTATTGATTCTGTATTTGAAAACATGTCTTCTAGAATATTCCTTTATCTTGAATATTAAATTATAAATTGGTTATTCACCCAATTTATTTTAATAATTATAAAAAAGGACGGGTCTTTGCTGATATGAGTGAATGATGTATGCTTTTTTTCTTTTTCTTTTTTGGTAAAGTGATTCATGTGGGTTTTAATGCCTTTAACATTTTAGCAGAGCATGTGTGTATATTGTAAATATCTGATGTACTGTAATTATGCCTCAAATTTCTTATCATAATGTAGATTCTATTCTATGGATTTTAGAATGTTTCTCTTATGTCTTCCTGGTTCTTTAATTTTACTTGTCCATCAGGTAAGAGATGCAAAATTAAAAGTTCTAGCAAGCCTAAAACAAGAAACAGATGAAGAGCGCTTGGAGTGGAAAGAGCTATCTGCCTTGCTTAAAGTCAGTACAGAAAATTTAGTCCGAATTTGTTTTTTGCCTTCATTTTATTTTTCTAGTACCATCATAATTGATTTATATTCTTTTTCAAGATTTTTTTTTATGTTTTTCAAAATTGTGATTGTCTGTATATTTTCTGAATAATGTATTCAGCTGTCTATTCTCTGTATTATTAATTAAATAATACATGAATGTTCTATTTCCTTGCAGTTAGAATATCCAAAGTACACTCCATTACTTGCAATGATTTTGGAAGGTTTAGTTTCTAGGAGTAATGTCATAGACAAAATCCATCATGACGAAGAGGTACATTTTTTGGTGGAAGTAAATGTTTTTGATTTTTTTCACCTCATCTCTGATTTTACATCATTTCAATCCTCGCCCCCCCCCCCCCCCCAAAACATATATATCACACACATGTTCAAAAACTTCATTATGGTTGACCTCTGGAGTTTTGATGTTTCATTATTCTTTTGGATTCTCATTTTTTTTTTGTCTTATCAATTTTGTTTTTTTTACCCCAACAGAGTGATCACAATTACAGGTTCGTCACTCTATAAAACTAGAAAACAAAAAGATAGAAATATTGCAGATCTTCCAGGGTCTGCTTCCTCCCTTCCCTAATAATACCCCAATTCGTTATTGAATAATTGGTTAAACTTTTTCTCACACTCCCACGGTCCCACCTTTTTATCATTTTCCCTAGCAGATTGCACGCCTCAGTTCCAACCTTACTCCTACGTGCCACATGCGGATTGGTTTCAGATTGAATTTCCATCTCAACTCTTGGTCTCCTCATAATCCCATCCTTGCTTCCTTAGTTATCTTAGTAATTGTTTTGAGTCCTAACAGGTTTATATGAAAAGTTTATCCTATAGAAGTTTGTACTGGTTTCGTGTCGTAAAACTATGAATATCATGATTTCAATTTGCAGGTGGTTGGTGCAGCCAATGAGGTGATTAACAGTATTGACAGAGAAGAGCTAGCAAAATTTTTTGCACTAAAAAATGATCCAGAAGATGAGGAAGCAGAGGTACTCAATCTTGTCTTCAATACTATTATTTATTTCCATCGCCCATTCTGAAATGGTTACTAAAGAAACAGAAGATATATAGAAATCCTGTATGCTACTGTATGCATGTAATCTATTAATACTGTTGGTACAGTAAATTAGGGGAGCAACTACAGATATTAGTGAACTAATTGTAGCCTATCAACTAATCACAGCTTATGTCTTGAGGACAGTTGTCCTACAACTACTTATTTAGCATGTTCTGAAACTAACAGTTAATGCTAAATCTAACAGTTACACTTTGGTTCTATTTGTGAGATCTGCAAAAATACTCATGTATACGTTATCATACACATTACCGTGTTGTCTGTTTAATCAAGTATGGATATATAAACCATAGGGATATTTAAACATTATGAATTATGTGGACCCACTTGGAAGTTCTCAAATAGTATAGGGGCTTTGTTGAAAAGTCTCAAATAGTTACAATGCTATAGATTAATTAACCTTTTAACAGTTATTTAAGTGTAAACATTGTAAAAAGGGTTATGGAGTAAATACTTCTATACACTAACTGTCTCAAATGTTAACTTTGTTCTTGGCTAAATTTATTATAGAAGTTGATTCTATCTATTTGTTGATAAGTTCCGTACTACTTTCACACTGCATTGTGGTACTCAAGAATAAATTTCAAGAGATTTCAGTGAATTGCCCGAGTGCACTCAGCATGCTGATATTTGCATGTGTGCAAAAATAAGACAGCTTATATTTATAAGAATAAAAAGAATTGGACTATTTTTTATTAGTCTTGTGTTCCCAATGCTTCAAAAATTACTATGTTTCCCTAGCTATATATTGTTATCATTTCCATCAGTGGTTATTCGTAATTGGTTGGCATTTAATGATCTGTCATTTCCACTGTAGAATATCAGGAAAAAGATGGAGTTAACCCGAGACCAATTGGCAGATGCTTTGTACCAAAAGGGGCTTGCGCTGGCAGAGATTGAGTCTTTAAAGGTTTGAGCTTTTGTTCTTTTTCTGATCAGGCTCTTTAAAGCAATTATTTTACATTTTCATCAATTATTTAAATAGTTTAATGACTATATGCACTGACAGTGTAAAAACATTGTCATCCATTTACAAATCATGGTTTGTATGACTTTTAAGATAATTATTATAAAAGTCAACAAACTTGCCATACATGGTAGTTTGCGATTGGATGGATGGTTGAGTAAAACTATTTTACATTGTTGGTGCATGACTCTTTTTCTCTTATTTAGGTACATGCTAAACAAAGTGAAAAATAAAATAGATGATATTACCAAAGTCTGTTTCCTTTGTTGTGTTAGGTTAATAGAGAACTTGTTTTATCCTAGTAGCTGTTTGAAGCAGTAGTGTTTGATCTTGTAAAATTATTAAAAATATATCCAAGAATAGGAAATATCCCTGTAAAGTGAGGTGACAATTTAAGTATTTTTCTCGTGCACAAACCACAGGTATCATGCTGTAAATATTCTTGAGTTTAATTTATATGTACTGTTAATGTAAAATATTGAGAGACGTCCAATAGGAATTTCCCTGTGTTGCCACTTCATATTAATGAATAGGGTGGTGTGGTAAAATGACTAAATCTCATTGAATGTCTATGTAAATTTTTTCACTAACAGTGCATATAATAAATTAAATTCGTAATCTTTTGTGAAACTACAATTCTCATCAGCATGATATTTATGGATTTTGTTACCCGCATTTCACTTACAGTCTCCTTTGGTTAGTTGAGTTGAGTCATCGGCATTATTTTTCTGAAGAAAATGCAGAGACCCTCCTTAGATGTGTCACATTTCCATTATGATAGTGGTAACATTTAATTATTTTTTTATCAATAAAAGTTGGCAGACTTGACTTGGTGTATATTGTCAAAGGACGAAGATAAGTCCCCGACTTTGGCTGCTACAAAAGGGACAAAAGAAGACATTGAAAATAAAAAATCTACGGATGGTCGCAGTCAAGGAGATTTGTTTGAAGAGAACTTTAAAGAACTGAAGAAATGGGTCAATGTGAAGTCATCTAAATATGGAATCCTCTTAGTAACACGTGAGAGGCGATCTCAAAGGCTTGGGACAGCGTTGAAGGTATTTTCTTATGAGTCTTGCATTGGTTGCTGCATGTAACTCATCTATTTATCAATTACTAATTTACTAACAAATAATCATATCATATAACATTGGTTTTGTGCATTATATGAATTGGACACTCAGCTGATTGGTTTTGGGTCAAATTGACCAGCCTGGTCAGTTTTTTTCATTGTTGCATATTGTAACATGTGTGATTAATGGATAAAAGTCATAAAACTTGTGAGGTAGATCATTAAAATTTATAATGAGATCAATCTACATGCGTGTCCTCAATGCAAGTGTATATATATTTATATTTTGATGATGATAGGTGATTGGGGAAAGGGACTTTGGGTAGATAAACCACCAAATTACTTACTTCTGAACCTCTACTCCCTTGATTCAGGTACTGTGTGACATAATTCAAGATGATGCTGAGGCTGCCAAGAAGAAGTTCTATGAACTAAAGCTCTCTTTGCTTGATGAGATTGGATGGACACATTTAGCTGCATATGAGAGACAGTGGATGCATGTGCGTTTCCCTCCAAGCTTGCCTCTTTTCTAGGATGCTGGACAGCAATGCTAGGACTTTGGAATCATGTCCTTTTCCTCAATATTTTTCATTTGTGGATGATTTATGTATCATTAGACCTATCATTTCTTTTTATGGACATCTTGGCCTAGGTATTTCAAACATGGCATGTGAACTTTGCCATGCCTTCAGTGTGGCTGCCACATTAATGGCTTTGTCAATCTCATTTACATTAATTTAATAATAATAATGAAGACTTTGCACTTATCACAAATTGGTACTTTGATATTCTGTCATTTGTTCATTTAATGATTTATGTCCTTTGGGGTTACTGAAGTTAAGAAAAAAAAAACTAAATAGGGATGAACTCCTTACACTATCATTGCCCAAATTTGGGCACTGCTACACCAAATAGGGATTAACTTGTGACTTTCACATTATTAGTACAACGCTCTAACCAACTAAGCTAATAGGTCAATTATGTTATAAAATAAATAATGTTACTATATATAACAGTAAAATTTCTAATGTATATTTAATACTAATCGTATGAGTTATATCAAATTAATTCACATACGGATTACACTCATATGGATCAGATGATCTGTATAACTCATACGGATTAGATGATCTATATGAGTATGAAGGACATTTTGGAAAATTTGTTTTTTATGTCGGGTGCACAAGCAATATGCCTGGTGCACCTAGCAACACCCCCCAAATTTTTCCCCTTTTAGGCTATTCGGTCCCTTATAACTACTAGATCATAATTGTTTTATTTGTTCTTCCTCTTAGAATCCTATCCACTAGCTAGTTGCAACATGTGTAGTTTGTTAATGACACTACTCTTTTTTCTTTCCCCTCAAAGATAATAACTTTAAACATAGAGAAAAATATAATTATAATTCAGGTAATAACTTTAAATACAAAGAAAAATATAATTAATTATGATTCACAAAGATTATCTGAATTATATTAAATACTGAAGAAAAGTGTGCATTATTATTGATTAAAAATAGAATAGAGCCTCTAGGATTGTTGAAACCAATGTTTTAAGAATCGAACCGGTCAAGACATTGGATTATTGGGGTCACTTGTTTGATTGGAGGGTCACTGGTTGAATCGATTTAACTCGGTATATATTAAAATATTAAAAAGTATATAATGTAGCTAACATAATTTGATCATTCCATGCTCCAATTAATTTAGCATATTAGATATGTTTTACATATTGTAAAACAAAATTGTACATGCTATATTATATGTATAAATAATATATTTCTTCTGGTCTTAAATATGAAAAAAAAAAACATATTTTTTTTCTTAAATATAAATTTTTTATACTAATTTTACCTTATTTAATGTTAGAAAAATGTTAGACAAACCACTCAATAGTGCCCAACCTCAACTAGACACCTCGACATGGATTAAAAATAAGTATTTTATTATATAATAATTTTTAATAAAAGAAATAGTAAATATCACAAAAAACATTTAAATGAAATAAAAAATAAAGAGGAAAATGAAATCCAATCAAATGTAATCACATAAGTTACTAATGTAACCTAAACTTTGTACATAACTAACTAGTAAATATAGCTTGTGTGATTTCCTTTGTACATGTAAAATTATTCCCTCAGATGACTTGACACAAACTTTGCTTATACAACTTTAGTCTTTCAGACATGAACCAAAGAAAATCTTATTCACATGTGACTTTTGAGTAATAATATTAGAAGGGTTATAGTTAACTACTAGAGTAACCTTTGTTTATTATAGACTTAACCACTTTATTCATAACATCTATACAAATTTTCATCAAATAGAGTGCCTAAATTTAAAACAATAGTAAGAGCTAGCATGTGCATTATATACTTATCAAATCATTTATGATCATTTTTTGTAGTTTATAATGAAAGCTTGACTTTAAAATGAAATCTAATCCAATGTAACTACTTAACTTACTAATGTAATCTTAACTTTGTGCATAACTAATAAGGAAATATAGCTTGTGTGTTTCTCTTGGTAAAGTAGAATTATTTCTTCAAATAACCTGATAACCTCACACAAGTTTTAATTTGCTCATACAAGTTCAATCTTTCAAGTATGAACCAAAAATAATCTTGTTCACATGAGACACTTGAATAATAATATTAGAAAGGTTAGAGTCAACCACAAATGATAAAGGATAACATTTGTTTGTTATACACTCACTTACCAAATAATTTAGGATCGTCTTTTTTTTTTAGTTTCTAATGAAAGTTTGGATGTAAAATGAAATCCAATCAAATGTAATCACTTAAGTTATTAAAGTAATCTTAACTTTGTGCATTACTAACCAATAAATGTAGTTTGCGTGATCCCCATATGATAGAGGACACAACACAAGTTTTTCTCATACAAGTTCAGTCTTTCATGCATAAGATAAACAAATTTATGTTCATATATGGCTTTTGAGTAATAATATTAGAAGAATTAGAGTTAACCATTAATGACAAAATGATAACTTTTATTTATTATAGACTTAACCACCTTATTCATAGTATGAATAAAAATTTTCATTATATGGTGTGTCTAAATTTAAAAAATTTGTAAGAGTTAACATGTGTATTATACACTTACCAAATAATTTAAGATTATCATTTTTTGTAGTTTCTAATGAAAGTTTAGTTATAATCTAAATTCAATTAAATGTAACTATTTAAGTTACTAAAATAATCTTGCGTATAATTAACTAATAAATGTAACTTGGGTGATCCTTGTGTGATAAAAGACATAACACAAGTTTTACTCATAAATATAGTTTATCATTCACAAACAAATTGTTCAGATGTGACTTTTGATTTTCAGTCCCAAAATTTGTCATTAGCTAAATCTATGTCCTTAATATAATCTTAATAAAACATAAACAAGAAAACAATTACTAATAATAAATAACATTTACCATAATTAATTTACCTAGAATTTGTGAATTTTTTTATATCTTTCTCTCCAGTCATGCATAATACGTACCTACCATCTGTCCAATTAATAGTGCTTGGCTTTTGTTTTCACAAATTTAGAATTTTATGTAATACATTCCAAACTATAATAAGCATATGACTACTTATTACTTTTTCTTATTTTCGAAAGTGTGTGTCTGTCTTGAGTATCTATCACCCATGCCATGATGAATCCTTGTCCTGCATGTCCTTGGTCATGCGTAAGAAAAAGCAACTAGCTAGCTAGGCCACACTCACCCCTTCTCTTTGATATTATTTACCGCATTCGGTGCTTTAATCAGCACTAGCTTATTCCCCTCCCACACCCACCTTTAATTACCTTCACCTCCACCTCCAAGCCCTTTCAAGACTTTTTTACAGAACTTGTATAAATAAAAGTTACCCAAGTAATCCACATAAAAAAATAAAATTAAAAATGGGACATGGGCTACTTGGGTAATTTTTGTAACGTTTTAATTCTTGCAGTAGTTAAATGGACGTACAAAGCTTATTATATAGTGAAAATTTACTGGTTGGTTTACAGGGAGGGTCCATTTTAGTGTATATTGGACTTCTTGGTATAGTCAGCGCATGGGGTGGTTTGTTTTGTAAAGAACACTGATTACTTCTTGGTATACTCATTAAATATTAATTTCAGGACTAAAATATTAAGTTGAAAAACTAAAATAATAATACACATATTAATTAAATTTAAAGACTAAATTAAAAAGTTAATTCTTATACGTGATAATCATAAATTATCATGTCATAGACACCACGTTTGTTGCATTTTTACCATATTCAGAATCAAAATAATTAATTTTTAAAGTGGATATATATCCGTTACTTTATTATATATATGATAAAAGAGGTCGTTAAACCCGTCACGATGGTTGCATGCATAGCCAAACTCCAAACTCCAAACAAAAGCCACCGCTTCCACCTTCGACTTGCATCTCATCAAAACGATACCGTATTGCTCACAAGCCGATGCCTTGCTCTTCCTTCACTTCCACTACCACCACCGGCAATAGCAGCAACATGAAGAAGAAAGATGGTTCTTCTCTCCGTGAATTCAAGCTGAACGAATCAACCTTCTTAGCTTCGCTCATGCCTAAGAAAGAGATTGGCGTGGATCGCTTCCTTGATGCTCATCCCAAATACGACGGTCGTGGCGCTCTCATCGCTATCTTCGGTACTCCTACACCGTTCACTCTCTCCCTTCAATTTTCTCTTTTCTCTTTGTTTTATTTTTAATTTTAGGTTGTGGAGTAATAAATTGCAAATAACCTCTAGTTGAGGATTGTGTTCGAGTTAATTTGTTATGTGATTAAGATGTATTTTATTATAAGGTTTTGAGGGTGGAATTAATCGACATTAAGACGCTTTTATCTCTTTGTTTTCAGATTAATTGTTGTTTGTTTTGCTTGTGTTAAACTTAAATCAGTGGAGTATGTGCAGATTTATTGTGAATTTGATGAAAAGAAAGTGAAGAAGTGCTGAAATTATTGGAGTTCGTAGTTGTTGGAATGGAGAGTGATTTGGTTATGTCCATTTGTGTGGTTTGGAGTTATGAAGAGAGAACCTGTTGTAATGAACTTGTTTGATTGGCTGCGCTAATAAAGTGTTTTTTGTATTGCTTTAGAAACCTTTGTTTGTAAGGAGTGTTGGTGATTAAGATTTTGTGTTGGGTCTTTATTCACATGTTAGGTATTTATTGTTTTTTGAATTTTTAGTTTTTTTTTTTTTTTTGGTTTCAATTTAGTGATGAAGATACGTGTGTGCTGTGTTTGTTACTAGTTATGGCCTGCATTTTTACGCATCTGTTTTTAATTTGGATCACTTTTTCTTGTAGAAAAGTTTGCTTGTTTGTTGTTCTCACTAGAACGTAGAGTAATGATTGTAACCTTCACTCTTTTCTTCCATTGGCTACGTGCCAATTTAATTTGCTGCGACTAAAATGTCTTTTAATGATTATGTTGCTTGTATTCTTATGTATGTTTTTGTTATACTGTGATTGCATTTAATAATGGTTCATACGACAAATTTGTTAAATCATTAGATCTGCATGTTTACAGATTCTGGTGTAGACCCAGCAGCTGATGGATTACAGGTTACCTCAGATGGGAAACCAAAAGTTCTCGATGTCATTGATTGGTAAATAAATTGAAAGTACTTCATTTTGGATATTTAGTTTAGCTGATATTTCTTTTGAGCGTGTACTGGTTTCCCAATTAATATATAGTACTTTTTCTTTCCTCAGCACAGGGAGTGGTGATATTGATACCTCAAAGGTGGTGAAGGCCGATTCTGATGGTCGTATTTGTGGGGCATCAGGTTAGTGCTAGACTGCTAGGAATGTTAAATTTGAACTGTGATACGTGTTGTAAGAAGGGTGCCTGCAGAAAAAGGGAAATAACAGTAAAAGGAAGAAGAGAAAAGGTTTCCAGAGAGCTATAGCCCTCCCTAGTGAGAGAAATTTCTCTGCACTCCCATATTCATTAGTGATCTCCACAATGTGGTTACAATCCCCACCCTTATAACAAAATTCTCCCTCTCCACTATTCTCTAACTAACTCAGCAATGTCCATTCTACCCCCTTCTAGAATAACTAAGTAAATGATAATAACAAAGCATCAGCTCATTAACTTGGTCTTGGGCCTATGACTATACACCTTAAAGGGCTTCTCCCATTTTGAGGTGCATTTCCTGACAATACCCCCATCTGTCAAATCAGCCTTGTTCTCAAGGCTAAATGTTGGAAATTTGGCATGGATGGAGTCTGCTGCTTCCCAGGTAGCTTCTTCCACAGGTTGGGATCGCCACAGAACCAACCATTCTGTTTGTCCAGCAGTCTTACCCTCACGAGAAGCTAGAACAGCTTCTGGAACAGGTGCATCAGGATCATCAGAGAGCAGCCCCGGAGGCAGAGCTGAGGCACTGGAAGCTGGGGCCAAGGACTTCTTAAGCTGTGACACATGGAAGACAGAATGAACCTTAGCAGAATCAGGAAGTTGCAGCTTGTAGGCAACCTCGCCAACGTGGGACAGGATATGAAAAGGACCAAAATAGCGTGGAGAGAGTTTTGGATTGATGCGACACATGATGTAGCGTAGTTTTACTTACGCCAATCACCAACATCAAACTGCAGAGCCCGACAATGTTTGTCGGCCACCTTCTTCATGGATTGCTGAGTGCGGGTCAAATGAAACTTAAGCTGGTGAAAAGGTTCATCGCGGTCAAATAGAACAGAAGTGACAGAGTCCACTTGCATCTCGCTGGGAAGGAAACGCAAGATGGATGGTGGGGGTCACCCATAAAAAACCTCAAAGGGTGTTTTAGTTGTGGCCGAATGAGATGAAGGGTGCATGATAGCCATAAGTGCCACTTGGAAGGCTGCTCGGATGTGAAGCATCGCAGATATGTCTCCAAACAACGATTGACGACCTCGGTTTGGCTGTCGGTTTGGGGATGATATGTGGTGCTCATTCGCAGCTTGGTACCTTGGAGACGGAACAACTCGCCCCAAAACTTGCTAAGTAACAAAGGATCATGATCGTTGATGATGGAACAAATGAAGCTTGGCCTCCTCTTGTAATATCCCTCATATGTGCGAAAAACATCTTTTGGGATGTCGGACTCTACTATTCTGATTTGATGAAATCGGGATTTCAAATCGAGCTTGAAAAAGTAGTGTGAGCCATGAAACTCGTCATTAAGCTCGCCGATGGTAGGGATTGGATACTTATCCAAAATGGTAATCTTGCTGAGGACTCTGAAGTCAACACACATGCGCCAAGAGTAATCTTTTTTCTTGACCAATATAACGGGACCGGAGAAGGGACTAATTGAGTGATGAATCACACCGTTGTCAAGAAGCTCTCGAACTTGTTTCTCAATCTCGTCCTTATGATGGTAAGCATAGAAGTATGGCCTTACGTTGATAGGGATGGTTCCTGGTTGTAGGTTGATAGAGTGATTGCAGGCACAAGTGGGGGAAGCCCCTTGTGTGACACTCTTTACCCCGACATACATATACTTAAGAAAAACATATAAAAATTTGGAATTTAATTAAATAAATTTTATTCAAATCACTGAAACAAATTCACATGGGTAAAAGAGTCGCAATTACTTCAATGTTACCAAATAAAACTTATTAAAAACATCTTCGACTCAAAATAAGACCTGTCAAAACTCCAAAGAATGAAATAAAAACTCAGCATGTGAAACAAAATGATAAAAACTACATGTCCAGAACTTCATGCAATTAATATGGAATCCCATGTCTGAATGTCACATCCTTTCAGAGCATTGTGTTCCAGCGTTCTCTAGTATCAGGTTCTCCATAACCATCCACCTAACCATCTATCCCATGAACACAAAGTTTGAGATCATCAAACAACACACAAGAAGTGAGTTATCACATTCCTAACTAACAGAGAGGGGGCAACATAGATATACATATCATATAAATGAAATACAATTTACTTTAACACAACTTATGTCATTTCATCACTTATCGCATAACATCACATCTCAACACTACACGTCTCACAAATTTTCACATCATTCACGTATTCAAGGATCAAAATACAATATCACTCAACCAATCAATATCGATCAATATACAAACGTCATGCAACAAATATACCAAGACTCAATCCTATATGCAATGTGATACCATGTCAGTGAAAAATCTCATCAGACACAGGAGTACATGACAAGGCAGACTACACACTGGTAAATAGGTCACTCTCACTAGGTAAAATCATAAGGAGACTAGTCAGGGTTATGTTGTTTTGCGAGAATGCTCCAACCATGTGGGGTCAACACATGCTTAAAGGAGTTCTCAAACCGGGTGTATTTACCCTTAAGGTCTAGACTCCGAAGAGTTTGTCATGGCCTCTCAATCCTGATTTAGGTCCAACCAAGAAAATATTTTAGCACACAGACTGTATCTATGAACTGTACAAAGCACACAAATCCTTAATTGTTCTTAAAATAATTTTAACTCGTCGCGCATTGAAGTGATTAAACTCGTCGGGTTCCCATAGTGGATCCCATCATAATACTTATCATGCATTAACTCGTCATCCTTAAAGGATCTTACAGTTGTGTGATTGTACGGTTTATAACTCACAACTCAATGCACACAAAATTTTAATACACATGTATCTTACAATTCAACACACTCAATTTATCACTTAAACACAATTTCAATCACAACTTCACAATCCCAATATAACAATTTATCATGCTAATCTAGTAAATCTTTTCTAACACAAAAAAATTATACAAAAATACTTCTCATAACATGGGGAGTAAAATCCCCCAAACAATTTCACATAATCATATCAAAATTATAGGTCAAAAACACCAAGAACACTCAATTTTATCTACTAATTCACATTAGGGCATCAATTGACCTATCAAACACAACAATCTCGTAATTTTAATCATTAAGGAATAATCACAATACATTAAACATCCCAAAATAAATCTCAATTTGATTCTTGATCTCTATACATGTTCATTCTAACCCCAATTGTGATAAACTCATCTCTTACCTCTAAGTGGGCTCACGTGTATAGTTTGGTAGTGATAGCAGCGTCTCTAAGATTTCTCAAGCTTTTCACTAGTTGTTCTGTTAGAATTTTCAAGCATTAGAGCAAAGGAGAAGGGATTGGAGCCTCTATCCCATTGTCTCCGTGTGGGACATTTCTATCACCACATATATTATTTTGCAAATTCCAATGGTGAGGATGTGCGAAGATGAGTTCCAAACCTAATGTTTAAATTTCACAACGATCCGAGGTTAACGAGTCCAAGATCGTAGTTTTACGGAGACAGGTATGAAAAAAGAGAGTTACGTGCGAGGGATATTTCTTTCACCACAGCGATTATTTCGCAAATCCAAACGGTGGGGATGTGCAACAATGAGTTCGGAACTAGTATTTAAATTTCACGACAATCCAATAGTTAACGTGTCCAGGATCATAGTTTTAACGGGACAGATGTGAGTGTATGCGGGAAAAAGAAAGGATGTCGGGAGAGCCGAAAGAGAAAATAAATTTGAGAGGAAGAGAGAGCGTAGAGATCTATCGTAAATGTAAAATTATCTCTATTTATAGTTAGGGTACTCTTAGCCTATTATTTACTTTATTTTTTATTTTATTATTTTATAAAAAGAAACTTTATTTTACTCCCTATTAAATATAAATAAATTTTATCTCCTTTTTATTTTCCATAAACATATATTTATTTTATTCACCTTAAAATTATTATTTTAATTAATAAAATTATTTTTTATTATTTATTTAATTACAAAAACTTTATTATTTTTTTAAAATTTTATTTATTTTAAATAAAATTATTTTAAATTTATTTTATGAAAAATGAGATGATACACTTTGTGAGGATGAAAAACTGGACTATGGAGCTCTAAAACCTGTTGCAATTCAGAAGGCAGCAAGGGTTCAATGGTGGTAATTCGCGCGTCTCTTGCGGCCAAGTTATGAAGCACACCTTATAATGCGATTGTTCTGTAACGGTCGTGAAGGTGATGCCCTTACAGATTGATCATAGTGCCCTACACACTTTGAAACTCATTGACTTCTTGTGCCAATCAATTATAGTGCTTCCTAATGACTCTAACCACAACATACCTGGAATTAAATCAACACAACCCAGGTCCAACACGAATGCATCTACAATCAGAGTATAACCCCCAACCTTTACCTGCGCTGCTTGCACCCCGAAATGGGAAGAACACTTCGACCTATTGCCCAATCCAACATTAAACATTTGTGCAGGGAAATTTTCAGATTGCAAAGTTACCAACTTGCGGGCAATGAAGTTATGGGTAGTTCCATTGTCCATGAGGAGAAGGATGTGGGGAGCCTCTCAATTCGCCTTCCAACTTGATGGTTTGAGACTGAGCAAGCTCGCCTAGGTCCAATGCACCATAGTCTAGTGTTTGACACAACATTTCTTCATCATTGCTGGTGGGAACATTGTCAGTTACTGGTGAGTCCGTAGCTTCGGTGATGATGGATCCTTTCCTTCCCAAATAAGGAGATGCAAATGGCGGCCCAGATAGACATGGGTTGGAACCCAGTTGCCACCACATTTGAAACATAAATCTGCTTCGTCGGTCCATCAGTTTCGAGTAAGAGAGATTTCGGTACCTGTCCGAGAATTGGGAGGATGGGTCTTGGAATGGGTCTCGACCCATTAGTTGACCCGACAGAAGCAGTTGGGCTCATCGGCTCACTTTGCAATGGGCGCTCCATTCCCATCATCGAGCCTTAAGGTAGAGTTGCTTGAGCAAAGGTGGTGGTCGACCATTATAGCTACTGTGGAGTGATAGTGCGCCAGCTTGTGTTCCAGCAAGCGCATAATGGAGATCATGCGATGGTGGTTTGGGGGTTCAAACACAAGAGCCTCAGTACGAATGTCGTCTCGGAGCCCCCCAAGGAAGAAACCCCACGTACTGATCCTCTGATAATGGCGACACTTGAGCCATGAGGACTTTGAATGCTTCTACATACTCATCCACGAATCTAGATTGCTGCAAAAACTTCAATTGGGCAAATGAATTACCAAACTGATGGTCTCCATAATGATCTAGGAGCACACGCTTGAACGTTTCCCATTGAAGGTGAAGTTCAGTGTTGGTGAGGACCTTGAACCAGTGCCAAGTCATCCCCTCCATGCATATTTGGGCAAGGGAAATCCGTAAATCTAGCGGTGTATTTTGCATAGTGAAGTACGATTCTGCCTTCACGAGCCACCCTACCAGATCATCGTCGGTGAAAGGAGGAAGGTCAATGATAGGGAAAACACAGATCACAGAGCAGGGGTACAAAGAGAACATTCAGCAGAGGTGCAGAATATGGAAAAGCCCAAAAGGAGAGTAATGAGGCCAGCTTACCTTCAAGATTATGCGTAAGGGTAGAAAAGGGATTAGTGGGATAGTGCCGTTAGAGCAGGGGACAAGCTTAACGGTATTGATTCTGTGATATTCCTCTTGCACCAAAAAGATAAGAATTCTGTTAGCAGAGGATAGTATAAATAAGTATGTAAATAAAATCAGAATCATAAATGAGAATATATTTCCTTGCCTTATTCCTTCTCCCCTTCCTTCTATGGAGGCCCTGGTCCTCGAAACCAGCTAATTAGATCTCCCCCCTAACATTGGTGCTCTCGTTCCTTCACCATGACCGAACCACCTCCTTCTTCCGCCGACAAATTGGAAGAGCTTCTCGTCCGCCTCACCCACCAACAATTATCCCTCACCAGCAAAATTGACGATCTCATACATCACGTTTCCCCTTTGATACCACCCGCCCCGTCCTTCTCCTCACCTTTACCTCGTCAATTCCCCGTTCCTGTAACCCACCATAGAATGAAATTAGACGTACCACGGTTCGATGGTACAGATCCTTTGGGCTGGATTTTTAAAATAAACCAATTCTTCGAGTACCACGGCACCCCCGAGTACGAGCGTTTAACGATTGCATCGTTCTATATGGAGGGCCGCGCACTCTCTTGGTTTCAGTGGATGACCAGCAATGGTCACCTCACATCTTGGCCTGTGTTTCTCCAGGCTTTGCAATCCCGGTTTGCCCCTTCGCAGTACGAAGACCCCACAAGGGCGCTGTGCAAACTCATGCAGAAAGGGACAGTAGCTGCTTACCAGGCGGAGTTCGAGGATCTTTCGAATCGTGTTTCCGGCATTCCTCCAGCGGTACTCCTCAGCTGCTTCATCTCCGGCCTCCTCCCGGATATCCGCCGCGAGGTGCAAGCACACCAGCCCCTGACCCTCTCTCAGGCCGCCGGCCTCGCCCGCCTGCAGGAGGAAAAACTCATCGACCACAGACCCCCACCGCCACCCCCTCCCCACCGCCCTCGCCCTCCGCCACCTTCTCCCTCGAACCCCATTTCACTTCGCCCTAACCCTCTTCCCCCTCTTCTCACGCCTTCCCCTCGACCCCCACCCCCACCGCCACCCTTCAAGCGCCTCACCTTCGACGAGATAGCCTCTCGCCGTGAGCGAGGGCTCTGCTTCAGCTGCGACGAGAAGTACCACCGGGGGCACCGCTGCGCCTCTCAGGTATTCCTGTTGCTAGCTGAAGAGGAGGATAACCCTAACCCACCTCTTATAGAGCCATTGGACCACATACCCGAACCCGCTCCTGACCCGCCCGATACCCATGACCCGTACCCGGCCCAACTCAGTTTAAACTCCTTAGCGGGCCACTTAGCCCCTGAAACGCTCCGTTTCGTAGCCACCATTTCCGACCGTGACGTCGTGCTCCTGGTGGACGGAGGAAGCACGCATAACTTCATCCAACTGCAATTGGTCTCCCAATTGGGCCTGCGTCCCATGTCTACGTCACCCCTCCGTGTCATGGTTGGCAATGGCCAACAATTAGAATGCAATTTGTTGTGCTCTGCTGTCCCTATTACTATTCAGACCACCACATTTCACGTTGACCTTTATGTACTACCAATCTCGGGTGCAAATGTTGTCCTTGGAGTGCACTGGCTCAAATCTTTGGGCCCAGTGCTCACCGATTACAATCACCTGACAATGCAATTCTTCTATGAAGGCAACTTGATTCACTTACAGGGGGACATGGATGCTGCCCTGAGTTCACTTTCTTCGTTACAATTTCGCAGACTGAGTCGTAAGAACAGGGATGGGCTCTATTACCATATCACCCTCTTACCCAATGTTGACACCTCCACGCAGGACTTGCCTCCAAGTATCCTTACTTTATTGACCAAATACGATACCCTGTTCCACCCTCCGAACACACTACCCCCAACCCGTGACACCGACCACCACATCCATCTCCTTCCCCAAGCACCTCCGGTCAATGTCCGCCCATACCGTTATCCCCATTACCAAAAACAGGAGATTGAGTCTCAGGTGGATTCAATGTTGCAAAAGGGCCTTATTCAGCCCAGCTCTAGCCCTTTTTCCTCTCCTGTTTTGTTGGTTAAGAAGCAGGATGGTTCATGGAGGTTCTGCGTCGATTACAGGGCACTGAATGCGTTGACCGTGAGAGACCGGTTCCCAATTCCGACGATCGATGAGTTACTCGATGAATTGGGTGGCGCAAGGTATTTCTCTAAGCTTGATTTGCTCCAGGGCTACCATCAGATATGCATGCACCCTCCCGATATCCCTAAGACTGCTTTCCGCACCCATCATGGCCATTACGAATTCAAGGTAATGCCATTCGGGTTGTGCAACGCCCCCTCATCATTTCAGGCCACCATGAATGCTATTTTCCGACCATACCTCCGCCAATTCCTCATTGTCTTCTTCGATGACATTTTGATATACAGTAACTCCTTGGATGTCCATGTGCACCACCTCGAGCTCACCTTTCAGGTACTCCTTCATCATCAATTCACACTAAAACTTTCGAAGTGCTCTTTTGCCCAGGAACAGGTCGAATACCTAGGTCACCTGGTTTCCCACCGGGGAGTTGAACCATTGCCGTCAAAGGTCGATGCTATCCAGCAGTGGCCGACTCCAAGAACGGTAAAGACCTTGAAGAGTTTCTTAGGCCTTGCCGGCTTCTACCGCCGGTTCATCAAAGGCTACGCAACCATTGCGGCCCCTTTGGTTAAGGCAACCACTAGTGATGCACTCCGATGGACGGCGGATACTCAGACTGCTTTTGATCGTCTCAAACACGCGTTATCATCGGCTCCGGTCTTGGCCCTGCCGGACTTTACCCTGCCCTTCACGGTGGAGACAGACGCCTCCGGGGTTGGCATGGGCGCCGTCCTTTCGCAGCAGGGACACCCCATTGCCTACTTCAGTAAACCATTTAGCGCCAAGCTCCTCCGGTCATCAACATATGTCCGTGAATTGTTTGCTATCACGGCAGCCATTAAGAAATGGCGTCAATATCTCCTCGGACATCACTTCATCATCGTCACTGACCACAGAAGTCTGAAGGAATTGCTCACACAGGTAATCCAGTCCCCGGAGCAGCATACCTACTTGGCTCAGTTGCTTGGGTATGATTATGAAATCCAATACTGGACCGGTGCTCATAATCAGGCCGCCGATGCTCTCTCCCGATTGCCGGAAACCACTGCTTCTCTTTGGGTGTTATCCGTTCCTTGTCTGACATTCTTCGAGGAACTTCAGCAGCAATTACAGACCCAGCCTGATTATGTCCGAAAGCGCCAAGATATCATGGAGCAACCCTCCAATCACCCTGCATTCTCTATCTCGAGTAATTTGATTCTCCATAAGGGGCGTATCTGGCTCCCAGAGGGATTTCACTTGATCCCCACTTTAATTGCCGAATACCATTCCACACCCACAGGGGGTCACGCCAGAATCGCGAGAACAGTTGCTCGGGTCTTGGAGAATTTTTCTTGGCCTAAGCTCCAGGAGGATGTCGCACACTTCGTGACCAATTGTGCAGAATGTCAGTGCACCAAATACGAGACTAAGCGCTTGGCCGGATTGTTGTGTCCTCTTCCGGTTCCTTTCCGGCCATGGGAGGACCTTTCTCTCGATTTCATTACGGGTTTGCCGGCATACCATGGACACACCGTCATTCTTGTCGTCGTGGATAGGTTCTCGAAGGGAGTTCATCTGGGTACGCTTCCCACAGCTCACACAGCATTGACGGTGGCCTCGTTATTTGTCGACATCGTGGTCAAGCTTCACGGTGTTCCTCGAAGCCTTGTATCGGATCGAGACCCTCTCTTTATCAGTAGATTCTGGAAGGAGCTCTTCCGGCGCAGTGGTACCCAACTCCGCATGAGCACCGCCTATCACCCCCAAAGTGATGGCCAAACCGAGGTACTCAATAGGATTATTGAACAATATTTGCGAAGCTTTGTTCACCGGCGACCCCACACTTGGGGTAAATACCTTCCTTGGGCGGAATGGTCACATAATACGTCTTGGAACTCAGCCACCGGGACAACTCCTTATGAGCTCACCTTCGGAAGGAAACCATTCAATTTCCCTGAGTACATTGCTGGGACCTCTGCTGTGGATGCTGTGGATTCCTTGTTACAAGATCGTGATGAAACTTTCCAATTGGTCCGCCGGAAGCTTTTGAAAGCCCAAAGTCGCATGAAGGAACAGGCTGACCGTCATCGGCGCGAAGTATGCTACAATTTGGGTGACTGGGTTTGGCTTAAATTGCGACCCCACAGACAAACATCAGCTAAAGGTCCTCAGAGCTCTGCAGGGAAACTAGCAAGAAGGTACTATGGCCCATTCAAGATTACTGAAGCCATCGGCAAAGTGGCTTATCGACTGCAGCTTCCCCCGGATACGAAGATTCATGATGTCTTCCATTGCTCTCTACTCAAACCGTTTCATGGTCATTTGGACATCACTTCCTTCGCGCCTCTACCTGCTCAATTTCATAATGATCAACCCCTTCTCACTCCGGCAGCAATTGTGGATTATCGCAGAACCCCTTCAGAAGCTTGGGAAGTCTTGGTTCAATGGCATGGCTTATCCCCAGATGATACGTCTTGGGAGGATTGGTCTGCTTTGCTTAATGACTATCACCTTGAGGACAAGGTGATTTCCCAAGGGCCGCGGGATGATAGGGAAAACACAGATCACAGAGTAGGGGTACAAAGAGAACATTCAGCAGAGGTGCAGAATATGGAAAAGCCCAAAAGGAGAGTAATGAGGCCAGCTTACCTTCAAGATTATGCGTAAGGGTAGAAAAGGGATTAGTGGGATAGTGCCGTTAGAGCAGGGGACAAGCTTAACGGTATTGATTCTGTGATATTCCTCTTGCACCAAAAAGATAAGAATTCTGTTAGCAGAGGATAGTATAAATAAGTATGTAAATAAAATCAGAATCATAAATGAGAATATATTTCCTTGCCTTATTCCTTCTCCCCTTCCTTCTATGGAGGCCCTGGTCCTCGAAACCAGCTAATTAGATCTCCCCCCCTAACAGTCAATGTGTTTGATTGCGAGAAGGACATCAACGTGCCAGTTACCGTTGTTTTCGTGGTTGAAAATCGAGCCCGAGGAGCCAGAGTGGATCGTTTCCTTCATCTTGTCACAGAGTGTGACGACAGATTTAGACAAATCCGTGATGGTGGCTGCGATCAAATCCAACTTTGAGGAGTGGGTGTCCAGTTTCGTGGTCTGTGCTGCCATGGTGGTCGCGTGAGACTGAAGCGTGGACTTAATGGCCTCAAGCTCTACTTCCAAAGCGTCAAGTCTCTGAGAAGCCATCCTTGTACACGTACACGATTGAGGTGAAACTCTCAACGAAAGCACCAATGATACATATTGTATCAAGGGTATCTGCAGAAAAAGGGAAATAACAGTAAAAGGAAGAAGAGAAAAAGGTTTCCAGACAGCTATAACCCTCCCTAGTGAGAGAAATTTCTCTGCACTCCCATATTCATTAGTGATCTCCACGATGCCCCCAATGATAACAATCCCCACCCTAACAGAATTCTCCCTCACCACTATTCTCTAACTAACTCAGCAATGCCCATTCTACCCCCTTCTAGAATAACTAAGTAAATGATAATAACAAAGCATAAGCTCATTAACTTGGTCTTGGGCCTACGACTATACACCTTAAAGGGCTTTCCCCATTTTGAGGCGCATTTCCTAACAAACTATTTTTGTTTTCTTGGTTTTAAAACTCCTACCTTGTATTGTTTTGAAAAATTTTAAATAAGGAAACACTATCACATAAGGTTTCATTAACTCTTTATTATTAAAAACCAAAAGCTTTTATTAAAAACAGAAACCAAACAGGCCCTTAAAATTTCCTCCTCCAACAAATCTAACAAAGTATTTTTTTTCTATCTAGCTGTTGTTTTTGTTTTAATGCACGTATCTCTTAACTCTGGTGTTTGTTTCTTCCCTTTTTAATTTATTCATTCTTGTTAGTCAAGGGAAATGAAAATTGAATTATTAAGCTCGTCCATGCTTTGGTCTTCCTGAAAAATTTGTACAGGGACATTATTGGTTATCAATACTTCATGGAAAAATCCTTCTGGTGAATGGCATGTGGGTTATAAATTAGTTTATGAGCTATTCACAGAAGATGTGATTTCTCGTTTGAAGGTGGTATTACAGTTTTATGAAATATTTTAGTTTCTCTTTAGCCTTCATATTCTGGCTATTAGATCTAATATCTTTTTTCTCCTTTTGAAATGTTCATTGGCAGAAAGAAAGAAAGAAAAAGTGGGATGAGAAAAACCAGGAGGAAATTGTTAGGGCTGTAAAACAACTTGCTGACTTTGATCAGGTTCACGAAAATTTTATTGATTCTTACATATACTAGAATGGTAGAAACTTAAATTACATATGATATATTCAACCCTTCAACATTTTGTTTAGTATAACCCATATACCATGTTAGATTTCAACTTAAAATCAATTGACACTAAGTGAAGTTGTCTAATAAATATATAAGCTGTACCTCAAGAATTGAGGCAAACGATGTGAGACTTTCTAACACAGTTGATACATTAATTAGTACTGTATTTGAGACAAGATAAATAAATTTATCTTTTCATATTCCAGCCTCCTTTCTTGCTGTATTTTCTTAACGTTTTATCTGGAAGTACTCATCAGTACTGCATTATGCTATTATGTTCCTGATTCTCAACATTATGAACAAATGAATATTTTTTCTTTAAAAGATTCAACGTAGTCAATGAATATTAAACGGTAACAAAAGTACCAAAGGTCATAGCACAACCATTTGATAAAGCATCAACAGACACAACCCACCAATCACAAGGTTACACCTTATTAATGATAAGTCAATCCATAATATGGGGTAACCAAGTGCATATAGCCAGTCACTAAAGCTTTTCAATACAATACACCAATCATTAACACCCTCCCCAAACAAAACCTCTAGACAAACCTTGCAGAGCATTGAATAGCAGAAAACAACAATCAATCCTACAAATACAAATTCAATGAGACCCAACAAGCTCATCACCACCCAATACCCAGCACATTTAATTTTCACTAACACCATGAACAACACCGCACTTAGTACTTCAAAATGCTCGACACCTTCCAACAACTTAACTTGACACCAATACCAAGCAGAATAATATAACCAAAGGGATCAAACTTCATACCCCAAAGATGCTCCAGGACTGACGCATCATTGGTTGAAGGATTAGCTAAAGTCTTTGGATCTGCCATGACCACGCTGTGAAGCTGATATTTTGCGGCAAGAACAGAACTGTAATTAAGCCAACCAAAGCAATATTTCCATATGAAATCTACTTCTCTGCATGTCAAAAATAAATGGCTACATGATTCCTCATGCTCTTTGCAAAATGTACACAAATAGTCAGCAACTGAACATTTTTACTTCTCAAATTATCTATAGTAGGTAACTTATTCAAAATTACCCTCCATAGCATATGTGAGACTTTTTGTGGAATATTAAAGTTCCACATCAAAGAGACCAATTCATTGGTCTGATGACCAATTCTTATATCATGAAGGGAGTTGTAAGCCACTTTTATTGAGAAAGCACCTGACCCATATGGATTCTAAAATGAACTATCTGTTAGGAAGAAGGAATTGCAGAAGGAAGAAACAGGCCTGCTAAGGCCCAAAAGGAAAATAGATTCGTGGCTGAGCTGGCAGAGGGTAGGATAATGATCTTGCTGTGTAGTGCTGTTAGAGGATAGACATAATTGCATTCCATTAATTGTAATATTCCCTAGCACGTTTTGTGCAATTCTGTTAGCAAGAATTGCTATATGTATAGCTATGTAATAACCAACAAGGGATATGAATGAAAAAACTTAGACTTATCTTCCTTCTTTCTCTAGAGGTATTGGACCCTTGAAACCAGCTTATCATACTCTACTCCTAACATTTGGTGCTCTCATTGAGAGCTCCAATGGCTGCCATTCCAGCCCAAACCATTGCAACCCGCACCACCCGCCAAACCACCTCTCCTCATTGCATCCTCTCCATACTGCCTTCCATGACTGCCATGCCAGTGTCAACCATCTATTCCCACGCCATCCTCTCCACACTACCCTCCATCAGCAACCACCTCTGTTCCTTCCATTTCAGCATACACCTCGAATGGCGGATGCCGAATCTTTTCCCATTGGCGTGGACCGCCTCGAGACCTCTTTGGCCAAACTTACCCTCAGTCAACTCAACCTCGTCGCTGCCGTTGACACCTTGGCCACCACCATCGACGACCTTCTTCAGCGACTGAGCCTTCGCAATCCCACTCCACATTTTTCATCTTTCGTCCCTGCACAGGCACCGATACTAGCCGCCATCATATTGACTCCGCTTATGTCGACTCCGTTGCCCATGCCACCTCCGCCGTCTATGCCACCTCCGCTTTCCATGTCGGCTGCGCCTTCATTGTCAGGTCTGCTTCCTATGCTTGCTCTTCATCTGCCCAATCTCGGCCTTGTTCGCACCACCATTTCTTTCAACAAGCTCATCAACACCATTTTTCTTTATGACCATGCAGTTGTTCCTCATGAAAAACCTTGGAAAAATAAAGACATGGCGCTGTTTGAGATGGGACATGTGTCCTGTGGGACTGCCATGGCCGCATACAAGCTCCAACCAGTTGCCTTTGCACTATGCACAATTGCTAAACCAGGTGCAATTCGTCGAAATAGACCTTGGGATCCGATATTACTTTTGGAAGCCATGCGTTGAAGCCCCAACACCTTGAGGACTAGGTGTTTTTGATGGGGCTGGAAGCGATAGGAAGAAGGAATTGCAGAAGGAAGAAACAGGCCTGCTAAGGCCCAAAAGGAAAACAAATTCGTGGCTAATTTGGCAGAGGGAGGATAATGATCTTGCTGTGTAGTGTTATTAGGGGATAGGGATAACCACATTCCTTTAATTGTAATATTTCCTAGCACGTTTTGTGCAATTCTGTTAGCAAGAATTGTTATATATATAACTATGTAATAACTAGCAAGGGATATGAATGAAAAAGCTTAGACTTGTCTTCCTTCTTTCTCTAGAGGTACTGGACCCTCGAAACCAGCTTCTTATACTCTGCTCCTAAGAACTATCTACCTCTTCATTTTTTATTTCCACCCTTGATAAGAATGACTCCAGTTGCTGCATTTGAATTGCTTCTCTTAGATTTTTTAGAATGTGAGTTTAGGCCTAACTCAACCTCAAAAGCTAGCTTAAGGGGTGAGGGTTGTCCCTCACTTATATACTCAACTTTATTTTTTGCTGATGTGAGACTGAGTTTAGGCCTAACTTAACCCCAAAAGCTAGTTCAAGGGGTGAGGGTTGTTCCTCACTTATATACTTTAACTTGGCTTTATTTTTAGCTGATGTGGGACTTGGGGTTTTTCCAATAGCTTCCCAATGAAAACACCTTCGCTATTTAAGCGTCCAAACCCAAATATCCCCCTCCCAACATCCTTAGTGCATCATGAATATGGATTAAATTAGCATTGTGTGATGTGCTATTTTTTTCCCTTATGGATGGTCATTTATAGATATGAAATTTGTGTTAATTAGAAAGAGATAATAAAAAATAGAAAGAGTGAGAGAAAATTTGTGAGACTTATGGATTCTAATATTATTCCCAATTTTTTTCAGTTACACTGTGGTTTATATAGACCTGTGAGACTTGCCGAGCAAGCTACACAAACTTGCAGAAGGAAGCTTACTCTCTCTAACTTTTGTGAACCGAGTACAATACTCACACAGTGTTTGATAGCATGTTGATTTTTTTAATTTATTTACCAGATCAAATTTCAGATAATACTCTTAAGTCTTAATTTTCTTAGAATGTGGATTCTAGCTTTGCCTTATCTTTAGCCAATGTAGGACTTGGGTTTTTCACCATACACTCCCTCACGTCCGACACTTTTGGACTTGGTGCGTGGATAATAAGGTGGGTGATCCATTTTAATGGATCTAGGATACAGTCTGATATCATCATAGAATGTGGATTTAAGCTTAACTCAATCTCAAAAGCTAGCTTATAGGGTGAGGGTTTTCCCTCACTTATATATTTTTTCTTTTCCTTATCTCTAGCCAATGTGGGATTTGAGTTTTCCCAAATAAATTTTATGAATAACTATCATGCATATCTAGATATGATGTGGATGTTTATTTATTTATTTTTTACATCATTCTTGTTGCATATAACTCGAACCATGATACATTTTCTAGAAACACATCAAGGTAGAGGATGTAAAACTTAAAATGGCTCGAGAAGATCTCCAGAATAGACATGATATTCTAAGAAGGCAATCTGAGGTGAGTGCCGAGAATGCCATCCTACTTTATTCCTCATAGGGTATTTGTTCCTTTTCCTGCCCTTGAAATAGGGAATGAATAATTGATTTGAATTTATAACGTTATAGGACACCTATAAGTGGTGGAATGAGGATACTGATAGAATGATTGTCTCTGCATGAAATAATGTTGATTTCTTTTTCACCTGGCCACACAGAAATAATGAAATTCTTGTTTTTTTTTGCCTCTGACTTGTCTCAAAGACTTAAACTGAAAGAGACATTTATACTTGTGTATGTGCTCCCATTGAAAATATTTTCAACAGAAATTCATTACGTCGAAAAGGAAATGCTGTTTTATGTTTCAGAGCTATGATGATAAAGGACCTGCCATAGATGCTGTTGTCTAGCATGATGGAGAGGTTTGGAGGGTTGCCCTTGACACACAGAGTCTAGAGGATGATCCAAATTGCAGGAAGCTTGCTAATTTTATGCCTTTAACTAATTATAGGTACATTTAGTTCATGGTATTAATATTTATTATAATTGTTAATCTTAGTTGATAGCTTTTGTCTGGACACATATCGTGAAATTGGCAGGTACTTGCGTGTTCTGGCAACAGATTTGCTATCGCAAGGAACCTTTTCTTTGACTGTCACTGCTTAATAGCCCTTGGTTTGAAAACCTTGTTCTATTGATTCCCTCCTTGTTTTCCTGAGTTATTTCTACTACAACAAAATGCTACTGTAAATGTTGTTTATATGAAAATATGTCATATATTTTAAATATAAAGTAAAATGTTAAATGAGCTGAATGGGATTTGATAGAGTTTGAGAGAGAGAAAAAGAACAAAGGCTGAAGATATTATTATTGATTCAGAATGAATAGAAAATTAAAGTTGATTATGTTTCTCTATTTATAGAAAAAAATAAATGTTGTTACACTTAACCTAACTAAGGCCGTTAGCTAACCATAGTTAGTAACTGATCTAACAGAAATAACAACTCTAACAGAATGACAAAATAACAGAATCACTGCTGTTCTAATTGAACCATAGCTCTAACAGAATAATAGCTGCTCTAACTGAATCATAAAGTAAAACTTACTTAATACACTAATACCCCTGTCAAACTCAATTTGGTGAGAATCAAATATGGACTCAACTATGTTGAGTTTGGACCTAAGAAAGAGATACCAGATTGGTGATAGAGGCTTAGTGAGGGCATCAACCCACTGATCTATAGCATGAATATTGTTGGTTCTAGTTATAAATTCTGCTACTCTTAATCTGCACAAGATCAAAAACAAGAAAAACACAGTAGAGCAAGAACCCAAAGATTTACGTGGTTCGGCAATGTGCCTACATCCACGGGAAAACGCAGCTCATCATCATCACATTGATCATGAAATTACAAGTTCAATACAAGCAGCAGCTAGCTTTGATCTCTCTTGGTTTCTCTTTCAACAAAACCTCTCTCAATCACCTAGCTCACTACCTCCCTTTTGAACTCTCTGATTTCTGCAGTTTTTTTCCAGCTTCTCTGTTTTTTAGCCACTCTCATAAAAAACCACCCACTGCATTACATGATCAAGAATATATATGTACACTCTAGCTATGCTTTGGTGCCAAAACCAATTCAGTTATAATAACTGAAAACAATTATGACAACACCAATTTAAAGTCTTCTCACTTGTGCTATTTGTGATTTTAAGTCACACCCCACAAATCTCTACCTTGACTCTAAATCAGTAAGTGTCTACCTTGTGATTCAGGGATGCACTTCTACCAATATGCTTTAGGCATCTTCAAAATTTATCAAATCCAAGCAGTGCTTGAACTTGACACTAGAAAGGGACTTTGTGAACATATCAGCCAGGTTTTCTTTTGTTGAAACCTTCTCCACCTTCACCTTCTCAGATTCAATCACATCTCTGATGAAGTGTAGTTTCACATCTATGTGCTTTGCCCTCTTATGGTACATTTGGTGATTTGCTAAGTGAATGGCACTTTGACTGTCATAATGAATTGTGACACAAGTTTGTGCTATTCCAAGTTCATTAATCATACCTTTAAGCCAGATTGCTTCCTTCACTCCTTTAGCTAGAGCCATGTATTCTACTTCAGTTGTTGAAAGAGCAACAACTGATTGCTGATTTGCTTTCCAACTGATTGTTGTCCCAAACAAAGTAAACACATATCTTGTTAAGGACTTCCTTGTGTCTACATTTCTTGCAAAATCTGCATCTACATAGCCTGTGACTGCTGCCTCGTGTGCTGTCTTCTTGTACCTTAAACCAGCTTTCAAAGATCCATTTAGATACCTTAGTGTCCACTTCATAGCTTCCCAATGTGCACTGCCAGGATCTCCCATGAATCTGCTTATAATACTTACAGCATGAGCTAAGTCAGGTCTGCTACAAACCATTCCATACATTATGCTTCCAACACCACTGGCATACGGTGTTTGATCCATTTTAGACCTTTCTTCAGCTGTTTCTGGTGCTTGAATAATAGATAGCTTTGTATGATGACCAAGTGGTGTGCTAATAGGTTTGCTTTGATGCATCCTAAACCTTTCCACCACTTTCTTGAGGTAGTTTCTTTGGGACAAGAATAGTTCACCCTTTGCCCTGTCCCTATGAATATCAATTCCAAGTATCCTTCTAGCTGACCCTAGATCTTTCATCTCAAATTCTGTGTTCAAGCTTTCTTTGAGTATCCTAATCTCTTCCTTATCCGCACTTGCAATGAGGATGTCATCCACATACAAGAGAAGATAAAGAACACACACTTTCCCCTTTTTCAGGATATATACATAGCTGTCATATCTGTTTCTAATGAAGCCATATCTGATCAAGAACTCATCAAATTTGAGATACCACATTCGAGGGCTTTGCTTCAGTCCATACAAAGATTTTTTCAGCAAGCACACCTTGTTATCCCTTTCTTCAAAACCTTCCGGATGGTTCATGTAAATGGTTTCCTTCAGATTTCCATGGAGAAAAGCTGTTTTAACATCCAGTTGTTCAAGTTCCAAATCATACTGATTTACCAGACCAAGTATGATTCTAATTGAGCAATGCTTCACAACTGGTGAAAAAATCTCATTGTAATCAATTCCTTCAATCTGTCTAAAGCCTTTTGCTACCAATCTTGCCTTGAATCTAGGCCTTTCTACTCCTGGAATGCCTTCTTTCTTCTTGAAAATCCACCTACATCCAACAACCTTCTGCTTCTTGGGTTGATCCACAAGTATCCATGTATTGTTCTTTCTCAAAGATTCCATTTCTTCACTCATTGCCTGAAGCCACAGCTGGCTGTCTTCACTTTCAATTGCTTCCCTCCAGGTCTTAGGTTCTGAATTTTGAATCTCCTCAGCAACACTCAAGGCATAGCAAATAATATCAGCATGACCATACCTCCTTGGAGGCTTTATCACCCTTTTTTTCTCTATCTCTAGTCAATTGATAATTGGACAAGTCATGCTGAGTAATCAGCTCTTCATTATCTCCAGCTTCTCCTTGATCACTGTGATCAATAATATTTCCACTGTCATGATCTGAAATCTCAGAATGCTCCACCTCAAAATTGGTATTCTTACTACTTGAGATGTTATCCTTCTTCTCCTTACTCAGCATTGCCATTCTGCTCTCATCAAAGGTTACATCCCTGCTGATGATGCATCTTATCTCACCCGGTTTCAATTTCCACAGCTTGTACCCTTTAACTCCTTCAGGATAGCTAATGAACACACACTTTACAACCCTTGCATCCAGCTTTCCTTGTTTAACATAAGCAAAGGCCAGCGATCCAAACACCTTTAATTTTGAATAATTAGGTGGTTCACCACTCCAAGCTTCCATTGGTGTCTTGAAACCTAAGGCTGATGAAGGACATCTATTAATCAAATATGCTGCTGTGTTTGCAGCTTCTCCCCAAAAGGCCTTTGGCAGTCCTACACTTATAAGCATGCACCTCACTCTTTCCAAAATGGTCCTATTCATTCTTTCTGCCAAACCATTTTGCTGTGGAGTGTGAGGGACTATTTTGTGCCTTTTGATGCCTATTTTTCTGCAAAACTCATTGAACTGCTCTGAAACAAACTCCAGGCCATTGTCAGTTCTTAAAACTTTTAATTTTGTACCAAGTTGATTTCCAACAAGAGTATGCCATTCTCTGAATTTTTGAAAAGCTTCCGACTTATTTTTCAAAACATACAGCCATACTCTTCTTGAGAAATCATTTATGATGGTGAGAAAGTATGAGCTTCCACCATGAGTTTTCACTCTAGATGGTCCCCATAAATCTGAATGCACATACTCAAAAGGCCTAGATGAAACATGAATACCCGTGCCAAATCTTATTCTATGGGATTTACCAAGCACACAATGATAACAAAAATCAAGTTTATCACCACTTAATGGATTTTGTTTCTCAAGTTCATGTAATCCTCTTTCACTAACATGATCTAATCTCAAATGCGAAAGTTTTGTTTTTATCAATCAATGTATTACTAGCTACCGATGCATGTCCTACAATAGTGGAACCTTCAAGAATAAACAAGCCATTACTTTTATTCTTGTTACCCTTAGCTATGATTAAAGATCCATTTGAAATCTTAAGAACACCATTTAAAATTCTAGTTGAATATCCTAGATCATCAAACATGTTTATGGAAATAAGATTTCTTTTGAGTTCTGGAATGTACCTTACATTTTTCAGTAGATACTCTTTATTATCAAACATCTTTAATCTCACAGTTCCAATGCCTTGTACCTTGCAAGGGTAGTTGTCTCCTAGCAATACAGCTCCTACTGGTTTCAGTTCCAAGGTTTCAAAATAGTCCTTTCTCGGGCTGCTGTGATATGAGCATCCATAATCCATAATCCATTCTGTTTGTGTTTTGGTATTAGAAGCTACTAAAACACTTGCACTCTCATAACCTTCAGAGGCTTCAACAATGTCAGCAGAGTCCAAAGATTCTTTCTTGATCTTGTCTGGGCAGTCTTTCTTGAAATGACCAGTTTTGTGACAATTAAAGCATTTGAACTTTATTTTCTGGCCTTTCTTTGAATCCCTTGACCTTGATCTGGACTTCTTTCCTCTTGTTCCCTTCTTTTCACTCCTTCCCCTTGAAATATTCAAGCTTTCACCATTATCCTCAGATTTGGAGTCTTGCTGTTTTTGCATCTCCTTGGTCCTTATTGAGGTCTGGACTTCTTCTAGGGCAATGTCTTGATCTTTGCCATAAAGAATTGCATCCTTGAAATGTTCAAAGGATTTTGGTAAGGAATTCAGAAGCAAGAGAGCTTTATCCTCCTCTTCAAGCTTTACTTCAATATTTTCCAAATCATCAAGAATCTTGTTGAAATCAGCCAATTGTTCGGTGCTGTTCTTGACTCTGTCATCTTGAAGGTGTATAGTTGTTGCTTCAAGCATAGCCGATTTGCAAGGGACTTTGTCATATATAATGACTCCAGTTTCAGCCACATTGAGGTTGCTGTCTTTTCTCTTGCAACTTCTCTTAAAGCTTTATCTCCAAGGCATAAAATGATTGCACTTCTGGATTTAGCAATCATCACTGATTTCTCCTTTGAGCTTAAAGATTCAAACATCTTTTCTTCTCCTTTAAGAGCTTCTGCACAGCCATGTTGAATCAAGATTGCTTCCATCTTGATTCTGCATAACCCGAAGTCATTTCCCCCTGAAAACTTCTCTATATCGTACTTTGTTGTTCCCATCTTTCTTGATCTTGATCCTTTTTCCCCACAGACGGCGCCACTTTTTGGTTCTAGTTATAAATTCTGCTACTCTTAATCTGCACAAGATCAAAAATAAGAAAAACATAAAAAACATAGCAAAGCAATACAGAGTAGAGCAAGAACCCAAAGATTTACGTGGTTCGGCAATGTGCCTACATCCACGGGAAAACGCAGCTCATCATCATCACATTGATCATGAAATTACAAGTTCAATACAAGCAGCAACTAGCTTTGATCTCTCTTGGTTTCTCTTTCAACAAAACCTCTCTCAATCACCTAGCTCACTACCTCCTTTTTGAACTCTCTGATTTCTGCAATTTTTTTTCCAGCTTCTCTGTTTTTCAGCCACTCTCATCAAAAACCACCCACTGCATTACATGATCAAGAATATGTATGTACACTCTAGCTATGCTTTGGTGCCAAAACCAATTCAGTTATAATAACTGAAAACAGTTATGATAGCACCAATTTAAAGTCTTCTCACTTGTGCCATTTGTGATTTTGAGTTACACACCACAAATATGATACACTTTGAGCTCTTGAGCTAAGACTTTCTCCTTGACAAAAAAGATGCCAATTTCCATGTGCTTAGTCTGGGAATGAAGAACTAGATTATGAGTGGTAGCTACTGCACTTTGGTTGTCACAGTAAATCTCTAGGGCCTGGAAAGGAATAGATAATTATAAGAGTTTGAATCCATGTAACTTCAGTCGTGGCTTGAGCCAAGCTCCTATATGTAGCTTCAGTGGAAGAGCTAGCCACAATTTGTTGCTTCTTGGACCACCAAGAGACCAAATTAGGACTAAAATAAAGCACTGCACCAGAGGTAGACCTTCTAACACTTGGATCCGATGCCCAATCAGGGTCACTGGCTTTGATACCATGATAGAGTTTGAGAGAAAGAAAAAAAAGAAGAAAGAATGAAGATATTATTATTGATTCAGAATGAATAAACAGTTACAACTGATTCTGTTTCTCTATTTATAGAGGAAATGGATGTGGTCACACTTAACCTGATTAAGGCATTTAACTAACATAGTTAGTAACTGCTCTAACAGAATAACAAAATCACAACTATTCTATGAATCATAATTGCTCTAACAGAATAATAGTTGCTCTAACTGAATCATAAAGTGAAACTTACTTAATACACTAATAGGATTGAAGCTTCAGTGTGTTGTTCTTCTGTTTTTGAAAATTTCTTTTGAAACAATTTGACACTTGATTTTTATGTCATCATATTGATCATTTTTTTGTTATACAACAAAACAGTTCAAATGACATTCTGCAAACAGTACTTCTCAATGTATTTGGTTTCTTCACTCAGGGTTTATGGGTTTGTTTCTGGTTTTTGTATTACAGAAAAAATCAAATAGATAACTTTTTTTCCTAAAAAAGGAGAAACTTAACGATTGAGTTGGGAAGAGCTTGGTTCCCACCTTTACTATAGTTGATGTTTCTGAATTAATTAACTTTGCCATCAAAGAAAAGAATTTATGTGGTGTAGCTATTGAAGCAATTGTTGTCATTTTTGTTTCTATTAAGTTGTATTAAAATTGTAAGTGATTTCAATGCTAACTGTGACTGCCTACTCTTTCACGATTGAGAGGAAGTATGGCGTCTTCAGCAAATTAGATGCTTGTACATTTGTTGTTAATGTCTATAATGATGGGAATGTCTTAAGTATTGTAACAGACTGTTCTGGACATGGCACCCACGTTGCTGGTATAGCTACTGCTTTCCATCCAAAGGTACCAATATATAATTTTATCCATATAGTGTAGTGTTCTTATGTGGAATAGAATACCTTTTGATATAAAATATTGTTGTTAGGAGCCCTTATTGAATGGAATTGCACCTGGTGCACAAATAATATCTTGTAAAATTGGGGATTCTCGCCTAGGTTCAATGGAAACAGGAACTGGTTTGATTCGGGCACTGATAGCAGCTGTGGAGTTCCTTCAAACTTTTCTTCTTTTTCCTCCTCTTTAGCTGATTATCCTGGATATTCTGACAAGTGAAATATGATTTGTCTTCTATTTGTGTGTTTGATTAACGAAGTTTTTTTTAGGATTTTAATGATGGGCATGCAACAATATAGAACGTAATACGGGTGTCATGTCGGTGTCGGACACTGACACGGACGCGTATCGGACACCAGACACGACAAGAGACTGGAGTGTCCGTGCTTCATAGTGCAACATTTCTTTTTCAGCATAAGAGTGACCTTATCAACATGAGTTATGGTGAAGCAACATTACTGCCAGACTATGGAAGCTTTGTTGATCTTGTGAATGGGGTATTTTCTTATACTTTCATTTTAACTGGGCTCTCATCATTTATAAGTCATTTTCTTTTCTCAAAGTCTTTGTTTTGGTTGATTTACTTCTAGGTGGTGAACAAGCATCGTCTGATATTTGTGAGCAGTGCTGGTAATAGTGGGCCAGGACTGAGCACTGTTGGTGCACCTGGTGGTACATCTTCAAGTATCATAGGTATTGGTGCATATGTGTCTCCTGCTATGGCTGCTGGTGCACTTGTGTTGTTGAACCTCCATCCGAGGGGCTTGAATACACTTGGTATATTCACTTCTCTGAAACTTCCTAATTGGATGAGTTTTTATATACTTCTGTCTTTAGTTTTGTTATTTATGTTTCATTTTTTTTATTTTTTTAATTTTTTTGCATCCTTATCATTGCATGATTGATGCAAAAAACTTTGCAGGTCTAGCCGAGGACCAACAGCTGATGGAGACCTTGGTGTGTGTGTGAGCGCTCCTGGTGGTGCTGTTGCTCCTGTCCCCACATGGACTCTTCAACGGCGTATGCTCGGGATTGGGACATCAATGGCATCACCATCAGCCTCTGGTGGAACTACATTGCTCATAAGTGCAATGAAGGTCCTTGCATGTGGTTCTTTTGTAGCTTATTTAGTGGTCTTTACTTGCACACATATCTCTAGTTTTGTGTGTATGATCTGCATTCAGGCTGAGGGAATCCCTGTGAGTCCATACTGTGTGAGGAAGGCACTTGAAAATATTGCGATTCCCATAGGTGATTTACCTGAGGATAAATTATCCACCGGACAAGGGCTTATGCAAGTTGACAAGTAAAATAATCTGCCGAGTTTTTACTTCCATGAAAATATTAGTAAATCATAGTTTTGTGATATTTATTGACTTAAATCATATACTCCTTGACAGGGCTTTTGAATATATGCAGAAGTGTCAAAATGTTCCATGTGTTTGGTATCAAATAAAAATCCAGCAATGTGGAAAAACAAGTGAGTTCACATTCAACCATGTACGTTTTACCTTCCCCTTATGTGACCAAAGACAGGAAAGATATTATCTTTTGGCTTTATCTTATATTTGTAAGAGTAGAAAGTGTAGTATGTTACTATAATCATTCTTGTGCCTTTACCTAATGGCTTAGGATTTTGGTATAGTTGGCTGTTGGTACATTAAATGATATCAAAGTCCCCAATTTAACCTCCATTCTTCTAATAAGAGTGTATGCAATGCAATAGCCCACTCTATCCTAGACAGCAATTCCCAATGTATAGAAATTGTTTCCAGCAATTACTATATAAGTTTTAACATGTACGTGAAATGTTTCATGGATGAAAAGTAGAGTAGCATTGATTTCTGACGTCAATATTGTTTTTATCTTTTAAAAATTGTTGCATTGCCCTTGGACTAATAATCTAATTAATTAGACGGCTTGGTGCACAAATAATGTTATACACACTAAAATTGAAATTAGGAAAGTATATGTGTAACTTGTCTAGGAGGAAAAGCTAGATTATAGAGTAATATCTGATAAAGCTGTTTATGTGCTAATATTTTAATTTTGTAAAGCTGTTTTCTTAATAAAATTCGGAGCGAAGTTTTCGGAACAAGATGAAAACACCTTTTTTCTTCCGAGTTTATCTCTTTATGTTAATAATTAGATTTATGACTTCTGTGGGAAATTGAAATGATTGTGTTTGCCTTGCCTGTGTAATGTCAACCCTTCCTGCTTGAGTCAAAACACTTCCATTGCATTTGTAAAGCAATTGGTTTTTTGTTATCATAATTTTGTGTCATGGTCTGTTGCACAATCAATATCAGATCTAACCTTTTCATGAAACACTTATATATAACAATTTTGAACTAAACACATTGCAATTTTGCGTGACCCAAATTGTGATTGTCACCTAACTGAGATGACCACAGGCTCATCCAAGTCATGCCAGCCTCAAACTTATCAATAACTAACGCCAACTATCCAGATAGCGAAAACAGGGGCTAACCTACTAAACAGTCCAATTGAAATTTCCTAGAATTGGAACAAGAAGATTGCTAGCAACATACTCTCCAACACACTACCATTGGTTAAAATTTATTAGAAACTACAAAATTATGAGTGGGGACTCACTAAATATGGAGTGAGATGTTCACAATTTTGTGATTCTCAATAATAGTGTGTAGTAAAGTGTGTTGCTAACATTTTCCTTTCAACAAAGCTTAATTGATTTTCCACCTTTTCCAAAATAATGGTATACTTCTTAAATGTAGATTTCCAATGAGGTGAGAGAGAAAAGTAGACTATTATGAAACTGTTGTTGTATTTATGAATGAGTTAGTTGCAACAGACTAACAAAGTAGGGTATTTATTGAGAGTTCTAACTATAGAAGTAGTTAGCTTAACTAACTAACTCTTGTGTTGAGTCAGCAATGACTCATCTGTATCTACTATACACTATTATTCCTCACTCAAACATAGAGTGCTCTGAAACTCAGTGAAAGAAAGCACTGAATTTGGATCACAAATTCAGAAAAGACTGCTTGGCAAGAGGTTTTGTCAACACATCAGCAAGTTGAGCATAGGCAGGAACAAGACACACCAGCAGAGATTTATCCAAAACTTTTTCTCTCACAAAAAAGATGTCTAATTCCATGTGTTTGGTCCTTGAGTGAAGAACAGGATTGTGACTCAAAGCAACAGTGCTGAGATTATCACAATAGACAGCTGGAGTAGTAATTTTAATACATAGTTCTCTTAGTAAGGATTGAATCCATAGAAGTTCTGATGCAGAAACATCCAAGCTTCGATATTGAGCTTCTGTAGTTGATCGAGCAATAGAGGACTGCTTCTTTGACCACCAAGAAACAAAATTAGGACCAAAGAAAATACATTCCCTTGAAATTGATCCTCTGTCAACTATATCCATTCCCCAATCAGCATCACAGAAAGCTTCTAGAGTATAGAGTTCTCCATGAGGAGCAGATTTTAAAGACAACCCATAGTCTATAGTACCCTTTAGATATCTTAAGATACGCTTGACAGCCTTCCAATGTTCCTCCATAGGTTCTGACATAAACTGACAGACATTGTTTACATTGTAGCTCACTTCTGGCCTAGTTACATTAATGTATGAAGTGCCCCAACAACCGACCGATAGAGGGTAGCATCATCAACAACAGGTACTGAAACAAGCTTAGTTGTACCATGTTTAGTTAACTTGAGATCAGAGGGCAGAGGAGTGAATATTGGTTTGGCATCAACCATCTTAGCCTTTTCAAGCAAATCATAAATATATTTAGCTTGAGATAACAATAGAGAACCATTACTCAAATGTTTTACTTCAATACCCAGAAAATAATCCAAGTTTCCTAGCTGTTTAAGAGCAAAAACAACATGTAGTTTGGTAATTAAGTTTCAAATAAGAACTGGAGATGACCCTGTGATGATAATATCATCAATACATATCAACAGATAAAGACACTTAGAATCAGTGTTGAACACTAGAAGGGATGGATCACACTTTCTTTGAACAAAGCCAAAAGTCAGTAGTGTTTTGGTTAATCTTTCATACTAGGCCCTAGGTGCTTGTTTTAACCCATAGATAGCTTTCTTGAGTTTGCAGACCATACTTTTATCAGAATCAACGAATCCAGGTGACTGTGTTATGTAGACTTCTTCTTCCAAATAGCCATAAAAGAAAGCATTGTTCACATCGATTTTCTGAATAGACCAGTGATGAGTAAGAGCAATTGTCAACATTATTCTTATTGTGAGGTTTCACAATAGGTGAAAAAGTTTCTGAATAATCCTGACCAGGGATTTGATTAAATCACTTGGCCACCAACCGAGCTTTATACTTCAAGATAGAGGCATCAAGATTTTATTTTACCCTGAAAATCCACTTGCAGCCAATGGATTTTCTGCTTGAGGGTAACGGGACCAGAGACCAAGTGTTACTGGGCATGCGAGCATTGTACTCTTGCTACATAGCTTCCTTCCACTCAGGAGATGAGAGAGCATGTTTAACAAAAGTAGGTTCAGTAGCAGTTAGAAGTAAAGTTGGATGTAACGAGGTTGTACAATACTTGACTTTGATCTAGTTTGCATGGAATGTGTATTTTGAGGTTGAGGAGGAGTAGCAAACGGGCTCATTGATTGTGACCAAATTTGGAAAGGAAAGGTTTACATGAGGAGAAACAAGGAAGTTGAAGATGCACAAACTCTCCAGCATAACCATGAGTCTGAACCGAGGGAGAATTTAGTTAGTGGTATAGGTAAACCTTCTTCTTCTAACTCCAATGATCAAGATAACCCTTCTGAAATGAATATACCCATAGCTCTTCGAAAAGGAGTTAGATCTTGTACTAAGCATCCTCTATCCAAATTTGTGTCATATTCAAATTTATCTTCATCTTTTGCTGCGTTTACCTCCCGGTTGTCTTGTGTAGAAGTTCCAAAAAATATTTAGGAAGCTCTAAAGGTTCCAAAGTGGAAGGAAGCTTTCCTTGAGGAGATGAGAACTCTTGAGAAGAACCATACTTGGAGTGTTATGCCTTTGCCAAATGGAAAGAATACCGTGGGTTGCAAGTGGGTGTTCATTGTCAAGTATAACTTTGATGGTTCAGTGGACAGATACAAGGCACGATTGGTGGCTAAGGGATTCACTTAGACCTATGGTATAGACTACTCAGAGACCTTTGCTCCGGTCACAAAGTTAAACACGGTTAGAATTCTCCTATCACTTGTTGCAAACTTGGATTGGCCTTTGCACCAATTAGATGTTAAAAATGCATTCCTCAATGACGACTTGGAGGAAGAGGTATACATGGATAGTCCTCTTGGCTTCGAACACAGATTTGGGACAAAGGTTTGTAAACTAGAAAAGTCTCTTTATGGACTCAAGTAGTCTCTAAGGGCATGGTTCGAAAAATTTACCCAATCAGTTAAAAAACAAGGATATTCTCAAGGCCAAGCAGATCATACCTTATTTACAAAATTTTCTTCTAAAGGGAAAATTGCTGCACTAATAGTCTATGTTGACGACATCATCCTCACTAGAGATGATGAAGTGCAATTGGCTAGGCTAAAAAAGAACTTAACAGCAGAATTTGAGATCAAGGACTTGGGATCCTTGAGGTACTTTCTTGGCATGGAGGTTTCTCACTCAAAAAGGGGAATTGTTGTTTCCCAACAGAAGCATATTCTAGACCTCTTGGAAGAAACAAGAATGAGTGGTTGTAGACCAGCAGATACCCCCATGGATCCCAAAGGGAAACTTTCGGAAATAGGAAGTGTTCCTGTTGATGTTGGAAGATACCAAAGGTTAGTTGGCAAATTGATTTACTTGTCTCATACCCGACCTGACATTGCTTTTTCAGTGAGTGTTGTAAGTCAATTTATGCACTCTCCTTATGAAGAACACCTTGAGGCAGTCTACCGAATTTTGAGGTACTTAAAGAGCAATCCGGGAAAAGCTCTGTTTTTTAAGAAAAATAATGAAAGGAATGTTGTTGTTTTCACTGATGTAGACTGGGCAGGGTCTGTTACAGACAGAAAATGTGACACCCTCTCTCTCTCTCTCTCTCTATATATATATATATATATATAAAAGAAATAAGAGATCAAATTTAATAAAAAAAAATTTAAAATACATTTAAATACAAGCCTTTCAAAAGGATAAAAGACTCATATTCACTTTTCTAATACCATAATAAAACTTGTTCAAATAATTAATAAATTATTTCGGTTCAAAACAAGGTTGTTCAAGACCTCATACAATTAATATAGCAACTTATACCCTAATGTCACATCCTATCAGAGCATTGTGTCCCGACGCCCTTCAGCATAAGGTTCCTTAAAGTAATTCACCTAGTCATCTACTCCCCCGAACACAAAGTTTAAGATCATCACAGAATCCAAACACAAACAACAGAGGGAGTGAGTTATCACATTCCTAACTAATAGATAAAAATAAGACAACATATAGGTATAAATATTATATAACTAAATACAATTTACTTGAGCATAACTCACGTTATTTCACCACACGTCTCATTCGTTTTCATAACATTTGCATACTCAATAGTCAAAACACAATATCATCAAATCAATCAATATAGAACAATACACAAGCGTTATGCAGCAGATACACTAAGACTCAATCCTATATGCAATGTGGTATCCTGTCAATGAAAAACCTCGTCGGGCGCTTAGGAGTACATGACAAGACAAACCACACACTAGCAAGTCAAGTCACTCTCACTAGGTAACATCATAGGGAGACCAGTCAGGGTCACAGTGTTTAGCGAGAATGCTCCAACCATGTGGGATCGACACATGCTTAAAGGAGCACTCAAACCGGGTGACCCTCAAGGCCTACATTCCGAAGAGTCCGTTAGGGCCTCTCCCTCCTGATTCAGGTCCAACCCAGAAAACATTTTAGTACACAGACTCTATCTATGAACTGTACAAAACACACGACTCCTCAATTGTTCTCAAATATTTTTAACTCATCGCCCTTAACGGGACTTAGCATTAACTCGTCACCCTTAAAAGGACTTAGTATTAACTCGTCGCCCTTAAAGGGTTTTATAGTCATGTGATTGTACAATCCATAGTTTACAACTCAATGCATACAACATCTCAATCACGTGCATACTCAATTTATCACATACAGTCAATTTCAATCACAATGTTATAATCTCAAAATAACATATTATCACACCTCATGAATCATACACACTTTACCTATGAACTATGCAATACACACAACTACTCAATTATTTTCAAAATCATTTTAACTCGGCGCGCTTGTGATTAAACTCGTCGGATTCCCATCATGGATCTCATCACAATACTCGTCGTCTTTAAAGGGTCTTACAGTTGTGTGATTGTACAATTCATAGCTCACAACACAATACACATCTCAATATACATGTATTCCATCATTCATCACATGTTCAATTCACCACATACTCACAATTTGAATCATTATTTCATATCCTTAATATAACAATTTATACAAAAGACTATCACAACCTGGGGACTACAACCCCTCAAATAATATTACACAATTATATCAAAATCATAGGTCAAAATATACAAATATCAAGAGCACAATTTATCAAGCAATTCTCATCAGAACATCAATATTTTATTTATAATCATGAAGGAAAAATTGTAATTTAATAAACATCACAAAATAAAATCTCAATTTAATCCTCTAAGGATCCCTGCACATGTTCTCACTAACCCCCAATTGTGAATAACTCATCCCTTACCTCTAAACAGGCTCACGTGTCTTCCAACAACGATAAAGACATTTCCAACAAGTTCCTGAGATTTTTTTGGTTGCTCTGATAGAGTTCCCAAACATTAGAGAGAATGAGAAGGGATTGAAACCTCCATTTGTACTATCTTCATGCGATTCCTTTTTCTCCTCCCACAACTATTATCTTGTAAATCCCAACGGTGAAAGTGTGAGGAATTGAATTTAGAACAACATATCCAAATTTGACTACAGTCCAACGGTTAAGTAATCCGGGATCGTAGTTTTACCGAGACAGTTTTGAGTTTCTACGGGAAAATAAAAGGCTACAATGCGAAGGATATTCCTCTAAGCTCAGACATGATTTTCAAATTCCTAACGGTGAGAATGTTCGGAATTAAGTGGCGAATCTGATGCTTAAATTTCACGACGATCCAACGGTGAATGAGTTCGAGAACATCATTTTTCAAAGATATGTTTGCTGGTCTGCGGGAAAAGAGAGGTTGAGAAGGAAAAAAGAAATTGAGAGGCGGTTGAGGAGTCTGAAAACTAACCTAACATTTTTTTATTTATAGCTAGGGGTATTCACGACCTATTATTTACTCTTTTTATTATTTTATAAAAAAAACTCTATTTTATTCTCCATCAAATGAATAATAAAATATTCTTTTTATTTTCTCTCAAACCATTATTTTAATTTATAAAGTTATTTCTCCTTATTTATTTAATTATAAAACCTCATCATTTTTTTTAAAACTCTATTTATTTACAAATAACAATCCATTTTAAATTAGTTTACGAAAATTGAGATGTTACAAAAAAATCTACTTCAAGATATTGCACCTATGTGTGGGGAAATCTAGTGACTTGGAGAAGCAAAAAAGAAGGTGTTGTTGCGAGAAGCAGTGCAGAAGCTGAATTTAGAGCAATGGCCCAAGGGATATGTGAAGGATTGTGGATTTTATAGATTCTTAGAAGAACTCAAGATGGCAATAGAACTCCCATTGGAGTTGTATTGTGACAGCAAGGCTACAATAAGCATAGCTCACAATCCTTTTCAACATGATAGAACGAAGCACATTGAGATTGATCACCACTTTATAAACGAGAAATTGGATGCTGGAATAATTTGCTTGCCATTTGTGCCTTCCAATAAGCAAACAACTGACATCTTGACCAAGAGCCTAATAAGACCCATTTTTTAGCGTTTAACAAGCAAGTTGGGCATGATAGATATCTATGCACCAACTTGAGAGGGGGGGGGGGGTGTAAGAATTAATAGAAGATATTGCAGTTTCCTATATTAGATAAATCAGAGATTTAATTTACTTTGTTTTAAAATAAGATCTTTATCATTATTAGCTATTATTTGTTTCCTTTATTATTCCTTGAATCAAGGAACATACTTTATTGTAATATTTTTATATAAGCAGTACTTTTACTGCTTGAATAAATAAAAAAGTCTTCCCTGTTACTTTCTACATACATAATTTGGATTAAACCTGTGATAGCAATCAGCTGCACTATGTCCAAATTTGTAGCAGACTTGGCACTGTATTTTATACCTTAAGTATTTCCATAATTTCCAGCTTTTCCATAATTCCTGTGATTACCATTTCAAAAATTCCTGTTATCATTATTTCCATAGTTTCTGTTATCATTGTTACCATAATTTCTGCCTCCTCTATATTCATAACCAGATCTGCCACCTCTTCCTTTGAAATTAGAAGATGTTCCCCCATCATTGTGTTGAGTAAACTACACTTGAGGTGCTGATTCTGAATCAGTATCCTTTGGCTTTGCTGTTTGATCTCGAGTTAAATTAAGTGTAGGAGCAACAACACTTTCTCTTAACTTTTCAAGCCTTTGTTCTTGGGCCAAAAGAAAAGATTTGATCTCCTCAAATTTGAACTGATCAATCTTGCCGCTGATTGCAGTAACTAGTGACTCATATTCACTTGGTAAACTTTCAAGAATAACATCTACACTTGATGTGCATGAACATAGCCAACGAATTTCGACAGAATTTGTTGGTTAATTTGAAAATCGAGATAATACTGGATAAATCTGAAGTCGTGTATAACACTTTCAAATTGAATCAAATTTCGGGGTTCAACCAAAATTGTTCAATCGGATAAAATCAGAAGATTATAATTCAAGAGTTTTGTTTTGGTCTTGTATGTTTTGTCACCCGTCATGCTTTCTGAACCAGAATGATTATTTATGATCAAAGAACAGGTGGTTTTTGGCGGTTGATGAACAGGTGGTTTTTGGCAGTTGATGGAAGTTTTATCTTTTTTAAAAACTGCCTTTTCCTGAAAGTCACTTCCATGTAATTTCCAAAATTTGCCTAAACTGAACATCTCGTTATTACATTAAAACAAGCGTGCACTCTTATTTTAACATAATAAAGAGATCAATTACACTAAAATGTCCAACAAACCTCCCCCATTTTAGTGTAATTACCGATCAAATCACCAAAGTCATAATATACCACAAACTACTGCATAGATGAAATATCGTGACAATTGAATTTCATCTTAGCAAATTACACGTTTCAAATATTCGAATATCAGGGTGTCACTAAGGATTGAACCCTTTCTATTCATAATGAATACATGAAGATAATCTGCACAATAGTTTATAACATTACTCTTGCTCGACACTAGTTTACTAGCCTGTGTCCCTATCCTTCATAAGCATATCAAAGCCAAGTCCCAACTTCTTGAAGCGGCTAAACTTCATGCTTATATAGGTAGTCCTTTTATTTCTTGCACCTACAAATGCAATTTTTCAAAAGAACCATTGAAGAGTTATACTTCAACCTCCTTAACTTACAGAACCGAACACATACCTTTTGGGATACTTTCGATGATGTGTTCCAATCTCTACATGTTAAGCTTTCCACATTGAATTCAGCACCTAATGTCATATTAGATGGGAATTGGGTATCTTAACATAAGAGATTTCAGATGGACTTTAATCCTAATCCCACAGCCGACCTTTTTACGAGATCTCTACTTAACCCTTTGGTTAAATGATCGGCCAAATTATGTTGAGTTCTCACAAACTCCACTGATATCACACCATGCATGATTAACTCCCGAACCATGTTGTGTCTAACACCCAAGTGTCTAGACTTCCCATTATATACTTGACTATATGCCTTAGCCAAAGTATCCTGACTATCGCACCTGATAGACATGGGAGGTATAGGTTTGGGCCACAATGGAATCTCATAGATCAGATTTCTTAGCCACTCAGCTTCTTTACTAGCTGCTGCTAAAGCTACAAATTCAAATTCCATTGTTGAATTTGTAATGCAGGTCTGCTTCTTGGATGCCCAAGAGATAGCACCTCCTCCAAGGAGGAATGCCCAACCACTTGTGGATGAATAATCTTCCATATTGGTTATCCAACTTGCATAAGAGTAACCTTCAATAACTGAAGGAAATCCAGTATATGTCAAACCATAGTCAATGGTTCCCTTTAAGTACTTGAATACTCTATTCATAGCTTGCCAATGATGAGAACTGGGATTACTTGTAAACCTACTAAGTTTAGCAATAGCATAAGCTATATCAGGCCTAGTACTAATCATTGCATACATGAGTGATCATATCGCCCTTGAGTATTCAAGTTGAGACACTGCTACACCTTTATTAGGTAATAACTTCAGGTTAGGATCAATGGGAGTACTTACCGGAGAACAATCTTTAAAATTAAATTTCTCCAATATCTTCTCAATATAATGTGATTGAGAGATGGAAATGCCATTGTTTCCACGTTTGATCTTTATTCCTAAGATCACATCCGCCTCCCCCATATCTTTCATATCAAACTTATAAGACAAAAATGCCTTAGTTTCATCAACTTGATCTTGGTCGGTACCAAAGATCAACATGTCGTCTACATACAGACAAATGATAACTCCTTTGCCATGAGTATCAAACTTGCTGTATAGACATTTATCTGCTTGGTTTAGAACAAAACCACTAGACAACACAACCTCATCAAAATTTTGATGCCATTGTTTAGGTGCTTGCTTCAAGCCATAAAGAGATTTCATCAGTTTACACACCTTATTTTCATTTCCTGGCATAATAAACCCTTCAGGTTGTTTCATGTATATCTCTTCATCCAATTCACCATTTAAGAATGTAGTTTTCACATCCATTTGGTGAATCACCAGATTGTGGATAGCAGCAAGTGCTAACAACAGTCTAATAGTGGATATCCTAGCAACAGGAGCATATCACTACTAGAAAAGGCAGTTTCAACATCGGTGGAAAAGCACATTTTACATCGGTGGTCAACCGATGTTGAATAAGATGTTGTTGAAAGTTAAAAATTTCAACATCGATTCTCCTACCACTGTTGTAGAAAGACAACATTTTTCCACATCGGTGCTTACTTAAGAAACGATGTAGAAGTTAGACCTTCTACATCGGTGTTATCATTGAAAACGATGTAAAATAGTGTTTTTCCACATCGGTGCTGAGTTAAGAAACGATGTAGAAGTTAGACCTTCTACATCGGTGGTCAGTTAAGAAATGATGTAGAAGTTAGACCTTCTACATCAGTGTTATCATAAGAAACGATGTAAAATAGCGATTTTCACATCGGTGCTCAGTTAAGAAACGATGTTAATTTACAATAGGCCTATGGAGTGCATAGTGACCTACACCACCTAATGTAGCATTGATCAAAATGTTTTTCTTAGCAACAGCAAACTCGACCAATCCTCCACCACTCTACCATATTAAAATTTCACACGTCATTAAGTAGTTTTATTTCAAAAGAGAAGAGAAAAACATGTATTTTTTATATAAAAAAGTAGGTGAAGATTTTAAGAAAATTATCTCTCTTCTTTGTCTACTCACTCTCTTTTTTCTCTTTTGGGTCATATCTTTTGAGATTAAAAATATTTAAAAAGAGTATAAGGAATATAATCTTTCTAACACATTTTTCTATTCGATAAAATTTATTAAAAATAAAAAATAATTAGAGCTTATAAAAGCAAAATGATACTATTGCCGCTCCAACTATACTCCAATGAACCTTTTATGTACAAAATTGAATATATTGCATATGTCTGAATGTTTCGAGCTTATAAAAGCTTAGAAAGGTATCTTACAGTGCAAACAATAGAGATTAATGAAATATTTGGTCCTACTTTCCAAGCATGTGCCAGCAATGACCCAATCTGCATCCCCAGAGAAATAATAGTTTTTTTTTTTAAATAAGCAATAATATCTCCAAAAACAATCCCAATGAAACATGCATAACATGAGAGAACAAATCATACCTTCTCTGCAATGCTTCTAGGGTGAGTGGCACAGCCCCGCTTGGCACGAATTTTGCTAGGAACAAAATCCGAGAGTTGAAGAAACTTCTCAATGGCTGTCATTTCTGCAGAAGTGTTTGGCAAACTCAATTGATGAGCCAAAGCAGAAGAAGAAGGTTGTTGGCCTCTAATTTCATTCTGAACAATGCAACAAAAGCATGTCACTGACATTGCAGTTCAAAATTACACACCAAATATATTACCTTGGTCCAGTGGTACTCTACCTGACTTTCAGGTGCATTTAAACCAGAAAATGGTTTCACATCTTCATCTCTAAATCTCTTCAGACCTGTCATATATTGTCAGATATGATTGCAGAATCATCCCACGGACCAACGGGGAAACCTGTAGGGATAACTTCATTGCCCTGGCTTTCAGCAAACCCTTCATTTTCTGCATTGTTCTGTGTTTTGCTCTTGTTTCCAATTTCAGGCCTTGATGACATTAGTCCTGAAGAAAAGTTTGGTTAAAACTACATGAAATTTAGTTAAAACTACATGATCCTGAGAGAATGTGTCTTGGGCTACCTATGAGAAAATTGTCATCACAATGGCATTTAGGAAATATAAAATGAGTTAAAGTATAAGGCATCTTATTTAAATTAATTTAAATTAAAAAAAGAGATGAAGAAATCAAGAAAGATCTAAATAAATTTAAAATTATAAGGAATGAGTATAGTTGGATGTAACAAAAATAATATTTGTGGTATATAATGATCATTTTTCTCTTTAAATTTAATCCTGAATGCAGAATAATTTATCAACAACAATATTTGTCTTTCTAAGTTATAGATATAAGTTAATTTTTTTAAAAACTAATTCCATTAATAGTAATACAAATCATATATTTTAAAATTAAAATTAAATTAATTAAGATACAATTTACCTTTTAATGGTAATATCATATAATTACATTTTTAAATTAAATTTACCGTATGAATTATCTTTATTAATAATAATCAAATTAATTTGGTTACAATTAAAAAGAATAACTTGTGTTGTCATTAATTTAAATTCAAAAGATAATTCTATCACAATTAATTCTATTACTATTAAAAAGGTAATGTGTGTGTCATTAAGATGATGATTTTTATAATAATTAATTTAAGAATAATTTAAAAGGTAACTTTTTAAAATTAATAACAATTTTTTTCAAAAAATTTAATAAAATGAAAACGTATATATTTTCATTGAATACAAGAGGAAGTGAAAAAGAAATAAAAATAATAGTAGTTTCCCACTCCCTTCAATTTTCTCCAACTCTGCATCATATATGCGTGTCACCACACCACACAAAACAAGTTGTTGACTGCAATAAAACCAGTAGTCTGATTTTGAACCCGTGGCTTCCCTAAAATCAACATAAATTTTCACTGCCAAGCCTCAAGAAAGATCTAAATAAATTTAAAATTATAAGGAATGAGTATAGTTGGATGTAACAAAAATAATATTTGTGGTATATAATGATCATTTTTCTCTTTAAATTTAATCCTGAATGCAGAATAATTTATCAACAACAATATTTGCCTTTCTAAGTTATATATTTATAGTATATTATCAAAAGATAAGGGCGCATTTTCTCACAAACTAAGCATTCCAGAACAATAAATAAAAATCAATGCTACAAGAAAAATGAAAATGGAACTACTACTATAATAAAAAAGAGAATGCTTTCTGAAATGTATGTGAATAAAAGATCACCAGATTCTTGTTTTATGCAAGCATCATAAGACTAAGTTCACAACAAACCTGAACCAGATATTTTCTCCTAAACCCAAGCTCTTTGATATCCTTGGTTACACAACTTGCTGCAGTGAGCCAAACCTGCAAAAGCTGTGTAATCAGATAATTTCTCCTAAACCCCAAGTTCCTAATTTCTCAAAAATAAAAACAGTACAACAGCAACCAAATATATAGTAGTGAAGTAGTGTTGGCTGATCAATGTTTAGTCCAGAAAGCAAAGAATTCCAGAGAGGTTAACTTGTAAGATTCAATACCTTCATAGTGCTATAGATTCAATACCTTCATAGTGCAGCAAACGCAGAGTTGCTATGGGCTCTCCAAGCATTTCTGGCTGATAAAAAAAATAGCATCCAAATCAAGTGCAAGGTGGATGTAGTTGAGGGCAGAGAATTGTGTGCTCTGTTTTCCCATGTTTTCAAGAGCACCGAAGGAGAGCCTCAGGTAAGGTTCGTGAACCACTTTAATTTGCAAAATGAATATCTTATTGAAAGAAAATGAATGAATATTTTACCCAATGCTGAGTACAAAAACTTCTAAAAGTTATAATTAATATACAAAAGGTATGTTGCGGAATGAATAATATCCATATGAATGTCGCAATTGAGTAGAGAGAAAGAACTACTTACATGGCCTCCATAGTAAGTAGTGACCCAATGACGGCGAGGTGAGACAAATCGAAAAGAGATTAAAATGCAAGATCGAACCATTGGCTTACTGTGATGTTGACAAATCGAAGAAGAGGAGACAAACCAAATAGGAACGCTCACAGGATACTACGATTAGGGTTCACCATCACTAAATTCACAAAATATGGAATAAATCAACAATTTCAATTAAAACATGAGACTACAAACGAAAGAAAGAAAAAAAAAACATAAAATAAGAATGGAACTTGATTGAGGACGAGGAACAAACCTTGATCGAAGACGAGGAGTGAAGACGGTAGTCAACCACGCGCGAGAACCACAGAGGTGCTGGAAAGCCTTCACGATGATCGATTATGACGAAGAGGGAGAAAAGGTAGTACAAAGAGGTGCTGGAAAGCCTATGGAGACAATCGACTAAGACGAAGAGGGACAAAGGAAGCAACTCAGACGAGGGCTAGGGTATACGACTTCATGAGGGAAAAAGAAATTAATTAAATTGCTTCAATTTCAAAGACGGTGTTTATAACCACTGTCTTTGAATAATAGAATACAACGACGTGCCTATTGACCCGTTTTTGTAAAGCGAATTCAACATCGTTTTTAACCAAAACGTTGTTGAAATAAAAGTTATATTTACTAAAATGCCATTGCCTTGTAAACTAAGACGTTTTCTGCACCACCGATGTTAAAAACGTGTTGTAGAATATCAATTTTGTAGCAGTGTATGTATCGAAAAAATCAATATTCTCCTTTTGCCTAAAGCCTTGGATAACCAATCTGGCTTTGTACTTGTCAACAGTACCATCCACTTTCATCTTTCTCCTAAAGATCATCTTACATCCTAATGGCTTACATCCAGGAGGTAAGTCAACCAATTTCCAGGTATTATTTTGCATGATGGAATCCATCTCACTTTGGATTGCTTCTTTCCAGAATACAACATCCCTTGAAGCCATTGCTTCACTAAAAGTCTTTGGGTCTTCCTCAACATTAAGGCAATATTGATATTGAAATTCAATATCATTCCTTGACCCTTCAACCAAATAGTGTTGAAAGTCATCACCAAATGACTTAGCCTTTCTTACTCTCGTACTCTTTCTAGTTTCAGTACTAGTTGAAGGTATATCCTCAATATTAACTGAGACTTTCGACATGGAATTCATGTCCTTTGGCCTAGGTATAGATGTAAACCTTTGTTCATCAAAGATAGCATCCCGTGACTTTATAACCGAGTTCACAGCAACAGAATCATTAGATTCTAGCACATAGAATCTATATGCTTTAGAATGTTCAGCATATCCAATAAATATGCAATCTATACCTCTTTCACCTATGATTTTCCTTTTAGGTTCTGTAAGCCTGACTATAGCCCTACATCCCCAAATTTTGAGATAACTCAAATTTGGTGTCTTTTTGTGTCAAAGTTCATATGGGGTAACCTTATTCCTTTTGTTAGGAATTCGGTTCAACAAGTAACAGGCTGTCAACATAGCCTCACCCCAAAATCCTTCACTTAAACCCGAATAGGATAACATGGAATTCACCATTTTTTTCAAGGTTCTATTCTTCCTTTCGGCTACACCATTCTGTTGTGGTGTATAGGGAGCTGTAGTTTGATGTATTATTCCAGTAGATTGAAAATAAACCGGATCATAATACTCACCTCCCCTATCCGTACGAAGAGTTTTGATTAGCCCATTTTGATGAAGTTCTACCTCTTTCTTATAAATTTTAAATTTATCAAGAGCTTCATCTTTTGTATTTAATAAATATACATAACAATACCTTGATTCATCATCAATAAAAGTAACAAGATATTTTTTATGACCTAATGATGGAGTAGCATGCAAATCACACAAATCACTATGAATAAGGTCTAAGACTTTAGTCTCACTTTTAACATCCTTAAAAGGTTTCCTAGTGATCTTGGTCAACATGCAAGTTTTGCATTTTTCAATGTTCATATCAAAAGGAGGAATCATATTTGTTTTTGACATATCTTTTAATCTTTTGTAATGAACATGTCCTAATCTAGCATGCCAAATTTCTGATTTTGTCATATTAGTTATAGAACTACACGAGGCCATACAAACAGATTCATGAACAAAAGGAACATCAATGTTTAATTTAAACATTCCATTACAACGATAACCAAATCTAACAAACGAACCATGTCTTGACAAGATGTACTTGTCACTTTCAAGTACTTGCTTGAAACCACAATTATTTAAAACCATACCAGACAATAAGTTCTTACGAATACCAGGTACAAATAAGACATTATCCAAATACAAAATTTTTCCGGAAGTAAAAACTAAATTCACACAACCTAATCCTAGGATTGGTTCAGTTGCAACATTGCCCATCTTCATAATAGAGCCATCATCGATTGGTCTAAATTCCTTGAACCAACGACGATCTTTGCACACATGGCTTGTTGCTCCCGAATCAAACCACCAAGCAACATCATCTTCCTGCACATAGAATGCATAAGATATTAGTGATACATAATTTGAATTCGTATTCAAATTAAAATTATTCACTACAATCTGACCTTGTTGCTTTTCAGGATCATTAGACCCACTTGGACCAGCCTTGTTCTTTCCTTTGAACACCCGACAATCCCTCTTTAAATGACCAGGTTTCCCGCACTTCCAACATGACAATTTTGTCTGTTTGTTTGGACCTTTGTTCTTATTTCCTTGAAATTTTTGTTTGTTACCTTTAGCATTGTAATTTTGCTTAACTGTTCCACTTTCCTCTACCATATTAATGGAAGAGGAACCTGCTACGTTTTTATCATTGGCTTTGTCAATTTCCTGAGCCCTCAGCGACTCCTCAATCATGAAATGACTACCGAGTTGAACCAGAGTCAACTCTTCCTTCTTATGTTTCAAGGTATGCTTGAAGTCTTTCCAAGAAGAAGGCAGTTTATCAATTATAGATGAAACTGCAATGGATTCATTCATTTTCAAATCATGTTGAGTAAACTGACCCAAAATCCGCAGCAGTTCATTATATTGTTCCATAACAGGCCTCGAATCAATCATTTTGTAATTAAAGAAATTACTAACTAAGAATTTGTTACTTGAGGCATCTTCTGCCATATACTTGGATTCAAGAGAGTCCCATAATTCCTTAGCAGACTCAACATTTTGATAAATATCAAAGAGAGAGTCAGACATACCGTTCAAAATGTGTCCACGACAAATGTAATCGTCGTTCTCCCATTTCGAACGCTTCCTTATTTGATCCAGAGTTTCGTCTTCCATAAACACCGGCATTGGTGTACTCAGGCTGCATATGCTGGATTTTCATTATCCATGTCTGCATCTTCCTGTGTAAGATACTTTAGGGGAATTAGTGGACTTACAACAAACCGTTGAAGTTGATGAACCTTGAGAACTGGTTCAATTTGCTGCTTCCAAAGAAGAAAATTATCATCCGTAAATTTTGCCGTAACATGATAGGCAAAATTATTTGCAGTGCTGGAGGAGGAGTTCGCTGGACCTCTGGTCATCGAAACGACATTAATCAGTGACAAGGACATAGCAAACACAAGGAAACACAAACGTGAAACCTGATACGGAGATTGCAAGCAAAAAAAATCATGAGTCTGAGATGTGAGCTGAGAAACCGCAATGAAGGAAACGAAAAATAAGGATAAAATGCCATTGAAGGCATTAGGAAGCTCTGAATACCATGTAGATTTTCATTGAGGTGAGAGAGAAAAAGAGAAAACTAAACTATTATGAAACTATTATTGTATTTATGAATGAGTTAGTTACAACAGAATTACAAAGTAGAGTATATATAGAGTGTTCTAACTACCAAAGTAGTTAGCTTAACTAACTAACTCTTGTGCTGAGTTAGCAATGACTCAGCTATATCTACTATAATCTATTATTTGAGTACTAGCTTATCAGACTTCTATATGTTAACAAAACAGAAGTATTGAAATTTCCCATATGAGCATTGTATCCAACAAAGTCTTCTTCATATGCACAGCTAGGGAATCGAACCCTTGTCAGCAATTTTAAGGAACCCAACCATCTATCAACTGTGCTGGACCTTGTTGGTAATAAGACAACTCTTCGCCATTATTAAAAAACATATATCCATAATTTGGGTGAGCTTGTGCTGAGCAGTTACGAGTTTCTACCTTATAATTGACACAGGACAAGTGACGCATAAGCATTATTGGCTAATAATTAATTAAGTAAAACGGTCTAAACCAAACCAATATTAATCCAATTAAACTATAAAATAAACAGTCTAGCAAAAAGAGTTTACAACAACTCCAACAAGACTATCATGATTCATGATTACAACTTCATCCTGATGGAATATTCACTAGGTAGAACTAAAATAGACTTAGCATACAGCTCTTTTTTTATTGATTATTTTGATTGAGTTTCTATTAAATAATGTTAATTTGTAGTTTTTTTTTTTTGTTTACTGCACAACTTGTTTCTTCCACTCTCAATGTAGTGGTGGATCCTTCCAATCTTTCCGATGGTCTTCATTATTTTGAGGTCTATGGTATTGACTGCAAAGCTCCATGGCGTGGTCCTCTCTTCAGAATTCCAATTACCATAACAAAGCCCAAGGCCATAACTAACTAGCCTTCACATATTTCATTTTCAAAGATGTTATTCCGGCCAGGTGTGCATTAGTTGATTAAGTTTATTTTCATGCTTCTTTTTGCTAGTGTCCTTAATCTGTGTAACACTTTTTGTTATTTTCTTTATATTTTTTGATTCACTAGGCCATATAGAAAGGAGATACATAGAAGTGCCGCATGGTGCATCTTGGGCTGAAGTAACGATGAAAACATCAGGTTTTGACACAGTACGAAGATTTTATGTGGGTGCTGTTCAGGTACGACTTGAGGCTTGAAATTTTCTCAGATTGTGGTCAGTCTTGTTGACATGTTTTCTATGCCCAGCTGTGCCCACTGCGAAGACCTTTGAAATGGGAGACTTCTGTAAATTTTCCTTCTCTGCTGCCAAAAGCTTTTCCTTTAGGGTAGTAAGCAGTCAGACATTGGAACTAGTCATTTCTCAGTTTTGGCCTAGCGGTACAGGGAGTCATGAGACTGCGAGTGTGGATTTTGAGGTACTAGAATTCTTATTTAGATGAACTTCCCCCCCTCCCAGATGTTTGGAAATATTTTTCTGTTTCTTTTTGACAAACTGAAAGATCTTGTAGTTTTTTGAATTGCATGGTACATAATGATTATTCCTGTTGATATTGGAAGTTGATGTTGATAAATTGAATGCATCTCAATTCCTTTTTATCACCTTGCTTGTATTGTGTGATAATGGTTAATAGTTTGTCATTTTTATATCTATATAACAGATCAGGTACTTAAAATAACAAATGTTAAAAGGTGAAGGCTGTAGATATATAAATCTCACGAGGAATAAACATATGATTTTTTTCTTCAGCTTGATCCAGTAGTAGTTGTCCTTTCATATATTGCAGCCTCTGAAGCTATAATTTGATCTTTTTCTCTGAATTTTTTTTGCTTCACGTATAATCTCTTTTATAATGTGGGATATGATGTGTCATTTCATTCTACATTGAATATACAATCCTGCTGTCTACATAAAATTCCAGGTTGTTTTGCACGGGATAAAAGTCAATGAAGAAGAAGTTATACTTGATGGTAGTGACGCCCCTGTCAGGATTGATGCTGAAACTCTACTGGTATTTGAGGAACTTGCACCAGTGGCACTTCTAAACAAGGTCTTTTTAAAGCTCCCTCTCCCTATATTAATGCTATTTTGTCATGCTGTTGGTTTGGAAACCAATGAGATTTACCTGTTCTACTAATGTATATTAAACTTGCAGATTAGGGTTCCATATCGACCAATAAATTCTAAGATTATTGCACTTTCAACAGATCGTGACAAACTTCCTTCTGGAAAGCAGATACTGGCACTGACTTTGAAGTGAGTTATAAATATTATTGTGTCATTTGTCTTTAGATAATTTGGATAGCCTTTTCTCAGTATTCTGATTTTGCAGCTACAAGATCAAATTAGAAGATGGAGCTCAAATAAAACCTCACATACCTTTGCTAAATGACCGGATATATGAAACTAAATTTGAGTCTCAATTTTATATGATTTCTGACTCCAATAAGGTATATTAATATTTAATTTCCTTCTACTAAAAATGAATGAAATAGTTTACATTAGAGATTCTTTTGCACAATCCTATGAATAATAATAAGTTGCATGTAAGTTGTGCTCATATATAGAAATGCTGAGTTTTTTATATATATTTTTTTGTTGCAAATTTTCACCTAACTAATTGTAATGCACTAGTAGTCAGGGACTAAGTAGTGGGATTTATAACCTATTGGGTGAGAATGCACGTGTTAATCAGTAATGGGCATTTTCCAGACAATATCTGTTTCTTTGGTGTATTCCAACATCTTTTCTATTCTGGTAGCTCTTTGCACATGTTTGGAAATGCTTGTTTCCAAGGAGCTGGGAAAAAAAATAAAACGATTATTTCTCTAAAATAAACATGTACTTCGTTTGCTTCATATATTTTATCTCATGCTTTTTCTCTTCTGATTATAGCATGTATATTCAATTGGAGACGCATATCCAAGCTCTTCTAATCTTCCCAAAGGAGAATATATTTTACAGTTATATTTGAGGTACATGTTTCTTTCTGAGCATAAACCCTGGATGAGAGTGTGCATACTTGTTTGTTTCAATTGGAGCTTTCTATAGATCTGATGACATTATGGTGACTTTATAAATTTTGAAATATATTTCAATTCATAGGTTAGTGGTTGAATGCTACTAGTGAACTAATATTGTTAAGAGGACTTGGAGGCTTGATTTAGTTATCTATATCTGTAATAACAAAGTTAGCATATCACAAGTGTGCGTACTTGTTTGAGGATCGTAAAATATTTATACATAAAAGTGCATTCAACACAGTTCCTCGCTACCAAGTATTAGAGTATGCTGTTAGTCAACTATGAAAACAGTTCTGTAAACTAATTGTAAGGGTTGTTAGCTTTTGCTAACAACACCTATCTTAGAGTTGGTTAGAATCAGTTAAAGTTGGTTAGGTTCTGTTAGTTACAATTCTGTTAGTTAGTTACAACTTGTTACAATAACAGAACAGAGGTCTATATATACCTCTTTTATAACCTTTTGTAATCAACTTTTGATAATCAATAAAATTAGCCTTTATGTTCAACAAGTTTTCTCTCCCTTCTCTCTCTCAGTCTATTCAACATGGTATCTAGAGACATTTTTTCGAATTCCTAATTCCTTTACAAGGTCCAATGTTCTTCTGTGTTCATGGTTTTCGCTCCTACCAGTTCAGTTCCTCAATCATTTTCCAACTCTGTGGCTGAAAAACTCGATGATTCCAACTATCTTCACTGGCGTCAACACGTTGAACCAGTTATCAAGTCACACAGATTGCAACGTTTCGTGGTTAATCTGATTATTCCTCCTCATTATCTCATAGAAGATGATCGTTGCGGATCGTATCAACCCTGATTATGAAGTCTGGGAATTCCAAGATCAAACACTCCTGGTATGGCTACAGTCAACTCTTTCTAAATCAGTGTTGTCGCGTGTTCTTGGTCCAGATCATTCCTATTAGGTTTGAGATAAAATTCATGAGCATTTTATCCTTCACACGAAAACTCGAGCACGATAGCTTCGCACTGCCATGAGAGCAGTTACTCTTGACGGCAAAACAATTGAGGAGTACTTGCAAAAAATCAATGGGTTTGTGGATGAACTTGCGGGTGTTGGTGTCCCTGTTCGTCATGAGGAATACGTTAACGCGCTGCTTGAAGGACTGCCATCGGATTGTGCATCGGTGGTTTCTATTATCGAAAACAAAAAGCAAACTCCGTCCATTCACAGAGATTGAAGCGTTGCTCTACGGACATGAAACTCGACTCATGCGCTACAACAAAGAAGCACAGGTGATGAACTCTGCTTCGATAAATTACACGCAAGGCTATTTGTATCCAAACACCTATAAAATTGGTGATTCTGGTGGTTCTCGCAATGCATATGGTTGTGGTGGTAGTCGTGGTGCCTTTTCGGACTGTGGTGCGGGACATGGTGGTGGTGGCTCCGGCAGAGGTCATGGTGGTGGACGATTTGCAAATTTTCAATGTCAAATATGTCTCAAATTTTGGTACATGGCTAATGTTTGTCATTTTCGATCTGATGTGACCTTCCATCCTCATGAATCTTTAACTTTCATTGATCCTACTACATTACGTGTACAACCTATCCCATACTCTATTGGTTCAGTCAGAACCTCAAACACCTGGGTTAATCTGAATTCTAAGAATTTTGGTCCAAGTCATAGTCAGCCTAGTGCCATGCTCACTAGTTCAACCTCTCAAGGGAATTGGCAAGTTGGTACCACCTGGATTCCAGATTTTGGAGCTAGCTTTCATGTAACTGGAGACTCACAAAATATTAAACAATTCACCCACTTTGATGGACCAGATTAGATATTCATCTTTATTCATTTTTCACCATCAAATGCATGTTGTTTATCTCTTGGTCTATGTGGATGATATCATTCTAACAGGTAGTTCACCTTCACTAATACAACAGATTACATACAAGTTAAATACTGCTTTTTCACTCAAGCAGCTTGGTCATCTAGATTATTTCCTGGGTATAGAAATCAAGTATCTACCTAATAGTTCTATCCTTATGACTCAAACCAAATATATTAGAGATTTACTTCACAAGACTAACATGGCTAAAGCTCATTATATCTCTTCTCTAATGGTAACCAACTGCAAGTAGTCTCGACATGGTGCTGATGCTTTTCATGATCCAACCTTATACAGGTCTGTAGTTGGTGCATTACAGTATGCTACCCTTACTAGACCTGAGATCAATTTTGTTGTCAACAAATTTTTCTAATTTATGGCTGCTCTGTGACGCCCTCTACCCCTCACATATATGTACTAATAATAAAAGAAGTAAGAAATCAAAATTAATTAAAAGTTTTTAAAATAAATTTAAATTCAAGCCTTTCAAAAAGGTAAAAGACTCACATTCACTTTTCTAACATCATAATAAACTTGTCCAAATAAATAATAAATCATCTCAGCTCAAAATAAGGCCTTCTAAGACTTCATGCAATTAATATAGAAACCTATACCCTAATGCCACATCCTATCAGAGTAGTGTTCTTGTATCCTCTAGCATGAGGTTCTTCATAGTCATCCACTTATACATCTGTTCCCACGAACACAAAGTTCAAGATCATCACAGGATCCAAATACAAATAGCACACGGGGAGTGAGTTATCACATTCCTAACTAATAAAGAGAAACAAGACAACATGTAGGTATAAATATCATATAAACAAAATACAACTTACTTAAGCATAACTCACGTTATTTCACCACTTTGTCGCACAACATCACATCACAACACCACACGTCTTATTCGTTTTCACAACATTCACGTACTCAATGATCAAAACACAATATCACTAAATCAATCAATATCGATCAATACACAAGAGTTATGCAATAGATACACTAAGACTCAATCTTATATGCAATGTGGTACCATGTCAGTGAAAAACCTCATCGACGCCTAGGAGTACATGACAAGACAAACCACACACTAGTAAGTCAGGTCACTCTCACTAGGTAAAATCACAGGGAGACCAATCAGGGTCATGCTGTTTTGCGAGAATGTTCTAACCATATGGGATCAACATAGACTTAAAGGAGCACTCAAACTGCGTGTATTTCTGCCCAAGGCCTATACTCCAAAGAGTTCGTTAGGGCCTCTCCCTTCTGATTCAGGTTCAACCCAGAAAACATTTTAGCACACAGACTCTATCTATGAACTGTACAAAACATACGACTCCTCAATTCTTCTCAAAATAGTTTTTATCTCGTCACGCTTGTGATTAAACTTGTCGAGTCCCCACATTGGTTCCCATCACATTACTCGTCCCCCTTAAATGGTCTTAGGGGTTCACTCTTGCTTTTCGCATCTTTATCTTCATTTTTTTACCATCAGTAATTTTATTTCTTTGTGTAAAGCGAATTTCGACCGATTAATTGTGCTATAATCTCATTTTTATCATTGTAAAGAGAGTTTCCACCGATTAATTATGCTGTAATCTCACTTAATCATTGTAAAATAAAAATTCATTTGATCGTTTGTGTTGTAACCTCTGTTAATCTTTGAAAAATAAAGTTTCAACTGGTCATTTACTTTGCAAGTCCTCTTTTAATGAGTTAGAAAGTAACCAAGTGAAACCAAAACTAAAATCAACAAATAATCAAGCTTTTATCCATAAAAAATCGCTTGAATCCGTTCAAGGTCCAACGCCTTAACGGTCTCTTTTTCTTTTATCGATTAAAATGAACCTTTCAAAAGTCTAAAATCAACCCTACGCGTAACTTTCTTGCTTTCAAAAGAACTATGTAGGTCTGAGTTCCTCATCACAATTAAGGATATGTAGGAGAAAGAGCCACGCTCTTGTCGACCCCAAAAAGTAAAAAAAAAAAAACATAAAAAGGGAAAATAAACAAATATTAAAGGCATGATTTTGCACAATTGATTAAAGGCCGTCGTCCCTTGAGGTGGACGTCTGGGGTGCTAATACCTTTCCTGCATGTAAACAACTCTCGAACCTTTTATCCTTTAAATTCGTAGACCCCTTTTGGTTTTTGTAACGTTTTCCTCAAATAAATGTTGGTGGTGACTCCGCACATTTTCCTTACCTGGAAGATGCACCTGTGAGCCTCGCGTCACCCTCCCGCCGAAGGGTAGGTTGCGACATCATGCATCCATGGTTCAATACTTAAGAAGAAAAAAAAATAATGGTGAGAAAGAAAAGAAACCTGAACAGTAATCCTTTTCTCATTGTAAACAGCTTCACTAAGAACAAGATTTTTAACAATAGCGTCTTTTTTATCCTTGGCAATGAAAAAACCATCATGTCTATAGGGTTGAACCATAACCTTGCTACCTCCCTTCATTCCACCTCTGTTGCCACCACGGCCACCACCCCTTCCTCCTCCATTGCCACCACCACCTCTAGCTTTGAAGGGTGTGCCCCTGTCTCCCCCTCTTCCTCCACCACCCCTTCCTCTGCCTCTGTCACCTTTACCACTACCCCTGAACCTACCGCTACCACCAAAACCACCACGACCTATACAAATTCAAACACTTGCCAACAAAAAAAAACTATTAGAAAATTAAGGATGTAAAGTAGAATATTTCAAACCTAAGTTTAGTAATTTTAGTTATAAAAGAAACTGTGGGTGGGTACCCCAGTGGTGTGGTTGACCTTCTTGTCAAAGACAAGACCTTTCAAATGCTCTGTGTCATCGACGATGTTGCAGAGCTTCTTCACGATCTTGACATCGCAGAGATTAACCATGTTGGGCTTGGCGGCATCCATGATGAAGAGAACGACATTGACGACGAGGGAAGCGAGGAGCGTGGAGTATTAGTTGATGACCTTGTGACGCTGAGGTGGTGGCTTGGGAACCCTAGAAGGGGAGTCAAAGAGTGAGATAGGAAATCAAAGAGTGAGAGCGCGAGGGAGAAATGAAATATTAAAACCAGTGAAAAATATTACAAAACTATCTTAGAATGACAGCCTTTTAAGACAGTTTTTGGAAAACCATCGTAAAGCTGTTGCATTTATTTACAAAAATGCCACTGTGTTTCTTTCTAAGTCGGTTTCTTATCAACCAAAGTAAAATCAATGTTGTAAAAAGTGATTTTTCTAGTAGTGAATAAGTCAACCATAAACCCTAAACTAAGTCGTAAACCCTAAACTAACTGGACTCTAAATCCTAAACCCTAAAAACTAAACACTAAACAGTAGCCCTAAACACTAAAACCTTAACTAAATAAGCCCTAAACACCAAAACCTTAACTAAATAAGCCATAAACCCTAAAACCTAACCATAAATTAAGTCAATCCTAAACCCTAACAACTAAACCAAAAACCATAAATCATAAACCATGAACCTCAAACTCGAAAATAACTAAACCCTAAACTCCGTAAATCATAAATCACATAAATATTTCTTCCTTTTATGTTTGGTGAAGTTGCCTTTTTTTCTAATCTAAATATATTGAACAACTCATGAATACGTAAAAGAAATAATTATATGAACGTCCATTGAAAGACACATTAATTACCACATTACATGTGTTATCCATGTTGTCACAACTATGTAAGTTACAAACATTGTGCAAACAATAACAAAAGGTTCAATCTTCTCCTAAATCAACATAGTGTGTAGTCAACCTCATCAAATTGGTATACTGGTGCATTCTACTAATATAAGGAGTAGGCCACTATTTTGGATGATAATGACAATGTGTTGACCATAACAAAGTTGTTGGCGGCAAGGGACAACCATTTCTTAGAAATACCTATTACATTGACAAATACACATTCAAATGTTCACAACATATTTTATAATAAAAAATTAACTAATAAGATGATCATTGTTTTATCTGAACAAAATGATTGTCATACACATGACCAATACATATAATGTGATGTACAAAACTATCTCTTGGTGGTTGACTTCTAAGAGGAAAAAATGTAATTCTTTGTTGGAGAGAAATAGAAACAAGGATGACATTATACCTTGATGCAATCACATAACCCATGTCGGTTATATTCATCCACTTATCCATGGTAACCTACACGTAATAATTTTAATTAGTATTATTTACATAAATTTTATCCATGAATACGTAACAAAAAACTTATATACCATGGATATAAGTAGCGACCGCTTTAACTCCTTATATCTGTCTATGCCACCAAGGAGGTGCATATACTCATCAGATTGTGCAAGTTCTTTCAACAAATGGTTACGAACCAAAGACCATGAATCTTCATGTAATGCATCCACATACTCCCAGTAAGACGGATAACGCTTCGTTGATCTTTGTTGTTTGCTTATTTGTTTCTTTTGAGCACCTTTTGTTTGACCTTTTCAAGAGGAACACACATAGAATTTAGATCAGGGTAGGTAATTTTTCAAAGTTTACTCTTTAGAGTCACTTTGCCACATACATCAAGCTCTTCAAACCACTTGGATATGACTTCTATCTTTTTGGTTATGTTGACTTCGGGTTCAGATAAACCTTGGTCTAAAAAACTTCGCTTCCACCAAAACATATGGATTGTGTCAAGTGGTATGCTACCAAGAACATATCTAGCCAGCTCACATACACATGGAAGACCATGAGTAGTTCTCATTATACATCCACAACGAGAATTGTAAATGTCAACATAATTTACACGCTCAAACTTTGCAGCAATCTGGTTTAGCGCATACCTTGATACCATGCCAATTAGTTTCTTGTATAAGGTAACTTTAAAAACATGTCCAACCACATGTGTACTTGTCTCAAAAGATGCCTTAATTTCAGTGTGTTGCAAAGTGATCTTCCCAAACACTACATAGGTCTCTAAGGCTATTTTGCAGTAGTCTCTTTAAGGCCCAATATGCAGACTCAACCTTGCATTTGAAAAAAACATAATTATTTTTATCCATTGATGTCTTGTTATTAAAACCAATATATATTTATAATTTTCATACCTGTTAGTTGTTGTGTTTCCTAGATGCATCACCTTATTCGTCTAGGCCTTAACAAATCTTTGGTTATAGGCAATTAATCCTATTTGTTTGACATAGTCAATAAACATTGACCATGGTAAGCAAGAAATTTGAAACTTCATAATGCAGTCATCGAACTCTTGCTTAGAAGGACAATCCACCACACTCTCTCATGATTGATGTGTCATTATTTTCTCCTATTTCTTAACCCTTTTTGTCACCATTTTAATTACTGATTAGCCCTAATTGTTAAATTAAATATGCAGTTTTATCATTTGGGCCTACTTGACTAATTTTGTGTTTTTAATTTAATTTCAAGAGAATTATAAGCAATTGAGCTTGGATCCAGAATTGGGCTGACCCGGCTTGGACTTGAAGAGAGCAGACAATTTTATTTTAATTTGTCCAATTTTATTTTATTCAGTCCAGTTTTATTTTATTTCGTTTTTGGGCTTGGACTTAAAACAGATTTGTAAGCTTTGGGGTTGAGGACATATATAACAGCACCAGGGTTTTAGTAGAGGGGAGACGGTTGGCATAGAAGAAGAATTTTAGGGTTTTTCATGTTACTATTCACGCGCACTGTTCACGTAGCAATAAATTTCGTTTTCTGCTTCAATTTGCAATTTCGTTTTCTGCTTCTGCCCTTGAATTCATTTTCGTTTTCTGCTGATTAATGGAAGGATGAGTTTCCAGTGTTGTTTTCTCTTGAGGATCAAGCACAACTCTCTTTGAGGTTTTGTTATTACTATTGAATTCTGTTCAGTTTTCCCCTTCACCAATTGCTCTGTATTTGTTGCTATTAATCCATGTATGCTTAATGCTTGATTAATTGTCTCTGTGCTTAATTTACATTCATGCTTAATGATCAATTTCGTTCATGCTTAATGGACATGTGAGAGGGATTAATTGGTGTATGTGTTGCTTAATCACATAATGACAGCCTTATGTTAATTTTCGCTTAGTAAATTAATTTCGGGTTGGATTAAGTGGTTGGACTGATTAGGGATAAATTTTCGTAACCTAGGATAAGAGATTTGCTTTTGAATCAAGGGGAAACAACATGTTTTAATTTTGTTATTTTCTTATTCAAGTTTTCTTGCTGTTTAAATTACAAAAACAAACAACCCCCCCCCAACTTCGTTACTGTTTGATTAACATATGTTATGAACGTTTGGTTTATCATTGCTCACTGAGAGACGACCTAGGATCACTTCCTAGATACTGCATTTTTAATGTTTATTTGATTCGGGTACGGCCTCGATCAATGATTCCATGACATAATTCCATGCATTTTTTTACTCACAAAGGTTTTACATTTTACCTTCATATTCTTAACAATGTGAAACCGACACAACAAGTTGGTTGCCTAAGGGAAAACAATTTTCATTGCATTCATTGATGTTGAATCTCTAGCGATAACAATAACTTGAGGGATTGCATCACGTCTCAGAAAAACACCTCGAAACCGTTCCAGAGCTCAAACAACATTGTTTATACATTCTCCCTCCAAATAGGAAAATATAGTTGAAAATGTCATCCTAGTTGGTGTCATACCAATAATGTCAAGTAAAGACAGTTTGTATTGTTGGACAAGTGGCCTCAATAACTTAAGAGGGAGGTGAATTAAGTTAAAAAAATTCTCATTTAATTGACTTCTATATCCCCTTTTAAACCTATATGTTAAGAATATTGAAGATGAAGATGAAAGTTATATCAACAAAATACTTCAAGTGTGCAAGATAAATAAAATATGCAAGATAAAGTAATCAAGATAGAGAAGAAAGGAATGTAAAATCAGTTTATCCTGGTTCGGCCACTTCCTGTGCCTACGTCCAGTCCTCAAGCAACCCACTTGAGATTTTCACTAACTTTGTAAAAATCCTTTTCACAACTTCTGAACAGCCGAGGGATCCCTTTCCCTTGTGTTCAAGAAACTCACAATTCAAGAGACAAACAACCTCTTGATCTCAATAGTCTTTAAAGAAAGTACAAATGTTTTTCTCTCTTTTAGAGAAGAAGATACAAGATGAAGTTCTTAGAAGAATCCTTAATTGATTTTCAAGTGTTTGACCAATGATTTGTTTTTTAGAGGATAAGACAATAAGGTTCTGAAAAAACTCTCTAAAAACTTCCATAGATAAGTCACGTATTTATAGGACCTTGGTGGCTTTTCAAAAACTTATGAAGGGATGTGATTTTTCAAAGTAACTTTTAAAATTTCCTCACTGGTAATCGATTACACAATTATTTAATAAGGAGTCATGACATTTTAATTTGAATTTTTGTAGTTCTGTTATTGGTAATCGATTACAAACAAGTGGTAATCAATTACAACTTTCAAATTTCAAATTTCAAATTTCAAACTTTCTGAAAAAAGCTTTTTAAAACAATTTTGCTTTTGGTAATCGATTACAATGCCTGGTAATCGATTGCTAGTGGAAAAATGTCTTTTTTAGAAAATATTAAAAATATTTTAAAACCTCTTTATGATCAATTTAAAAACTGTTATGATGCTAAACATTTGCAATCACTAAGAGACTCTTTTAACAAAGATAGACTAAGACTTAGCTTTCTTCTTGATCTTTGTTTTCTTTGTCTTGATTTGGACTTGAAATAAAACTTATGTTGATTTTGTCTTGGCATCATGAAAACCTTCATACACATGCATTCATATTCTCCCCCTTTTTGATGATAAAAACCACCTGAAATCATTTACTAAAAAATATTTCTTTTGCGAGACGATCACTCCCCCTTAATTTTGCAATCATTGCTTAGCAGAAAATATTTTCAGAAAGGTTTGCAAAAAAAAATAATATATACCCTGTACCTTACATGATTCTCTCCCTCTTTGGCAACATCAAAAAGAAGAATGCACCGAAATAGAAACAATCATTCACATAATAACCAATCAATGATAGAGGAATCAACCAAGTGCTAAACATACCAATCAGAGCAAGTCCAAAACAGTATTTATAAATGACCAAAGCATTCATAAAAGAAGCAACCAAGTTCGAAACATATCAAGTCTTAAAAAATAGTATGAATGACCAAAGCATTCACAGAAAAATAGCCAAAGAAGAAATAAACAGCAAGTCCAAAATAGAAATATAAAGAACCAAATCTGAAACAAACCCAATGTAGAAAGTTTGAAATATCAAGGAAATTAAAGACAGATAATGCTAGAAATCAGGACAAATATGTGATTATAAGTAATCAATATACAATTAAGCAATCAAAAACATTTATGAGTATGAACAATCATGAAAAACAACCATCAAATGCAATTATTATAAACATTCAAAGTAATCAATCATCATAAATAAGCAAAACAACCATTTCACTCAACCAAAGTAAACAATAATCATAATCAAGCATGAAAAATAACTATCATACACAATCATTTTACTCAACCAAAGTAAACAATCATCATAATCAATCATGAAAAATAACTATCAAACACAATCATTTTACTTAACCAAAGTAAACAATCATCATAATCAATCATGAAAAATAATCAAAGTTGAACATTCATCATAATCAAGCATGATAATTAAACAGTATAAACATCCAAAGTGGCTAGGATTCTAAGGTATTTAGGTCTATGAGACCTAATTCTCTTTTAATAGCAAAGAAGTTTTCTTTGGGGAGAGGTTTTGTGAAGATATCAGCTAACTGATTCTTTGTGTCAACAAATTCTAGTATGCAATCCCCTTTTTGAACATGATCTCGAAGGAAGTGATGCCTTATTTCAATATGCTTTGTTTTAGAGTTCAGAATAGGATTTTTGGACAGATTAGTTGCACTTGTATTGTCACAGCTGATAGGTATATGATCAAGTTTTAAACCATAGTAAGAAAGTTGTTGTCTCATCCAAAGGATTTGTGCACAACAACTTCCAGCAGAAATATATTTCGCTTCTGCAGTTGATAAGGCAACATTATTTTTCTTTTTACTATGCCATGATACTAGAGCAAAACCAATAAAATGACAAGTGTAACTTTTCCTATCAGTTTTGCATCCAGCAAAATCAGAGTCAGAGTATCCTGCTAAGTTATAAGAGGAATTCTTAGGATACCATAACCTTAGATTTATAGTGCCTAACAAATATCTCATTATTCTTTAATGGCACTTAGGTGAGATTCTTTGGGATTTGCTTGATATTTTGCACACATACAAACATTATATATCAAGTCTACTTGCTGATAAATAAAGAAGAGATCCGATCATACCTCTATATTTCTTTATGTCTATTGACTGACCGGTTTCATCTTTATCCAGATAGCAAGCAGTGCTCATAGGAATGGCCATGTGTTTAGCATTTTCCATCCCAAACCTATTAATTAGTTATGTGCAATATTTTGACTGACTAATAAATATTCCATTCTTTGTTTGCTTTATTTGTAGTCCAAGGAAGAAATTTAACTCACCCATCATGGACATTTCAAATCCATTTTGCATATCTTGAGAGAATTCTTTGCATAGAGAATCATTAGTTGACCCAAAGATTATATCATCAACATATATTTGTATTAAGAAAATATCATGCAATTTTCTTTTGATAAAGAGTGTGGTATCAACCTTTCCTCTTGTAAAGCCCTTTTCTAAAAGAAATTTGCTCAATCGTTCATACCAAGCCCTAGGGACTTGTTTCAAATCATATAGAGCCTTTTTCAATTTAAAGACATGATTGGGGTTTTCTGAGTTTTCAAAATCAGGAGGTTGATCAACATAAACATCTTCTTGGAGGAAACCATTTAAAAAAGAACTTTTAACATCCATTTGATAAAGTTTAAAATCCATTATGAAAGTAAAGGCTAATAACATTCTAATGGCTTCTAACCTGGCTACTAGAGCATATGTTTCTTCATAATCTATTCCTTCTTCTTGATTATACCCTTTAGCCACTAATCTAGCCTTGTTTCTAATAACAATTCCATGTTCATCCAATTTGTTTCTAAAAACCCATTTAGTTCATATAACTGGATGATCATTAAGTTTATCAACTAATTCCCAGACCTAATTTCTTTCAAATTGATTCAACTCTTCTTGCATAACAATGATCCAATGTTCATCAATTATGGCTTCATTTAAGTTTTTTGGTTCAATTAAAGAAACAAAAGCCATATTATTGCATGCATCTTTGAGAGAGTGTCTAGTTGTTACCCTTTTGATATGTCACCGATGATATTATCAAGAGGATGATATCTTGAAGTTCTCCACTCTTTTGGAAGATCTTTATTTGTACTTGTTTTAGTTTCATCAATTTGAGAGTCTTCATTATTTCCATTTCCTTTGCCTTTGTGCCCTTCCTTATGAATGTGCATATCTTCTAAAGAATTTGTAATATCATCAAGTGTTTCCTCTCTTGGCCTTATAGGGTTAGTCTCATAAAAAACAACATGAATAGATTCATCAATAATCATAGTTCTCTTGTTATAAATTCTAAAAGCTTTATTATTTGAGGAATAGCCAAGGAATATACCTTCATCTGATTTTGCATCAAACTTACGTAAGTTGTCTTTCCCATTGCTTAACACAAAACACTTGCATCCAAAAACATGAAGATGAGAAATGTTTCGTTTTCTTCCTTTGTACAATTCATATGGTGTTTTCTTTAAGATAGGTTTGATTAAAGCTCTATTCATTATATAGAATGCAATATTAATAGCTTCAACCCAAAAATACTTAGGAAGATTTGTATCATTTAACAAAGTTATAACCATTTCTTCTAAAGACCTATTTTTTCTCTCAACAACTCCATTTTGTTGAGGGTTCTAGGAGCAGAAAAATTATGTTCAATACCATTTTCATCACAAAATAATTCAAAATTTTTATTTTCAAATTCTCTTCCATGATCACTCCTAATGGATACAATGTTAAGATTTGTCTTGTTTTGAATGAGTTTAGCAAGTTTCTTAAAAGCATGAAAAACATCACTTTTGTGAGTAAGAAATAATGTCCATGTAAATCTTGAATAATCATCAACTATAACAAGGGCATAGTAATTTCCACCAAAACTCATGGTTCTAGAAGGACCAAAGAGATCCATATGCAAAAGTTGTAAGGGTTGAGTGGTAGAAACAATATTTTTTTTTATTTGAAAGAGACTCTTACTTATTTTCCTTTTTGACATGCATCACATAATCTATCTTTTTCAAATTTGAGTTTTGGTAACCCGATTACTAAATCTTTAGAAATTAATTTATTTAAATGAACCATATTTATATGAGCAATTCTCTTATGCCATAACCATGAATCATTATCTTTGCTTAAAAAGCATTGAACATGATTTGATGTTTTATCTAAATTTATCATGTATACATTATTAGTTCTATATCCTATATGTTTTATATTCTTGTCATGTTTATTTTCAATGAAACAATTGTGAGAATCAAATGATACTAGAAAGCCTTTATCACATAATTGGCTAACACTTAGTAAACTATGCTTGAAACCATCAACAAGTAAAACAATTTCAATGGAGGTAGATAGATTTGTACATTTTTTCCGATTCCAAGAATTTTACCTTTGTTGTTGTCTCCATAAGTCACGTATCCACTTTTCTTACGAGATATATGAGTAAATTTTGATGCATCTCCCGTCATGTGTATAGAGCATCCGTTATCAATGTACCAGCTTTTCTTCAAGAAATCCTTCATTTAGATAATTATGTTTTTGACTTAGGTACCCAAATTTTCTTGGGTCCTTGAATGTTAGTTTTGATAAAAGATCATTTTGGAACCCATATCATTTTAATATTATTACTATTTTTCCTAAAATAGCATGTAGATGCACTATGTCCTTTCTTTCCACAGTAAAAACATGTCAGGAAAGGAGAACTATTCTTTTGAGTAGATACAAAGAAGTTTTTATACAATTTTTGTTGTTTGTCAGCTCAATATCCTAATCCAGCCTTATCAAACACACATCTTTGTTTTCCTAGTATAATGTCTAAATTATTTTTGCCAATAGTAAATTTGGCAAGAGAATTTTTTAGATCTTTGATTTCTTCTTTAAACTTGTTATAGTATTTACATGAGTTAGATGCTTTATTACTATTTAGTATCATTTTTATGGTAAAAGACTTATTTGTATCAATTGTTTTTAAAGTTTTGACTTCAATTCTAAGATTTTCTAGTTCTTCATTTAATTTCAAAACTTCTTTTTCTAAATTTGAAATATTTTTCTTAGAAAATGAAACCAGTTTGGCAAGTTTGACTGATTCTTTATGCAAGTCAATGAATGCATCTTGAAGTTCATAAAAGGAAATAGATAAGTTATTGTTAGAAGATGTTACTCTTCTTCACTTTCATAGTTTTTAGTCATGAGACTTAGATTCATAAATTCATTTTTTGAGTCTCCGGATGAATCCATATTGTTATCTTCCCAAGTGATGTAAGCTTTCTTTGCTTTCTTATCTTTGAAGGTTTTCCTGTCAGATCTTTTCATTCTTCTCTTGGAACTAAGGCAATCAACTCTTAGATGTCCATGTTAATTACATTCATAACACTTTGGAACAGAAGATGAATTTTCTCCTTTTTTCTTTGGATTGAAGTTTGTTCTTCTTTGATTTCCTTTGTTCCTTAGAAATTTATTGAATCTCTTTATGAAGAGACTGAAATCATCATCTTCTTCTATTTCATTCAAGTCTTCTTTGTCACTTTCTTCTTGAATGGAAGATGAGGCTTTAAGTGCAATTCCTTTTTTTTGTCATTTTCTTCATGTTGGTTTAGTCTCATAAGTTCCATTTCATGTTTCTAAAGCTTTCCAAACAAAGTTGCAAGAGACATGTAAACGAGATCTCTCGATTCTGCAATTGCAGTTACCTTTGGTTGTCATTCCCTGCTTAAACATCTTAGTACTTTGTTAATGAGATCCTCGTTAGGAAATATCTTTCCTAATGATGCAGATGATTAACTATATGTGTGATTCTCTTTTGCATATCATGTATGGTCTCATTTTGATTCATTCTAAAAAGTTCATATTCATATGTTAGGGTGTTTATTCTAGATCTCTTAACATATGTTGTTCCTTCATGGGTTACTTGTAGTGTATCCCACATTTCTTTTGCATTCTTACAATTTGAGACTCTAAAGTATTCATCCATTCCTAATGCAAAGGTAATTATATTTTTAGCCTTTAAGTTATATTGTACCCTTCTTCTTTCCTCTTCATCCCATTGTTCCCTAGGTTTTTCTATAGTTGCATTTCCCACTACCATTGTAAGGATGTAAGGACCGATTTCAATAGCTTCCTAGATGTTTAAATCTATAGCCTCTATGAAGATTTGCAAGCGGGTTTTCTAGTAATGATAACCCACACCATTAAATATAAGAGGCCTATTAATGGAGTTTCCTTCCAAAAATAGGAAGTTTGATGAGGCCATAATTATTCTTGAAGTTTCTAAACTTTATACAAGAATCAAGCTCTGATACCTCTTGTTGGACAAGTGGCCTTAATAACTTAAGAGGAGGGTGAATTAAGTTAAGTTTTTTTTCGTTTAATTGACTTCTAAATCCCCTTTTAAATCTATATGTTAAGAATATTGATAATGAATATGAAAGTTATATCAACAAAATACTTCAAGTGTGCAAGATAAATAAAATATGCAAGATAAAGTAATCAAGATAGGGAAGAGAGGAATGCAAACTCAATTTATCCTAGTTCAGCCACTTCATGTGCCTATGTCCAGTCCTCAAGCAACCCACTTGAGATTTCCACTAACTTTGTAAAAATCTTTTTTACAACTTCTGAACACCCGAGGGATCGCTTTCCCTTGCGTTCAAGAAACTCACAATTCAAGAGACAAATAGCCTCTTGATCTCAATAGTCTTTAAAGAAAGTATAAATTTTTTTCTCTCTTTTAGAGAAGAAGATATAATATGAAGTTCTTAAAAGAATCCTTAATTGATTTGCAAGTGTTTGGTCAATGATTTGTTTTTAAGAGGATAAGACAATATTGTTCTGAAAAAACTTTCATAGATAAGTCACATATTTATAGGCCCTTGGTGGATTTTCAAAAACTTATGAAGGGATCTGACTTTTCAAATTAACTTTTAAAATTTCCTCACTGGTAATCAATTACAACTCTTTGGTAATTGATTACACAATTATGTAATGAGGAGTCATGACTTTTCAATTTGAATTTTTGTAGTTCCGTTACTGGTAATCGATTACAACTTTCAAATTTCAAATTTCAAACTTTCTGAAAAAAGCTTTTTAAAATAATTTTGCTTTTGGTAATCAATTACAATGCGTGGTAATCGATTGCGAGTGGAAAAAGGCTTTTTTTTCAGAAAATGTTAAAAATATTTTAAAACTTTTTTATAATCAATTTAAAAATTATGCAGTGAGGCCAAACCTTTGCAATCACTAAGAGACTTTTTTAACAAAGATAGACTAAAACTTATCTTTCTTCTTGATCTTTGTTTTCTTCGTCTTGATTTGGAGTTGAAATAAAACTTGTGTTGTTATTGTCTTGGCATCATCAAAACCTTCATACACATACATTCACATGTATCTGTTTGTTTTGTAGGTATTATCTATGAGAAATACCAAATTACAGACACTAGTTAATTTTACTACATCAAGATGACTCCAAAATATATCACGTACAACATCTTCATTCTTCAGTCTATGCCAATGAATATACTGATCGCATTCAAGAAGCTTCATTAGTTGTTGCATTTCACTATTATGGCCTCTTATAGAAGAATGATAAGTATATCTTGCATTGTATACTTGCTTCATTGTTGCACAACTAGTGGTATTGTGCTCCTTCAATATCAGAAGAATATTTTTTGGTTTGACCATTGACTTTGTCATTTAACTAATAATAATCTTCTCATCCTTATTCAATCGACCAGCATATGGATGTCCAACTAATGACTTAGCCAATGCATGATTAAGATTCCCACATATTAACTTCACCATTCATCCTTCACCTCCTAACACTGATTTTACTCGTAGCTTAAAGTGACACCCACATTTTCTACTGCTAGTAATTGTTCGTACTAAATCTTTCTTGTATGCCCTATATTTTCCACTCCTTTTACAACCAATTAAAACATATGAGGTCCTTCCTCTATTTCAAGTATTTGTGTCTGACTTCATTACCATTGCCACAAAACCAATATCATACGCAATAGAGCGAGCGCAATGCAAAACATCATCACGGGTAGCAAACACCTACAAAAAGGGATAATACGTGTTTAGTCTTCAAGGGACATTCATTTACTTACTATAACAAAATACAAAATTATACCAATACCTAAGAAGTATTGAAGGCATAAAAACAATCAATATTTTCAAACACACCAAGTTCTTCTCCATTGTCTATATTCATATTAACTTCTTCAGACATTATGTTGTCATATATCCACTTATCTTCGTCCATCTTAACAAAACATTAAAAAAAAATTCAATGACAAATTAACCACCCCTAATGACACCATACATAATTCTAATTGTTTATAAATAAATCTATTTATTTTAAACATCTTCCATGTTGAAGTTTATTTTAAAATCTTCTAAACTACATAAGTATGTCAATATATCAAAATAGAGTGTTAATTAAGTTAGTTTAACATAATTTATCTCTAGTTTTACACACAAAATTAATTATAAATATTTGTGTCAAATTAATTGTGTATAAAAAATTAACTCCCCTTTAATATTATTTTGGATCCATCTTTGTCTATATATAAACATATAAATATCAATGTAGCATCTAAATAACTTTCCATACAATCCAAATCCTAGTTCACCTTATATTTCATGTTGCAACACCATGAAAAAAAAATTGTGATAGGATGGGTGAAGTAAGTCCAAAAAAAGAGATCTAGTTAATGTAATAATATTTACATAAATATTATAAAAAAAATATAATTAAATTTATTAAAAAAACATTAAAAATATTTTTTTATTTTTTTTTAAATTAGGTTATATGGATTGACAATCCGTAAGAACCATATGGATTTCCAATTCGTATGATTCTTATGGATTGCAAATTTGTATATTTATTATCACAGACAGATCGAAGTTGTAGGAAAAAAATATACCTCCATCGTTACACTGCTACACCAACCATGACGACAACACTACTACAAAACCTGTTTACTACGACGCGCAAATAACATCGGTTGGTAGAACCCGTCTTTGAAGATAATGGGATAGCAATATCATAATTAAGTTGTAAGTTTAAGGATGGTTATTAAAAAGACCGACATAGTTAAACTCTGTACAAAAACGGTCTTACCCAATGACTGTCTTTGAATGGTTATATTTTTCTAGTTTTTTTTTTCTCTCTCTTATCTTATTGGGCAGCACAGACCCTTTCTCTCATTCTCGCTTTTCTCACTTTCTCTCTCTCTGGCGGAGGATGGCATGGGTCCTCCTCCACGCAGCTGACACTGTCCACCAGCACCGCCCGTGCCTTCAACGAAGCAATGCAGCACTTGTCGTCGCCGTAGAAGCGGAGGCGAAGGACGACACAATGCATGGAGATCTCAGATGCGTCACTGTTGAAGAAGAGGTTTTGCTGGGTGGGTGATGACGTGAAAGGGCGAGATAGAGTGGTGACATGGCAGTGGGCGTTGGCGTCGGCGAGACGTAGCTTGACTTTGATCTCCATTGGGGAAGAGAGGAGGGAGAGTGCGGTTAGGGTTTACGCGGAGAGACTGATGCGATGGGCCTTGGAAGAAGGATCTTTGCCGCCACGATCCAGCTGACGGAGGAGAGCAATAGTGCCAACGGGGGCAGTGGTGGTGGTGGCAGAGGCGTTGTGGGTTTTTGTTGTTGTTTAGGTTCCATTTTTCAAACGTTTGTTCCCTCATTCTGTGTATATTAGTGTTCAGTGTTTGTTTTATAGCTTGTTTGATTATTCTTTTTAAAAAATAGTTTTTCATTTTCTAAAATCGTAAAAAAAATTTTATCAAACAAAACTTGCTGGGTTTTTGTTTCAATACCCGCAAGTTTGCCTGTGTCTAGAAATCAACCATGTTTGATAAAATAAGATTCCTCTTAAAAAATAGTTCCAATTCATCTCCATGTTAAAAGTAAGAAAATGACAACTTCTTTGGGTTATTTTTGGCTTTTTTTCTTTTTAAAGCACTTGTTTAGAAATGAATTTTGAAGACTTGATAGGTTTTGATTAGGAAATTAGTTAGTGGGTAGCATGAAAATATTTTAGAAAACTGTTTTTATAACTAAAAAATGGAAAGAGAAATCTGATTTCGATTTAAGTGATTTTTTGTGTGGTTTTATTTGTTCAGATTGGTTCGCACCAATTTAAAGTAAGCAACAGAGACAACATTTTCATTAAAAGATTGAAGTTTTGCGAAGTGAATGACAAGGTGAGTGTCTCTTTTGCTAGAAGATCCTAACTCCTAGTATGTGTGTTAGTATGATTGGGCTTCAGGTAGAGGGTTTATTATCAATTTTATACCTAAACATATTCATCAGAAGCTATGATTGATTGTGCTTTGCATTTTGCCAAATATTGTGCCGTATAGGATTATTGATACCATATGTTGTGCAAGATGACTATGAACTCCTCTCTAGGTGCATCAAAGAGGATTTGGGATTCAAGTATAGGAACAAGTATAAACCTGGGATATGGATTTCCCTTCACAACCTTCTGCCTATATATCCTCTAGTGAAAGCCATCTCCATGTATTTCAGAATCTGTAAAACTTTTGCATCTCATATCCATAGTTTGTTACAATTTTTAATAAGGTAATTCTACTTTAGTAATTTTTCTTGATCATGAGAGTTCTCTCTCTTTATCTAATCATAGCTCCCAGTACTATGTTTTTGGACCATTCTTATTGTCATTTATCTTAAAGGTCTAATTCCTAATTACCTACACAACATTATCACCAACAACTGTTATCAACAATTGGATTTTTTTTTTAATTACTAAGTAACTTTGCTTGTATATTTATTTTCTTTTACAAGGAAAAATTCTTATGTGGTAAGCGCTAACTCATTTAGAGTTTTTTTTAGATAGTTGTAAAAAATAAATTATTTTAATAATTGATTATTGTTATAATCAATCGATTATAATCAAAATCAGTTTTTCTGTGTTGAATTATAATCAATTATAATCAATTTGTCCACCTTTATAATCAATTTTTACCCTGGATTGTAATCGATTACAATTCACACTTCTATTTGAATCAAATTCTTGATGCTCCCAATATCTTCCAAGGCCAATGTTTGGGCCTTTTTCCCTTATAAATGTAGTTGGTGGCATTGAAGAGTTTGATGATGCTGGACAAAGCCGGAAAAATATGGTTGAAGTAGCAACTGTGATGAAAATAATTAAAAATTGTTTTAAAGGTTTGTGTGTGCATGCATGGAAATCTCAGTGGTGACCTATCATTTTAGTATATTTTCATTTTCCTTGAAAAGGACTATACTTGTCAAAATTGAATTTTTTTTCATTCATTTCAAAGTACATGGTTGTAATTGGATTAATGTTTATGAATAGGTCATATTTTAAGTAATTAGCAATATCAAGGATCTAGTATTTTTTAATATGCAAGTTCTTTTGTTGCGGGTTTTTTTTTCAGTGATAGCTTCCTTAAATCATTTAAGAAACTGCGATCAAAGCATACTAAAAGTTAGTTCTTGACCTCTTAGAGGGGTAAGTACTGTAAGTTAAATTCAGTTAGAGTTCAGCTTTTACAGATGCTAATATCAAGTGTTTTTCTTATTTTCTAGGAATATATATGTTTAGGGATGTTAGAATATATAGCTTCTATTTTTGTGTTTTGTTCTCTTGCTTTGTTTTGTCTCATGGTCACATTTGGAGGCCCTTGTTTATAATATCATTGATTTTCCTTTTTTTTAAAAAATAAGTCCACTCATCTATTTTTGCAATTTAATGTGAGTTCATTTCAGTCTCAAATTTATGTGTCTAATGGTTTCTCTAAGTATCGAGTCCACTGATCTTTGCCTTTGTGCTTACCTATTTGAGGTCATTCAAGGTTTTGGTTTGCTTTTCAAATGAAATTCCATTTGTCCTTTACATATTTTTAAAAGAAAGATGACTTCTCTAAGATATCATTAAATGTTTATTTTTATATGAAATTTCTGTATTGTTGATTTTAAGACATTTGCATGAAAGATAAACTTGTGAGGTTTTAGTTCTTGTACTAACACATTTGTGCACATATATTCATTTTAATGAGTTTCATTTCTACAGGACATTTCCTTAGGAGTAGCAATTGGGTCATCCACACAGATATCTATGTTTGTGGTAAGTATTAGTATGTTGTATGAATTAGATTGAATTGCTACATAGAATTACTGTTGCTATGGTAAATAGACAATGCTTTTGTAATTTTGATTTTCATGCAAGTGTGTGACAGGCTTTGCTTTCTTAAGGGGTGTTTGGTTTGACTGTTTTCTGTTTTCATTTTCACTGGAAATAGAAAATGGTGATAGAAATGCGTTTGGTTGAATTTTTGAAAACATTTTCAGTGAAAATATTTTTCCAAACGAACCAAAAATTGGAAACAATAAAATCTTGTTTGTAGTGTTTTCAGTTGAAACCAGAAATCTCATTTTGGGTAAAATGAAAATGTGGTGCCAAGGAATATAATTTTAAACAAATATAAAAATACATTTCCTTTTGAAAAAACATTTTCAGTGTTTTTATTTCTTGAAAGCAGAAAACAAGAAGTCAAACCAAACATGTATTCAGAATTCTAATCTTTTGAAAATAAAAACAGAAAATGAAAATACAAACCAAACACACTCTTATATATCTAAGCATGCATAATTGCATATATTCAGATAGAATTAATGTCAAGTGCTGCACACAGAACTTTAGTCATGATTTTTTCTGATGGAGTACACTATGCTGATGAAGTACACTATGCTGAAAGATTGACATGATGTCCAAATAAGAAAAAGCAAAATTTAGTAGGATATGTAACATAATAATACGATTGAACCCAAGTGATTAAATTTATCTAAATGTTTTCAGCATTTTCCTTTATGTAGTAATTGATGGCTTGATGCAGCATTCATGGTCCATAATCTGCGAGTGTGTTGTTAATGAATTGAATTTCTTGATCTTGTTATAGCAATTGCAGGGTACAAGCAAGCAAGCAGGGGAAGGAACTTTGTATGAGAAAGAGGTTTGAAAGGGTCAGGTCTGTGCCGGCAATTTTATTATTTTCAATCAAAGCATGTGTTCTTCTTTGGCAAAAACACCACAAAGGGTCACTTTTACATTTTATTTACCAAATAGGGGCTGTTTTGAAATTATTTACCTGGGGGGTCTATTTTTTTATTACAAAGCGCCCCCCAGACAGGCGCTTCCACGGAGCACGCTACACGTGGCACAGCGCGGCGCACGAGGCAGCAGCAGGGTAGCGCCCCTGACGAGGGCGCGTCTGGTAGCGCCCTGCCGCTGGGCGCGACTGGTGGCGCTCAGCGCGTGGGCACGACTGGTCATGCCCCTAACGCGGGCGCGACCCAGGCGCCTTCCCCCCACACCCCCAAGCCTCTTCCCACACCCCCCCCCCCGGTCTCTTCTTGTCACACCCCCCAGCCTCTTCCCAAACCCCTCAGTCTCTTCTTCTCACACCCCCCAGCCTCTTCCCACACCCCCCACCCCAAAATTGTATATTTTTTAATTTGTTTATCAAAAATTTAAATTTTGTTTCATTTTTGTTATTAATATTATTTGCTATTTTTTTATATTCCCACACCCCCCACCCCAAAATTTCAATAAGATTATTTTTTATGCACTTTAAATTGTATATTTTTTAATTTGTTTATCAAAAATTAATTTTTTTTTCTTTTTATTATTAGTATTATTTGTTATTTTTTATTTTTTATTATTCTCTCTTTTTGAAGTATATATAAGTACATTTTCAATAAAATACATTTTCACCTAAAATACATTTTGAAATCCTAACATGTTTTAAAATGCTTTTTGATTTGGTCAATTCTTTTTTGATTTGGCCATTAAACCACGTTAGAGATCACTTTTGGTTTATGTGTCATTAACATTATGGTTATTTATTTTTATTTATTTTAAAAGCATTGCACAATAAGATTGAAACGTTGAAGTGACAATAATATAAAATTAACATGAAAAAAAATCATACAAAGTACATGACAATATGAAACACATGGAAAAAAGTAATACAAAGTACATGAAAATGTTAAACCAGGCGGAAAAAATGTAAACTCATTATTAATCAATCATCACTATGTCTGTGATGCCGCGACGAAGTCCCACATGGCCGGTCCCAATTTCTAGCTGCCCTATCAGGATTTCTTCTTCTAGGATTCGCCCTTTCATCCACTTGGTCAGCCTCGACAGAGAAATCATGACGTAAATCGACCCCTAATAAGTCATCCATGTCGGGTATATCTCCAGGTACATTCCACGGACCAGCAAGTGGGGCATTTGGGGTCGATACTTGACCACTTTGGGTAAATGAAGGAGTTCCTGTTGAAGAAGGAGAGGACCCAAATATGCCTGCAAAACTATACCCTGGTTGAAAATCATGTGGGTATGAATACATCGGCGGCATCTGAGACGGTTCTTGGGTGAATGCCGGCGGTGTGAAATACATTCCATGTTGTCGTTCTGGCATCGGAGGCAAACTATACGTTGTTGCATCAACAATTTCCCGACGTCGCGCTAAGCCTCGAGTCTCCACACTTTGCCGTAGTATATTAAACTGTTGATGTTCAAATTGTGACTGAGAAGGGGGAGCATCTTCATGTGCCTCAAGTATCCTATCCTCTTCCTCAGACAAAAGAGTGATCTTCTCGATACATGGCAGTAAATCGTCAAAAGTACAAACCCTTCTCCCAACAGGCGACACCATAAAATGTAGTGTTTCGGCGATTTCACCCTGCATAGAAAATAAATGAATAGTTATTAAAATAATCTTCAATAAGCGCAACATTCTTTTGTAAATTATAATGGACAATGTATACCAATAGTCCTCTTCTTGCATGTTTTGGGTCGACATAAACTTTTGTTTTACGCCTGTACCACCTCATATATTCAGAGTTCAGACTGAGCGTCCCTGTTTGTGGCGGTGTTTGCTCTACTCTCCTTTCATAGCGACTATTCCATTCATTAAGCGCGGGTTGCATTAGTCGCATCCAACTTTTTCCTTCCTTTCCCTTTAATGTCAAGTCATGTATGTTGTTGGGTTGCATTACTGGTCCCGAAATAGGTTGCTGCATTCCAAATTGTCTCATGACTCTATCCGGCTGGTGCCATTCCACTTTTTGAAAACAAATAAGTGGTATGATACATGTCCATAATACAGACCCAAAAAAACAAACTTGACTCAAATTCATTTCCACATGTCCAGCATAAGGGACCCATACAAACTGCATATAAAAGTTAAATTTAATAAATTAATTAAGAAATACAACATCATTTAATAAACAAACATCAAAATTGTTACCTCATCCCGTTTCATGACATCTAATTTACGACGAAACTCAATTAAATTGTCATTGCCTATGTGATGCAATTCACCTCCCAACCATCTTCACAAAAAATTAAATAACAAAATAAAATGTTACATAGAATAATGATTAACATCAACCAAGCATGTTTATTAATAATGAATTCAAAATAGTAAAGGAAAGTACACCTGTAACCAAGTGGCGCGTTTTGTTGTTGTGGAGGAATAACTGAGGGGGCTAACGTTGGGCATCGTTCCCATGCCCATAATTGAATCAAGAGAGTGAAACCGCCTATTGATTTAGCATTATAGTCTGTTGCGATGCACATCTCTCTATAAAGGTTACCCAAAACAGCAGCTCCCCATGCATAACTGCTGCACTCTCTAAGGTCTCTCAGAAACTGCAAATATTTCAAATGCACCCGTTTGCTGCTTTTGTCAACAAACATTACCCCTCCTATGAATCGTAAGATCCAAGCACGAGCAAATCTTTCAAGGCCTTCTTGGTTGCCTGTAAAATCATGAATATTTGCAAAATGAGAAGACAACCAACTCAATTTAATTGAGTTCCCATCAATTGCAGCATCGTCAGGCATGACACCCAATAATTCATGAAACAACTCAAACCAGTCAATATTTGTGTTTCCAATTAATGGTCTTCCATCGACAGGAATACCAAGTAGCACAGAAACATCTTGAAGTGTAATAGTTGCCTCTCCACACTTCAAATGAAATGTATGCGTTTCTAGCCTCCACCTTTCAATAAAAGCATTCACCAATGCTCCATTCACTTTCAACTGCGCCAATTTCATTATCGGGTACAAACCCGAAATTTGTAATAGAGGAATAATTTCTTCGGGCGGTGCTTCTCTATGATTGTACAGTGGTGTGGCTCGTCGGATTTTTAACGTCCTATCATTAGCACCATTCCAAATATGTTGGGATACATGATTTTTTTGCATCCACAATAAATCATCCTCTAATGGTCCAGATGCCACATCATAATGATGAGAAGATGACGAACTAGCCATATTAAAACTCCTGTATAGAAAGAAAAAAAAATAATAGTCACACATATCATAAATAATAAATAAAGTCAAGTACGTACGCGTAATTTAAATTTTAGAAACGAACACGTAATTTAAATTTTAGAAACAAACACATAGTTTAAATTTTCTTCACATTGAGAAATTTTTTTTCTCAACTTTCAAAAAGTATATATATTTTTTCCCTCAATTTCACCAATTTCAGAAAATATATATATATATATATATATAATAATAATAATAATATGCCTTTCTTTTTTAAATACGCCTAATAACAATATTACAGTAATATTTATTATGAATCTTAATTAAATTTATATTCTAAAAATTAAACAACCGTAACAAAAATAAATAAACAATTTGTTATATAATTAATAAAAAATAACTAAAATAATAAACAAATTAAACTAACAGCAAAAATTTATAAAGATAAAGAAAATAAACTTGTTGTGTTGAGTTAATACAATTTTCTTGTACACAATATGACTACCTGCAAAAAAAAACATACAAATAATAAAATATAACAATTTATAAAAAATAAATAAATGTGAAACAATTAAAAAAAAAACATACCTTGCTGGGAGAAGGGAAACAAAAATGGAGTGCTGGGAGGGGGGGTGGGGGGGGACAATGATGCAATCCTACCCCCCAAGGGCATTGGATAGAAGACTCCAAGAAGATTGGGCCAAAGATGCAAGAGAAGGCCCTAGGGTTCTCATGAGCCTTAGGGTAGATTTCTGAGCCCATGGGCCAAGGTTGGGTCCAATTATCTTTGTACATATTAGACTAAGATGTCATTATATTTGGTCCTTGTATTTAGGGATCCATATTGTAGGTAGGGTATCCTAGAAATATAGGATTTTTCAGCCCTTGTATTTTAGGGCACCTAGACTAGTTTTTGTATTAGGGGTAGTTTTGTAATTTCGCATGCACTAAGTGGATATTTGATGTGTGAGGTTGGAAATAAATTTAATTGAATTGGTAGAAGCCCAATCCAATTAAACTTTAGAGGGGGAGGTGAGCATTTGCTTACTACACCCCATTGCCACATCATATAGTCACACTTTGTGCATGTCCTTCATGCTTTTCATGCCTCATGACACCTAAGCACACTTAGTGGAGAATCTTGGAATTGATCTTGGATTAGTGGGCTGAACCATAACTAAAATTCACTAATCATAATTAGTGAAATTTTGGCTCCAAAGTTTGGCTCCACAAATTCAATTTCAAATTCAAGTGAAATTTGAATTTCCCTCCTATTTTGTGTGACACTTAGGCTATAAATAGAGGTCATGTGTGTGCATTTTTTTCAACTTTGATCATTTGAATATTAACTTCAGATTTCAGAGCTCGTTTTGAGCACAAAATTTCGTGCTCTTCTCTCCCTCTCCCTTCATTCATCTCCTTCTTCCTCCAAGCTCTTATCCATGGCCTCCTATGGTGGTGAGCTTCTTCTAGACTCATCTTCTCCTTGAAGTGGCGTCTCATCTTTCTCTTCCTTCTCCATTCCGTTGCCATTTATCTTCCAAGAAGCAAAGGAATCCATTGATGAAGAAGATCCTAGGCCTACAAGCTCCAATGGAGCTTGCATCATGTGGTATCAAGAGCATCTTCATCTAGGTGATGTTCTTTTGCTTCCTCTATCTTTTTGTTCGGTGAATTCTCTTTAATTCCTTGTTCTTCATCTTATTCTCCATGTATATCCTCCATTGTCTTGTGGTTTGGTGCTGTTTAGAGTAGATTCAAAAAAAAAAAAATAAACCGATTAAATCTTAGATCTACACTTGTTCTTGCATTTCTATGGTTCAAATTTTGTAGATCTACTCTTGAATCTTGTTTTTGTGTTGATTTTAGGTTCTATCAATTTTCATTCATAATATTCTTGTGCTGAACCTTTAGATCTAAATTGTGTTCCAAAATATTGATTAGAAAAAAAAACACAAAAATCTAAGTGTAAATCACTTAATTCATGTTGTCTTAGAGTCATGTTTAGTCATAGTAATTGTCACATTATGTTCTAAGTTTGTGTTGAATTTTTATTTTGTTGATTGAATTCTAGATACATTTTTTAATGTATTCTTGTCATTCTTAGCCTATCTTTTGAATTTTGAGTCTAATTCATGCATGTTATTTAGTTCATAACATGTTCTAAATCAATTCCTAGAAGTAGTCTTGTTCTTGAACTTTTTTTTTGCTTTCTAAGTTTCCTACATGATGCCTATGATGAAGTTGAGTTGTGGTGCTGAGTTGTGGCTGGATTTGTGAATCAAAATAAGTCTTAAGCTCTATTTAATTGTGTTATTCAAGATAATTGAGCATAAGCAAACACAAATTGTAACTATCCAAGCCTTAAGCAACATAAACACTACTCTTGATTTCTAGGCTGAAATCGCTGGTGCTGGCAGCTTGAACATACGAACTTGTATAAATTACTGGGAATTGGTCACTACGTTTTTTGAGCTGAAACTTTTAATGAATTTTCTAGACATCTGGAAAAAAATTATAAAAAAAGAACCAAGCGATTTGGATTAAAGGAAAAAATAAGAAAAATCGCACAAGTTGGCAGACAAATCAGTGTCCAGGAAAAAAAAAGTAAAAGGAAAGTGTGCTTGTTGTTTTGGCTCAAAATTTGTTCTATAATTGGTGCCTATTTTATACCAATCCTAGTTCTGAAATTTCAATTGAAAATTATTGTGAAAACAAGTGCCAAAACTAGAGGTTTCTTGAGTCTTTTTTTTTTTTAGAGTTTTTCTACTCTACTCTAGAGCCATTCTAGGTTTCTCTTTGAGTCCTAGCTTGCTTTTTGTGCTTTTCATTGCTTTAATTGTTGAATAATCTTTGGAAATTTGTCTTGTTAAAACTCTATTGGTTTAGCTTTCATTTCATTTTTTTTGGTCTTTGGTTATTGCTTGTCTCTTTGTTTCCTTGCTTGTGAGTTGCCATATAGGGAATTGGAAAGGAGGATTGGTGCCATATCTTGAAGAATTTGAGTCAAGAAGAAAGGGACCAACCATCTTAAGAGCTATTGGACTAAGAAGCACTACAAATTGAGTGAAATACTAAAGAGAGAATAGCCACCACAATTGAGGACTTTTTTTTTGTAATTTTGTAATTGGCAATTTGTTTTGCTTTCAAATTTTGTAACAAAAAGGCCTTTCATTGGAAGTAAGTTGGGAGCCTCCAATAGGTCACCCTACTTCCATTTGTGTGTAATAATTTTAGGCAATTTTCCCTTAGGATAGTGAGTGTTTTGTTGGGAACCTTAAATGAGGTCATCCAAACACTCTTAGGATCCGCCTAGTTTGCATTTCTTGCACTTTAATTTCTTGCTTACTTTCATAGCTTATTTCTTTTACCCTCCATTGTCAAACCACCTAGATAGCTTGCCTTTTACCAATTAGTTTTTACCTTATCTTTCACACCTCTTTTAGTGTTTATTTTGGCTAGTTTCAACCATAGTTTCTTTTACCTTTTGTTTTCAAACCCCCAACAAGAAAGAACCATAACTTAGGAACCAACATGAGTCTTCATTCTTCATCTAGTGTTAATGGTGAGGGTTCTACTCCTAAGGACCCCTTGTATAAGATATTATATGAGTTGAGATCCCTTAATTTGTGGAAAGAAAAACAAGAGAGAAAAGAAAAAGGTAAAAAAAGAGTGGAAGAAATAAGTCAAGATGAAAGAGAGAAAATAAGAGAGGAAGAAAGAAGAAAAATAATGAAAGAAATGAAAAGAGAAAAACATGCCTCCTATAGTAGTCATGACTCTTGCAAGAGTTTAAGTGAAGAACTTAGCGACTATTATAGAGGGCGTCATAGTTCACATACTAAACATCACTCCCAAAGAAGAGAAAAGGATAGAAGGCCTCAAGAGGTTAACATTAGCCTCCCATATTTCCACGGAAAAGATAATGTTGAGGCCTACTTAGATTGGGAAATGAAGGTTGAACAACTCTTTGCTTGCCATCATATTAGCGAAGAGAGAAAAGTTCCATTGGCTACCCTTAGCTTTCAAGGGTATGCCCTCTATTGGTGGACTTCCCTTGTTAAAGAACGAAGGATTCATGGGGATCCTCCAGTAGAGTATTGGAATGATCTTAAGAGTTCCCTTAGGAAGAGGCACATTCCCTCCTACTATGAAAGGGAGCTTATGGACAAGCTCCAAAGGCTTAGACAAGGGAGTATGAGTGTTGAAGAATATAGACAACAAATGGAACTACTCCTTTTAAGAGCTGGACTTAGGGAGGAGGAAAGAACAAGCATAGCTAGGTTCCTTAGTGGGCTCAATATGGAAGTGAGGGACAAGGTTGAACTCCTTCCATATAGGGACCTAGATGAGCTAGTCCAACTTTGTATAAGAGTGGAGCAACAACTTAAAAGAAAGCCTTCTTCAAAATCTTATGGCTCTCACTCTTATCCAAGGAAGGACCAAGCCCATGGAATTTTAGGGGCTGCACCTTCAAAACCCAAGGAAGATAAGGGTAAGACCATAGAGAAATACACCCCTAAGACTAGTTCCCAAGAAAGGACTAGCAACATTAAATGCTTCAAATGTCTTGGGAGAGGTCACATTGCCTCTCAATGCCCCACAAAGAAAACCATGATCATGAGGGGTCAAGACATTTATAGTAGTCAAGAGGAGACTACTTCTTTCCCTTCCTCTAGTGGAAGTGAAGATGAAGTAAGGGGTGAAGAGTCTAGTGAGGAAGTCTACCCCCATGAAGAAGGTGACCTCTTAATGGTTAGAAGGCTCCTTGGAGGTCAATCTTGTGATCTATCTCAATCCCAAAGAGAGAACATCTTTCATACAAGATGCAAAATTTTAGATAAAACTTGTTCTCTCATTGTGGATAGTGGATCTTGTTGCAATTGTTGTAGCACAAGATTAGTTTCCAAGTTGAACCTCACTATCATTCCCCACCCAAAACCTTATAAACTTCAATGGCTCAATGAGCAAGGGGAAATGATAGTTAACCAACAAGTGAAGGTACCTTTCTCCATTGGGACATATAAGGATGAAGTTAGTTGTGATATAGTTCCCATGGAGGCAGGACATATTCTTTTAGGAAGGCCGTGGCAATTTGATAGGAAGATCATTTATAATGGCCTAACTAATGAGATTACCCTCACCCATCTTGGCACTAAATTTGTGTTGCATCCTCAAACACCTTCACAGGTGGCCAAAGATCAACTAACTATGAAAGATAAGAGGGATGAGGAAGAAAAATTAGAAAAACAAAAGAAAAAGAAGGATAGTAAGGCCTTGTCTTCAAAGGCCGAGGGGAAGGAAAAGGAGGAAAAGGATTTCTCCAAGAATATTGTTAACAAGGAAAATCATTTTGCAACAAAATGTGATATTAAAAGAGCACTCCTTCTTAAAAAAAATTTCTACCTTCTCCTATCAAGGGAAACATCCCTTAGCACCACCATACCTCTTGAGCTTGAGTTTATTCATCAAGTAAAGGAGTTGTTGGATGAGGATTTGGTATGCAAGAGCTTAAATCCTTGTGCTTTGTTGGTGTCTAAAATAGGTATTATTAGGCACCAAATCCCTATGATAGGTGGTATCATGAATGTGTTGAGTGGTGCAACACTCTTTTGTAAAATCACTCATGCACCCAACATCTTCATCATTTGTGTACATAGGAACTCATTAGGTAGGTTTGTTCTTATTTTTTGTTTCAATGCAAACCTAGGTGCTCATGTGGGACACCTTAGGTTTGTCGTAATTTTTTTGTAGGAATAATCAACATGAAAATAATGAAAAAGGTATGTTTTATTCCATTACTTTCCTTAACTTTTTAAATAGTGATCAAGGGCTTCCCATGGACCCTAAGAGAATAAAGGTCATTCCTGAGTGGCTTACTCCACCAAGTATAAGAGAAATTTGGGGCTTCAATATCTTAACAAACTTTTACAAAAGGTTTGTCCCATATTTTTCTATACTTGTAGCACCACTCATTGAGTTGGTGAGGAACTATATTCTCTTATGGGAAGATGACCAGGAAAGGGGTTTCAAGTCCTTACCGTACTCTAACATACCCAACATCACTAATACATATGCTTTTATTCTTTTTACAGGTGTTGAGGGAAAAATTAATGACTTTCAAGAACCTCTGGATTTGAGGTCAAATCATTTTCAAGGGGGAGGGAATGATGCAATCCTACCCCCCAAGGGCATTGGATAGAAGACTCCAAGAAGATTGGGCCAAAGATGCAAGAGAAGGCCCTAGGGTTCTCATGAGCCTTAGGGTAGATTTCTGAGCCCATGGGCCAAGGTTGGGTCCAATTATCTTTGTACATATTAGACTAGGATGTCATTATATTTGGTCCTTGTATTTAGGGATCCATATTGTAGGTAGGGTATCCTAGAAATATAGGATTTTTCAGCCCTTGTATTTTAGGGCACCTAGACTAGTTTTTGTATTAGGGGTAGTTTTGTAATTTCGCATGCACTAAGTGGATATTTGATGTGTGAGGTTGGAAATAAATTTAATTGAATTGGTAGAAGCCCAATCCAATTAAACTTTAGAGGGGGAGGTGAGCATTTGCTTACTACACCCCATTGCCACATCATATAGTCACACTTTGTGCATGTCCTTCATGCTTTTCATGCCTCATGACACCTAAGCACACTTAGTGGAGAATCTTGGAATTGATCTTGGATTAGTGGGCTGAACCATAACTAAAATTCACTAATCATAATTAGTGAAATTTTGGCTCCAAAGTTTGGCTCCACAAATTCAATTTCAAATTCAAGTGAAATTTGAATTTCCCTCCTATTTTGTGTGACACTTAGGCTATAAATAAAGGTCATGTGTGTGCATTTTTTTCAACTTTGATCATTTGAATATTAACTTCAGATTTCAGAGCTCGTTTTGAGCACAAAATTTCGTGCTCTTCTCTCCCTCTCCCTTCATTCATCTCCTTCTTCCTCCAAGCTCTTATCCATGGCCTCCTATGGTGGTGAGCTTCTTCTAGACTCATCTTCTCCTTGAAGTGGCGTCTCATCTTTCTCTTCCTTCTCCATTCCGCTGCCATTTATCTTCCAAGAAGCAAAGGAATCCATTGATGAAGAAGATCCTAGGCCTACAAGCTCCAATGGAGCTTGCATCAGACAAGCCTCGGGACAGAGGGGAACTTGGGGGAGAAGGAGGGAGTGGGGTGAGGGGGGGACCAGGAGGCAGTGGGGTGGGGAGGGGGGGGGGGGGGGGGACCGCCCTTTATCGGGCTGGAGGGACGCGCCTATTCCCTAGGCACCTGGGGTCGCGCCCGCGTCAGGGGCGCTACCCTGCTGCTGCCTCGTGCGTCGTGCTGTGCCACGTGTCGCGTGCTCCCTGGAAGCGCCTGTCTGGGGGGCGCTTTGTAATAAAAAAACAGACCCCCCAGGTAAATAATTTCAAAACAGCCCCTATTTGGTAAATAAAATGTAAAAGTGACCCTTTTTGGTGTTTTTGCCGTTCTTCTTTGGTGTGTTTTGATTTTCAAGGTTTTTGACTCTTGCTAGCCCTGCGCCCACATTTCTCAATTATCGTTATTAGGATTTTTATAAGTTTTCTTTTTTATTTTCCTGGCATGTTAATATATACGGGCGAATGATGATGATTTCTTCTAATGATAGGTTGCTCACATGATTTCATAAAGGGGCACTTTACAGAAAATGATTTTGGGTTCGAAGTAAAGTGACTTAAATTTTTTAAGCATGTAGTTTTAAACGCCATATTGTGGAAATATATTAAAAGGTTTCTACTTTAAAATATTGAAGAATATTTTTTTCTTCTTATAATAAGTTCCGTTAAAAGTCACTATCAGTTTATGTTAATCATTATCCATATGCATTAAATAATATTTTTATAGTTTAGTTTTGATAAATTATTAATGTATATGATTTTTAAAATAAGTATCACAAAAATTGGTAATTTTAAAATTTAAATTTTATGTATTTTTAGTGTAAAAAATTGCATACGACCAACCAATCAAAATTATATGAATTTTTTTTTATAAAAATCAACCAATTTACTGTACATAATATTTGTGATTGAATCACATAACTCTTTATATCAAAATTATAAGTCAATTTATCCTTTGGAAATTCTTTGAGCGTCCTATATTGGTCAATACAGCTCATCTTTTCTTTATATTTTCCCCCGTAGTTCACAAAATCGGGATTCACAAATTAAACGGCATATATGTGTTGGAGTGAATACATCATGATGTCTAGCCTACTTCACATTTGATGGTTTTGATTAATTTTTAATTTTGGTTTCGCTCATGTGTATTCCTACTAACCCCCCACTTTAATCATATTTTTGTTTAAAAAGTGTTTCACATCTTTAATTTGTAGAATATCTTTGGGCAGTTAAGTTGGGTAAACTAAGTGGGACATATTAAAAGCATTAAAGTTTTTCTTTAATCAGCAAATACAACATGTATGGGTATATAACCTATCTACAATCTGAAATTGATAGACATGAGCAAACTTCAATCAAGTCCAAGACATGAGCGAAATCAAAGTTCTCCTACCCTATATCCTATAAATACTTGATGTTGTTTTATTAACTTCAATTATATATATATATATATATATATATATATATATATATATATATATATATATATTGTATGTACTTTTATTTTTTTCTTGTGGGTTTTCTCCATAATGTGACTTTGATATTGTCTTATGAAGCATGAAGGAAATACTTGAAAGGCATCATTTGCACTCAAAGAATCTAGCAAGGATGGAGCAACCATCTCTCGAGTTGCAGGTTGGATTCGGTACTATTGGATTGTTTTTTGGTACATCCAAAAATAATATTGTGTATTGAATTACTATTAAAATACCTGTAAAATAAATTTTTATTAATCAATAAATTTAATAATTGTACAACAAATCTAAAAAAAATATTAAGATAATTTTATCAAAAACTAAAGTTATACTTTTTTTAGTATAAAAACTAATAGTAAAGGTGTAGCCTAGCTTTTGTAAATTAAATGAAGTTACTATTCTTCATAGTGCAATATGCGTTCAAAATAAGAAGTGAAAATTTAATGGCAATCATTAATTTCTTAAGAGTGTGTTTGGATGAGGAAATTTAAAATTCTAAAGAATTTAAAATTCTGAGAATTTCAAATGCTTCAATTTAAATTCCTTCATTTTTAAAATTTTGTGTTTGGATAAAAAATTAGATTTCTTCATTTTTTAAATTTTATGTTTGGATAGATAGCTCTCCTGTATCGCTTCCTTTCTTTAACACTCCCTCTCTCTATTTCTGGCCCAAACTGCGCCTCTCTTATTGCTCTGAAACTCTTCGTTCTATCCAACTTTTATTCTTCTGTCAATTTTTTTGTGCTGCCTAAACCCTAACTCTTCATACAGCCTTCATTAATAGAAACTTTCATTCATTCCACTCAAAACCACTGTTTCCATTCAAATTTTTGAGCTTCTTTCTCTTCTTTTTTGTTTTTTCTGTGTTACTACCATGTTAGGGAGTGGTTGTGGTGGTGAACGTGATTCTGAGGTGAGTTTGGAGACCGTGAATTCTTCCACACTTGAAAGCTCCATGAGCTGCGAGAGCATTTGCAGCACCAGTTTCAGCCGTCTCTCCTTCAATCTCCTCCCTCCCTCGCCGGAGAGTCTCTCCATCAAGCCTCGTTGCTCCTCCGACTTCGCCTACTCCGCCATCCGCTCTGCCACCTTCCTCCGCAAGGCCGCCCTCTCCTTCCGCGACATCCACCTCCTCCGTCGCATCAGCGCCGGCGACATCGGAACCGTCTACCTTTGTCACCTTCGGCACGCCAACAACAACCAATTCAACAACCACGAAGAAGATGCTTCCTGTTTATACGCCATGAAGACAAAGACGCAGTGGCATTGAAGAAGAAGTCTCAGAGAGAGAAAATAGAGTATTGTTGCAAGAGAGAATAGTGAGAGAATGAAGGAGCCAGCATAAAAGAATTTGAAATTTCTTCATAAAATGAAAGAATTTGAAATGCTAATATTTAAGTTAACTAAAATCCCTAATCAAAATACTCAAATTTCAATTTCTTTTCAAATTTTTATCCAAACATCTTATTTAATTGAAAAGTAATTAAAATCCTTTAAAAAATTAAATTACCCTATTAAATTTCTCCATCCAAACATACTCTAAATGTTTTACTTCAACTAGTTGAAAACAGCAACTGCTCCAGATTGAGCAAGGAAGTTGCCGAAAAGAGCCATCAACTAAGGTACAATTATAATTGATATAGCTTTGTTTGTTGAAATGCAAAGTTATAACAATGAAAATAATATTGGCAACTGAGAGGAGAGGATCTTCAAGGCTTAAACATAGTTTTGTTTGTTGCCATTATTTGAAGATCCACCAATTAATGATGATACATATGAGTACTAAATATTCTTGCATAATAGTTATTTTGTTTATTCTACACTATAGTGTAATATACAAAGGCTTTAATACTTTCTAAGATGATTCTTATTTGAGACTGTTTTAGAATTAGTTAATGATCGTCTTAAAAATTACACTTTCTAAGACAGTTGTTAAGCTAATAACCGTCGTAAAAAGTTGATTTTATTTACGACGGTTGTCTTATAACCGTTGTAAAAAGTTAAACTTTTTTACGACTCTGGCTATAAAGACAGTTTATAATTGTCGTTGAATGCATCTTTTAAACATCGTTAAATGTTTTTTTTTTTGCAGCAGTGCAACCGTGAACTGTCAACAAACAATTGTAACAATGTACCACCACCAAGCTGGTCAGAACAAGGAAGGTGGACCTCGGGCCAAAACAAAACAAAAATAAAATGAATAGTGTATGAAGAAAATAATGAAAGAACGAAAGAAGAAACTAATGGGTAATTTTGGAATATTTCAAAAAGTATTAGATGTAGAAGATTTTCTTTCGGTGAAGGAAGAAAATCCCAAGACTCAAATGCACTTATGGGATCAAGCATCTCCTAGATAGCCCTCTCCACCAAGTCCAATATAGTCACGAAATACAATATATGTCACCAATTCATGAAGTTAACACTCAACAAAAATCATGAAATTCACACATGCATAGATGTTTCCTATGCCTCAACATGTAAAAATCACTATCATATAACCTATAGAAAAAAACTCATAAATGGACATAAGGATAGCATGTATACTCTTTAACTTCTATATTCTTAACTTCTTTATACAAGTATTGACTCTAAAAATTGGAATCCCTGCATATACACTATTGGAGTTTGGCTTGTGCAGACTAGAAGAAGTAATATTTCAATATTCTTTCGTCTTTGGTTTGTGCCAAAAACTTTTTTTACAGGCTTGTTAAAACTTATAAGTTGACAATTTTTTCTCCAAGTTTTATTTTTGCTGATGTGACATTAAATGATGACATATTAATTAATGATGTGGTTGTTGACATATTGTCTTACACATAGTAGTTATCGTTAGTACTAATAACACTTATTATGTTTGTGTGCACATTTTGATTAACTTCTTTATTTATTCTGTTCGTTGTCTTATGTTTTAAAACCTCTCAAAAATCTTACGTTTTAGAAAGTTTGTATGTTTATATTGTACAGTTTGAACCAAGATGAGGGAGATACAGAAAGTGGTTGGTTACATGTTCCCCGCATGGTAAGCGTAGCAATCTAGCAAGGTTTTCACGCACTATATTTTCAAATTTAAGCTTTTCATGCATATATGAGGAAAATAAAATATTGGATAAAGATTGTTTCAAAATTTTCATGGGTATGTAAAAAAAAAAAAGATAAGAAGGAAACAAACATTAAAATTGATATATGTGGCGTGTAATGTATAGAAAGAGAGACATAAATAAGGGTGCAATATAATGGAAAGGGATTATGTTTCGCAAAGCGTTTTAGTTTGTTTTTAACTTTGTTTACTAGTTGAAAATTTTGTTCGATAAATAATTTTTTTTAGTAATTTTCTAACATTTTATATTTTATATTTTTATTTTTGATATATTTATTCATTTTTCTTATTATTTTTTTAAAATAAATTATGAAATTATTATTTTTATGTTATTTTATACTTTTTAACTATTTTAACAGTTAGTTATACTAAACACATTTATTTTAATCAGTTAATTTTTTAGTATTCAACTTTTAACTACTAATTATTTTCTCAACTTTCAACTTGCGATTAGTTTTATCAATTTTTTCCAACATAACCTATATACTAATACTCTCGTGTGGGGTTCATGCAAGAGAAAGACATAAAGTATTTAACTAGAGTTGTCTCATTCATACAATTGAATGACATGCTAACAAACAAATTTAATTAACATTCACTTTTTAAAATTGTGTTTGATGTTGATGTTGGAAAATTAATTTTATATTATGCTACATAATAACATATTAAAAAACTGAATTGTCTTATAATTCAAAAATCGAATTTGATTTTTGCATACAAGTCAACTTCCTTTTTCATAATGTTTTTTAGCCACCAAACAAAACAAAAGGCTTGGGGTACATTGTGGCTCAATCTTCGTATATCATATTTTATAAAGAGCAGGTGATGTAAGCTCCATTGGAGCTTGTAGGCCTAGGATCTTCTTCATCAATGGATTTCTTTGCTTCTTGGAAGATGAATGACAGTGGAATGGAGAAGGAAGATAGAGAGGAGACGCCACTTCAAGGAGAAGATGAGTCTAGAAGAAGCTCACCACCATATGAGGCCATGGAAAAGAGCTTGGAAGAAGAAGGAGATGAATGAAGGGAGAGGAAGAGAAGAACATGAAATTTTGTGCTCTAAAAGAGCTCTGAAATCTGAAGTTTAATTTTCAAATGATCAAAGTTAAAAAAATGCACACACATGGCCTCTATTTATAGCCTAAGTGTCACACAAAATTGGAGGGAAAATTGAATTTCTATTCAAATTTTACTTGAATTTGAAATTGAATTTGTGGAGCCAAAATTTCACTAATTATGATTAGTGAATTTTAGCTATGGTTCAACCCACTAATCCAAGATCAAGTCCAAGATTCTCCACTATGTGTGCTTAGGTGTCATAAGGCATGTCAAGCATGAAGGACATGCACAAAATGTGACTATATGATGTGGCAATTGAGTGTAGCAAGCAAATTCTAACCTCCCCCTCTAAAATTTAATTGGATTGGGCTTCTCCCAATTCAATTAAATGTATTTACCAACACACACACAAAATATTCACTCGATGCATGTGAAATTACAAAACTACCCCTAATACAAAAACTAGTCTAGGTGCCCTAAAATACAAGGACTGAAAAATTTTACATTTCAAGGGTACCCTACCTACATTATGGAGCCCTAAATACAAGTCTCAAAAATAATGAAACGTTAATCTAATATTTACAAAGATAAGTGGGCTCGTACTTAGCTCATGGACCCGAAATCTACCCTAAGGCTCGTGAGAACCCTAGGGCCTTCTCTTGCATCTCTGGCCCAATTTACTTGAATTCTTCTATCCAATGCCCTTGCGGGGTAGGACTGCATCATTCCCTCCCCCTTGAAAAGGATTTGACCTCAAATCCCGAGGTTCTTGAAACTTTGGGCTTCTTTCCTCAACACCTGTAAAAAGAACAAAAACATACATATCAGTGGTGTTTGGGATGTTGAAGTAAGGTAAGGTCTGAAAACCCATTTCCTGGGCATCTTCCCATGAAGGAACATGGTTCCTCACAAACTCAATGAGTGGTGCTACAAGTATAGAAAAACATGGGACAAATCTTTTGTAAAAATTTATTAAGTTATGGAAGCCCCAAATTTTCCTTATACTTGGTGGAGTAGACAACTCAAGAATGACCTTTATTCTCTTAGAGTTCAAGGAAACCCCTTGATCACTATTTAAAAAATTAAGAAAAGTAATGCAATAAAACATACATTTTTCTGTATTTTCATGTTGATTATTCCTACCAAAAAGTATGACACACCTAAGGTATCCCACATGAGTACCTAAGTTTGTATTGAAACTAAAAATAAGAACAAACCTACCTAATGAGTCCCTATGTACACAAATCATAAAGATGTTGGGTGCACAAGTGATTTTACAAAAGTGGGTTGCACCACTCAAAACATTCATCATACCACCTATTTTAGGGATTTGGTGCCTAATAATACCTATTTTGGGCACCAACAAAGCACAAGGATTTAAGCTCTTGCAAACCAAACCTTCATCCAACAACTCCTTTACTTGAGGAATAAACTCAAGCCCAAGAGGTGTGGCAATGCTAACAAGTGTCTTTTTACAAAGGAGAAAATGTGGAGGTTGTCTAAGAGGGGAAATTTCTTTAATATTTTTCTTTATTTCAAAATGTCTTTCCTTCTTAGCTAACCTCTTGGAGGAGACACTTACCTCCTTACACTCCTCCTTAACCATTAAAGGTTGTCTTTTTTCTTGGGGGTAGATCTCTTCACAAGATTCTTCCCCTTTTGCTTCTTCACTTTTACTAGAGGAAGGTGAAGTAGTAGCTTCATCTTGGCTACTATAAATGTCTTGACCCCTCATAATCATGGTTTTCTTGGTGGGGCATTGAGAAGTAATATGTCCTCTTCCAAGACATTTAAAGCACTTCATGGAGCTAGTCTTCTCTTGCATACTAGCCTTAAGGGGTTGTTTTTCTATTGTCTTCCCCTTATCATCTTTGGGCTTAGAAGGTGTCACCCCTAAGATGCCTTGACCTTGGTATTTCTTTGGGTAAGAGTGAGAGCCATAAGATTTTGAAGTAGACTTCCTTTTAAGTTGTTGCTCTACCCTTATTTCCCAATCTAAGTTAGCCTCTACATTGTCCTTCCCGTGGAAGTATGGGAGGTTAATGTTAGCCTCTTGAGGCTTTCTTTCCTTTTCTCTCTTATGGGAGTGAGGTCTAAGATGTGACCTATGCCTTCCTTCATAATAGTCACGAAGTTCTTCACTTAGGCTCTTGCAAGAGTTATAACTACTATAGGAGGCATGTTTTTCTTTTCTTAACTCTTTTAGTATTTTCCTTCTTTCTTCTTCCCTTATTTTCTCTTTTTCATCTTGACTTATTTCTTCCACTCTTTTTTTTCCTTTTTCTTTTCTCTCTTGTTTTTCTTTCCACAACTTAAGGGATCTCAACTCATCGAATATCTTATACAAGGGGTCCTTAGGAGTAGAAACCTCACCATTAACACTAGATGAAGAATGAAGAGTCATGTTGGTTCCTAAGTTGTGGTTCTTTCTTGTTGGGGGTTTGAAAACAAAAGGTAAAAGAAAATATGGTTGAAACTAGCCAAAATAAACACTAAAAGAGGTGTTAAAGATAAGGTAAAAACTAACTAGTAAAAGACAAGCTATCTAGGCAGTTTGACAATGGAAGGTAAAGGAAATAAGCTATGAAAGTAAGCAAGAAATGTAAAGTAGGCGAATCCTAAGAGTGTTTGGATGACCACATTTAAGGTTCCCAACAAAACACTCACAATCCTAAGGGAAAATTGCCTAAAATTATTACACACAAATGGAAGTAGGGTGGCCTATTGGAGGCTCCCAACTTACTTCCAATGAAATGCCTTTTTGTTACAAAATTTGAAAGCAATGAAAGTAAGTAAATTGTCAATTACAAAATTACAAAAAGGTCCTCAATTTTGGTGGTTGTTCTCTATTTGGTGATTCACTCAATTTGGAGTGCTTCTTAGTCCAATAGCTCTTAAGGTGGTTTTCCCCTTGCTTCTTGACTCAAATTCTTCAAGGGATGGCACCAATCCTCCTTTCCAATTTCCTATATGGCAACTCACAAACAAGGAAATAAAGAGACAAACAATAACCAAAGACCAAAAAGATGAAAGGAAATCTAAACCAATGAAGTTTTAACAAGACAAATTTTCAAGGATTATTCAACAATTAAAGCAATGAAAAACACATAAAAGCAAGCTAGGACTCAAAGAGAAACCTAGAATGACTCTAGAGTAGAGTAGAAAAACCAAAATAAAAAGACTCAAGAAACCTCTAGTTTTGGAACTTTTTTTTTTCACAATAATTTTCAATTAAAATTTCAGAACTAGGATTGATATAAAATAGGCACCAATTATAGAACAAATTTTGAGCCAAAACAACAAGCACACTTCCCTTTCACTTTTTTTTCCTAGACACTGATTTTTCTGCTAACTTGTGTGATTTTTCTTATTTTTTTCCTTTTATCCAAATCGCTTGGTTCTTTTTTCATAATTTTGGTCCATATGTCTAGAAAATTCAGTAAAAAGTTCAGCTCAAAACACGTAGTGACCCATTCCCAGTAATTGATACAAGTTCATATGTTCAAGCTGCCAACACCAGCGATTTCAACCTAGAAATCAAGAGTAGTGTTTATGTTGCTTAAGGCTTAGATAGTTACAATTTGTGTTTGCTTATACTCAATTATATTGAATAACATAATTCAAGAGAGCTTAAGACTGATTTTGATTCACAAATCCAGCCACAACTCAGCACCACAACTCAACTTCATCATAGGCATCATGTAGGAAACTTAGAAAAACAACAAAAAAAAAAGAGTTCAACAACAAGATTACTTCTAGGAATTGATTTAGAACATGTTTTGAACTAAATAACATGCATGAATTAGACTCAAAATTCAAAAGATAGGCTAAGAATGACAAGAATACATGAACAAATGTATCTAGAATTCAATAAACAAAATAAAAATTCAACACAAACTTAGAACATAATGTGACAATTACTATGACTAAACATGACTCTGAGACAACATGGATTAAGTGATTTACACTTAGATTTTTGTGTTTTTTTTTCTAATCAATATTTTGGAAGAAAATTTAGATCTAAAGGTTCAGCAAAAGAATATTATGAAAGAAAAATGATAGAACCTAAAATCAACACAAAAACATGATTCAAAAGTAGATCAACAAAATTTGAACCATAGAAATGCAAGAACAAGTGTAGATCTAAGATTTAATCGGTTTATTTTTTTTTTAATCTACTCTAAACAGCACCAAACCACAAGACAATGGAGAATATACATGGAGAATAAGAATTAAAGAGAATTCACCGAACAAAAAGATAGAGGAAGCAAAAGAACATCACCTAGATGAAGATGCTCTTGATACCACATGGTGTAAGCTCCATTGGAGCTTGTAGGCCTAGGATCTTCTTCATTAATGGATTCCTTTGCTTCTTGGAAGATGAATTGCTGTGAAATGGAGAAGGAAGAGAGAAAGGAGACGCCACTTCAAGGAGAATATGAGTCTAGAAGAAGCTCACCACCATAGGAGGCCATGGATAAAAGCTTGGAGGAAGAAGGAGATGAATGAAGGGAGAGGAAGAGAATAGCACGAAATTTTGTACTCTAAAAGAGTTCTGAAATCTGAAGTTTAATTTTCAAATGATCAAAGTTGAAAAAATGCACATACATGACCTCTATTTATAGCCTAAGTGTCACACAAAATTGGAGGGAAATTTGAATTTCTATTCAAATTTTACTTGAATTTGAAATTGAATTTGTGGAGTCAAAATTTCACTAATTATGATTAGTAAATTTTAGCTATGATTCAGCCCACTAATCCAAGATCAAGTCCAAGATTCTCCACTATGTGTGCTTAGGTTTCATGAGGCATGTAAAGCATGAAGGACATGCACAAAGTGTGACTATATAATGTGGCAATGGGGTGTAACAAGTAAATTCTCACCTCCCCCTCTAAAATTTAATTGGATTGGGCTTCTCCCAATTCAATTAAATTTATTTACCAACACACACATCAAATATTCACTCAATGCATGTGAAATTACAAAACTACCCCTAATACAAAAATTAGTCTAGGTGCCCTAAAATACAAGAGCTGAAAAATTCTACATTTCAAGGGTACCCTACCTACATTTGTAGATGCAATTGCCTTTGGTGTTTTGATGATGATCATGATGATATGATGCAATTGATGCAAATGGGCTTTTCAAGATTAAATTCAAGACCATACTTCAAGATTACAAGTCACAACATCAAGATGATCACTAGTATATTAGGAAGGGAATTCCTAATTGAATTAGCAAAAGGTTTGGCCAAGTAATTTAAATTAAAAAAAGTGTTTTTCAAAGGATTTACTCTCTGGTAATCGATTACCAGAGGATGTAATCGATTACCAGTGGCCAAATATGTTTTATAACAGCTACTAAAATTTGAATTCAAAATTTTAGACTGTGTAATCAATTACACAATTTTGGTAATCGATTACCAGCAGTTAATAAACGTTTTAATTCAAATTTTAAAAGCTGTAATCGATTACACAATTTCTGTAATCGATTACCAGACAAGATTTTCAGAAAATATTTCTAAGAGTCACAACTTTTCAAAGGCTTTATTCATGGCCACCAATGATCTATATATATGTGACTTATAACACGAATTTGCTTAGAGTTTTTCAGAACAACAAGTGTTTATCCTCTCAAAGAGCAAAAATCATTTTATCCTCTTAAGAATTCCTTGGCCAATTCAATTGCAATTCATTAAGGAATTATTTGAGTGCTCAATCTGTAAAATCTATCTCTTTCTAGAGAGATTCATTCTTCTTCTTCTCCTCATTCTCTAAGGGATTAAGAGACCGTGGGTCTCTTGTTGTAAAGGAATTCTAAACACAAAGGAAGGATTGTCCTTGTGTGTTTAGAACTTGTAAAAGGAATTTACAAGATAGTGGAACTTTCAAGCGGGTTGCTTGGGGACTGGATGTAGGCACAAGGGTGTGGCCGAACCAGTATAAATCTGAGTTTGCACTTTTTCTTCCCTTAATCTCCTTTGTTTATTATTGCTTTATATTCATATTCAAATTGTTTTATTTGAATCAATATTTAAGAAATTCATTATTAAGGGAATTTATAACTTGAATAAAAAGTGAAATAGATTTTTAATTGGGGAAGTAGTTTGGAATATCTTAATTCAACCCCCCATTCTTAAGATATCTGAGGCCACTTGTCTAACAACATTATGAAGCCCTAAATACAAAGACCCAAAAATAATGAAACCTTAATCTAATATTTACAAAGATAAGTGAGTTCGTACTTAGCCCATGGACCCAAAATCTACCATAAGGCTCGTGAGAACCCTAAGACTTTCTCTTGCATCTCTGACCCAATCTACTTGGAGTCTTCTATCCAATGCCCTTGCGGGGTAGGATTGCATCAACAGGTGACTAGTTGAGAGACATATGGAGAATAACCCAATTTTAAAATTAATCATTATTTTTTTCATATTTTACACTTATCTTTGCAATCATGTTTATCTTCTTCCTATTTCTCTAATAGGAGGTTACATATTAAAAAAAATTATATTTAAGTCAAATATAGTTTCTATGTGTGTCAATTCTTTTTAAAAATATTTAATATAATTTTATATCTAAAATTAAAATTAAAATTTATCAGTAAAAATTGAAGACAATATTAAGAGATTTATAAAACTCGAACTAATACAATTAGCTAAATTGAACATTTATGTATGTTACTTTTTTTACTTATTTTTTTCCACCCAATAGTCTATACTCGATAGCTCCAAGAGGGCTTAAACACTCATTTAGGCATTTTCTTTTAATATTTTGTAAATGTTAAAAACTTGTCTTTTGTTTTTCTTCTACATTTCTTATTAAGTTTCTGTACAGACGGCACCTCAACTTTTCACGTGTCTTCTGAAGATATGATCTCTTCAAACCACAATTTTCAGTTAATGACAATTACTACTTTATTAGTTTAAATAATTTTTCTAATAAAAGAAATTAAGCTAGCTGGGTGCCTCTAATATCTAAAAGATGAAAGGAAATATCTTGGGTTACGTCATACTTATCTAATTTTTTTATTATATATATCCAGAAACACTTTCTATAATTTTTATCCAAATATACTTAAAATGAATAAAAATGAGATATAAAGAAAATAACTTTTATGTCAAATTAAGAATTATAATATTAATTTCAGATTAAATGATCAAAATAAAATTTACAAAATATATAGAGAACGTTTTGTTTTCATTTTTTTATTATTAATTAAAACTCTGTACATATATTAAAAAATTTAAAATGATTTTTTTTGTGCGGAGGATAATTAATGATGCAAGTTTTTTTAAAACATATTAATGAATAATGATGCAAGTTAAGACAACACTAATTCCAGTATAAGATTGAATAATGTATATTTTAAAAGGTTTACATTAATTGAATTATTGTGTGCTGCTGCATTTCAATAATCTTTTATTTGTTTAATAAAAGCTTCATCAAACAAACATGATTTTCTCTGGGTTCTGTTTCACGAGACATAAGAGATCCACGAGTTTCTCAGTGTTGAATGTGGTTTTACACGTACTTGTTTCCTTGGCTGTTACAGTTGCAGCTAGCTTTTCCCTCTGACTTCTATGTGTGCAGTGTGAACGCTATCCGTGGTCCGTGCGGCCCTCGGTTGACTAGTGCCCAAATTGTAGACAATTTTCTTTTTCTCTGCAATATAGAATAGATATAGATATAAAATACTATGAAAACCAACTAACAGTAAAAAAAATTATACAATTATTTAATCATATGTATAATAAATTTATTAATTTTTAAAATATTTAAAATAATAATTTATGATTAAATAATAATGTAAGATTATTATATCTGTGATTAAACATTCAACCCAAATATTATTATGTAAATTTTTACATTCTATTTAATTACAATTTTTTCTCTCTTTTTTATGAAAATTACAATCTTTTCTAAAGTATACAAAGTAAGATATAAACAATTTATTCTACAACGTTTATTCTACGACATTATTCTCACATATTTAATAATAATAAAACCTAAAAAGCAAATATATGAAACACCAGATTTTGTTCTTAGGTTTTGATGATTCGTTCCATGGTAAAAAAAGGAAACAACCATTTCAAAATTAACTTTCTAAGTTCTTACTATGTGCATCACGTCTTTGAAACACGATTAAAGAAGTTTTTTTATTTCCTGGGCCAGATCATGGTACTTCAATTGGCACTGTCTTAGATGTTGATTCTACTCATAGTTTGTGATTGCTGTTTGATTCTAAGAAATTTTACACAATAAGAATTTAATACAATTTTTTTTTGTTAAATAGATGTTCTTGTATTCATGTGAACGTAGTAATAAGACGTTATACATTTACGTCAATTCTTTATATTGTTAAAGAAGGTTTGAAACAGGGGTAGGGGTTCTTGATTTCTCTTCTTTTTGTTTTTTTACCCCAAATTTATAAGGATTACTTTAAGATAATTTTATATATTTTTACCTACACAGGACAACATCAATATGAAGCAAAAGAAAAAAAAAACATAATATCACGTACGTAGAATGTGCACCCTATAGTACGTATTGCAGTTTCCCTTTCACGCATCGACTATATTGCATTCGATCGGCATCTGAATAGATTACACCCAATTATCGTGGATTGGACTAATTAACAACATATTGGAATGACAGAACCTCATTTTGACCAGCGCACCTCAGTGACAGTGATTACCTGAAATAATATGGAGCTTTGAACAATGCTTCGTTTTTTTGTTTCGGCCGAATGGACATTTTTCCTTGCACATGCATGAAAGAAATTTACCAAAGAGGTTGAAGAAATTGAATAGCTATAATTAAGTTACTGGCCAGGACGAAAAGTTTATGTTAGTATGTTAATTAATAGGATGAGACCAATGCTGTATGGTCAATATACAAAAAGGGAATGATGAAGTTAATTGACTCCTAGGATTAGGTTTCTTTCCGACATCAACAACCACCACCAAGGAAAAAACAAAAACATGTGGGCTCTAAAGCTTGACAGTTATATATATATATATATATATATATATACACACTACCTAAGCAGTGGTGGATTTAGATTTTTTAGTGGGAACAAAAATTAATTTATAATATTTTTACAAAAAGTTACAAACTTTCTTAAAAATCATAATATCATGATAAAAAATATTAAAAATACTTAAATTTCTATAAATTATAATTGTTTTATGTATTTTCATACTTTAAAAATATCTTATAATTTCATTATATTTTTTTTATGAGTGTAATTTTTTTATTACTCATATACAAGTAAAGAAACAAACTTATGGAGACAAATGCCCTCACAACCTATATATAACATGGAATCGCCAGTGCACCTATATTTTTGAGCAAATATACTTATCGCACCCATCTTTGATACGATAATTAATCAATTCAAAGTCATTGTTCTGAACTAATTCTTTCATGATCGGTGGTACTGTTTCTCTCAAATGGTCGTAAGCGACGAGTATTTTTTAAAAATAAAGAAAATAAAAGTATCTAGAGAGATCACGTAAAAACATGAAATAAGAAATTGAGAGCTAAAATCATTGGTCATTTTTAGTACCACTTGGTGTCTCCATACAGAAATGTATTGGGCCTGTCTATTAAGTTTCACTTTTTATGCATATGATTAACAATTGAATCTTAACCATAACGTGCAGCATATTAATTGTTCGGATGCAGTTTGGCAAAAACCACCAGTGGGATTTCTTAAATGCAACATCGATGCTTCGATCTACAATGATCAATTTGGAGTTACAGCTATCATCAGAGATCATCTCAGTCAATTCATTTTAGCGAAAAGTGCTTGTTTCAATGGTTCGATGGATCACCCCGCAAGAAACAGAAGCAACAACTCTTTGAGGCCATCAACTAGATTTCGAGTTCGAATTTGCAAAATATGTTATCTTCGAATTTGACAGTAAATTGGTGGTGGATGGACTCAATTCCAGCAGCTTGAAGTACAATGAGTTTGGATCTTTATTAAGAAATTATAGTGTGAAACTCTCCTCATCTTATAGCTTTTCTGTAAAGTTTGTCCGATAGCAATTCAAATCGCTCATACATTAACTAGGGCGTCTAGATCTTTGGCTAGTCCTCATGTTTTTAATTACATCCCCTCATGTATTTTACTGTTATGAATGAAATAATGAGTTTATCTCTTAAAAAAACAAAGATGAATGTTATATGAAAAACTAAATCAATTCAAAACATGATGAAACAAAAAAAATTAAATAAAAGAAGTTAAAAAACTTCGTACCCCATTGCCCAGAGGCTCTTCGCTATGCGAAGGTATGGGGGAGGGATGTTTCCCTAGCCGTGCTGACGGTTAAATATACCAAGTAGGGGTGAGAATAGGTCAGATCAGGCTTTGAAAGGCTTGAGTCTAGCCTACGATGAATTTTTGAGGCCTGAGTCTAGCCTATGACCTATCAAAGATTTATTTTGGCTCGGCCTGACCTTTTCAAAAGCCTAGCCTGGCCTTATAGCCTTTTTAAAAGTCTTCTTCACATTTAAATATTTAATATCCCTTTGCTCTGGAGTAGGAACGTAATAGGAAAGTTAAAAGAAAAGGAAAGCCAATAAAAATAATGAGGAATATAAAGGGGTACATCACTCATACTTAAATTGTAATTAAAGTCTTACTTGATTATAAAAATAGAAGTTATGGAGCAGTAATGTGTAATCAAAGTCTGATAATTTAAAAAAAAAAATTAATTGTACCCAAAAAATATGTCAGTTCAGGCCAAGTTTTATGTAGGACAGGTCGTAGGCCCCTGTAGGCCGGCCTGACCTATTCCCACCCCTAATACCAAGCAATGATTTTCTTTAGGCAATTGATTCAAGAAAGAGATTTTGTTCCTTGGTTGGGTTCTTGATCTACTCCAAAGAGCTTCCAATAGTTGATAAATTGAAGTTTCTAGGTTAAACTCCTATGTGAAATTGCCGTAAAAAAAAGCAATAAACAGCAACGACTAAAAGCAATAAAGAAATTTATATGAATATGAGAAATAAGGCAACTAATTGCCAAAAAAAGACTGAGTTTTGTGTATTAATATATGTGTGTATGCTATAATGTGATAACTCTATTTATAATGATTAACGTTTACATTAGTTGGCACCTTATCAAAAAGCCCCTACAATCTAAAAAATCATGACTAATATTTCATTAATTGCTCCCTTACTCTTCAAGTTGTTTTTCATGTTTTCTAAGATGACCCACACATTATTTGAAACAACTTTTCTTAGTAATTTTATCCATTTACTCCATCTTAGCCATGTTAGCCACCTTAATAGGCTTCCTTGTGTGCTAACCGTATCCAATCGGTCATTGTTTCTCCAACGATTAACTTTTTAGGTATTAAACTAAATTAAAACATTAATAATTATGATTCGAAAGGAATACAAAATTAGAAGAGAGCTTTATTAAATACTAAATGAGACTTGCAAAAATTTGTATATTTTAACAAATTTCAGTTAATAATAATGTGTTTAAAATGGTGTGTTGCTAGACCACCGAATATGATGGATCTAATGGTGAGAGGTTGAGATAGATGCTTGAAAATTTATTCTCATTGTGGCCATTATAAAAATAAAAAAAAGTGTATCACACTAACCTTTCTCATGATATTAATTTCTCATTTGTAACCCCCGAAAAAAAATCTCATAATATTAAAACCTTCTCTCCGAGAGAACTAATTTATTGAATTAGTAAATCAGTGTATGAAAGCACGTAGGGCCAAATCTAGCAGATGATTGGTGAAGTTGAGGGACATGGGAAAGATAAACTTTTGAGGCTTTCGTTTGAGATCGAAAACAAGATCAACACATTAGGAATCAGAGGGACAAATTTTGTCTGAATCTGAAGACAGAAAGATTGCATGCGTTTGGTATTATATAGAGACACTATAGACATTATATATAGGATTGGAGATAGACAGGATTGCATTTTGTGGGTCCGAAATAACAACCTACAAAAGGAAATTATATTTGTGATTGAAGATGGCCAAAATCCATTTAGAATTGAAATTGTGCTAGAGTACATTGGGAAGCAATTATGGAATTGAAGACGTACTAGCCATATTTCATTTGGGTGAATTCGATCTGAGACTGAGTCAGTGCATGAAAAGACACAAAGCAATAAGGTAATTCTTGTAAAAACGGAGGGGAAACTAATGGAACCAATCTCCATATAAACATTGAAACCATAGTATGGATGCGCAATGGAACAAGTATTCAGACATCAAAAGTCACTAGCTAAGGAAAGATTCTGACAAAAATAATAAGACATAAAATATCATAATTTTCATAATATTTTTGGGTAAGAATTATATGTATTCTTTGTTAGAGACTACTCGTAGCTATATATTTATAATTTGAATTTGAAACCACTGATTAAATCGATATAAACTTATGTTCCACCAACTTATTGGTGCAATTTTCATAAACTCAACACAATGAAAATAGAAACTATACATATTAATAAGATAAATATCATAATTTTAATATTGTGTTTGAAATTATATGGGTTTAGCTAAAAACAAATCTTATTTGCAGCTTGTAGAAAATTAATGCAAGATGCTATGTAGTGAAATAAAATGATATGAAATTGAAAAATAAATTCATAAATAAGGAAAGATCACTAGATTACAAATAATTTTACCTATTATGCAACATTTTGTTTGCTCTATGCAACATAATTTATTACACAACTATACAAAATGTATAATTAAACATATAGTCGGTGGAGTGAAATTGAGTTTAAATTTCTTAATTAAACAAAGTGTCATATTTAAATCTTGTGACGAGAGACCTTACGTTACACCAATCAAATCACACGATTACCGGGGGAAAAAAGCTAACGAAATGTGAAAGCAAATTACTATCAATTTTTGTTTGTCTAAAATAGGAATTAATTAATAGTATTTACCCAGTTATTTTCTCTTTAGGTTCCATAATTGATAATTGCTCCCCAAATTAAAGAACAGGAAGTTGATGTTATTTGTATAAATGCCCCCTTGTCCTTTTAGGATCTACTTTGGTAATCATTAATTATTACAATCATTAAGTTTATTTTATTATCTTTTGCAAAATTTTCTTCGTAATAATAAAGACATTGAAAATGAATAGATCTAACTCTAGGCTGTGCCTCTAACGGCAATAGCCATTTTGATATATGGTGTCGAAGATAGCGCAACATTGTCAATATTACACTTATGGTTAGCCAAAATTATCCATCATGTGAATTAAGACTAACAATAGGTGAATTACACAGTTCCATTTGCTATATTCGCACTGAATGTTTTACATCTTTTGAAGTTAGATCTTGAAAAATGTGACAAAGACACCGAAGTTAGATCTTGAGAAATGGCTTCAAGTTCCACTCATCGCTAGCTAGCTTACTTATTTTGGATATGCAGATTGTCAAATTCAAAATCTTATATTAGAAAGTAGCAAGATTTTTATTATATATGAGACAACCCATGTGTGAAATTAAGAAAGTCGATCCAAAAGACCATAGGCAGTTTTATTACATTAGAATCGTACATGAATAATCCTAGAACAAGCAAGACTAGATTATACAAAAATACTTGTATATATGATTATTAGGTGAATCCAGTATCTCCTAATTCTTTGAAATACTAAATTTTTTTAAGATGCTTTATTTTAACAGATGTTATTTCATACACACATACGCGGTTCTTGAGAACTTACTCCGTAAATACATACTTAAAAAAAATGCAAAAGACTTATACAACTAAAGGGGTTGAACTATGAGAAGAAGTCCATAAGTGGGCCTAAGGGATAGCATGATAGAGGGTGCATGGTTATAACCTGGTGAAACTTTGAAACTAAACCTAGAGAGGAGTAGGGTTAGAACTATCTTATACTCCATAAAGCTCAAGTTCCTACCAACACACATTCTCCCTCCAAAACCAAAAGGCAAGTACCCCATTTTGTGGTTACATCCACCATTGACATCATTCATGAACCTCTCTGGTCTAAACTCGTTGACATCTTTTCCCCACAATGCCGGGTCATGATGCATGGCCACAACATCGATCCACATGTTGGTCCCATTAGGCACTGTTAAGTTATCAACTTGAATGTCTTCTCTTGCTTGCCTTTGAACATTTGGTGCCGTTGGGTAGAGTCTTAGAACTTCATTCATCACCCACTTCATCTGCATGGCACACGAGCTCACGTTAATTTTTATTATATTTAGAAGTAATTAATATATTTTGCAATATTAAAAATTTTCCTTGATTTTACTATTTAATTATAGTCTCATGCTTCTCTTTTGTACTTTTTCTCGTGTTTATATTTAGTCGGCTATCAAAATTTAATGGGAGCTTTGGTTGCTCTTCGCGCTATAATAATGCAAATTAAAGGAATAAAAGGAAATAAAGAAGATTCAAAGTCAAATCATTGACCAAGTGCATGCCATGTGTAATGTGATATTTTGTTGCATGCTACATACTCATTCGTACAGCTATAAATTGGTGCGGGTTTAGTGTCGAAGCATGGCATGCACAACAGAACACGGATTTTACACAAACTTCAAATATTTAATTTGTATTGTGGGCCACCAATTTTTTTAATGATATATTTGAATTATTGTTTATCTTGAGCGACCGATATACCCTACCTCAGAATCTTAGATATGAACATTGACCAAGTAGTTAATGTGGTTAAACTAATGACCAAAACACGTACCCAATGTAAATGGTAAAACACAAATTCAAATTCTATAGCTATTAATTTATTGTAATTTTTGTTGAGCAATTTTGAAATAACATATCATTTTATTTTTCTTTTGCTTGTGTTTGAATTTATTTTCATATTTAATATAATAATTAACCTCTAATACATGATTTTGAATTTGACGATCTCAGCCTTGCCGTTAATATTTAAAATATAGTCGTACAAACAGTTGTATGAATTCTGGTAATTACATGTCTCAAATATATATATGTGGTCAATAACGGTACATAGTCAAGGTGAGAATCCATATTAAGTCAATCAGACCCTTCTCATTCTCTGCATGCATAGGTCAGCTAACTTAAGGACATATAATTTATCGCAGTCTAAATAAACTTATAAACCAGTGGCATAGTATAGTATAATTTTGGTGGTCAAAGATCATATAGATGTGATAGAAATTTTGCCAAGATATGATATTTTAAAATGCAAAACAAATTTAACCAAATTAACAAACGCATATATACTTCCCTCCCATTAATTATGAACATAACGCGTTTAATTATGATCTATATGCATATGATTAAATGAGATTAAGTTTGTGTTACCTTTCTAAGCCCCGCAAGCGTGTTGATATCAAGTTCTTTATCACCGACCACTTCTCTTATCTCATCTCTTAACTGGATTTGCCAATCTTCATGCATAGCTAGAAGAAACAACGTCCATGAGATAGCCAATGCCGTTGTTTCATGGCCAGCAAAGAAGAAAGTCTTGCACTCATCCAACAAGTCTCTAGTGGTGAATGTCTTCCCTAACTTGCCATCATCTTGATGATTATTGTTTCCTTGCAACAACAATCCCAACAAGTCTTCTTGAGTTTGCCTTTTGATTGATTTCATACGAGATGTTATGACGGATAACAATAGCTTGTCAATCTCTTTCCCAAGCTTCTTGGCCTCTAGGGTTTTCTTGACGTTGAAACACTTGCCAAATGGAACACCTACATATCTTGTTGTCTTAAAAAGTGTCATTTGTAGGGCACGTAGTTTTTCAGACACTTCCTTTGCATTTTTTCCCTTCATGCCAAAGCTTGTTTTTGCAATGATTTCTCCGGCCGTTTCTACAACCTCTCTTTCGACATCGATTTTGGGGTTGCCGGAGTTGATTTGTGCAATCCACCTATCTATCATTTGATTTGTAGACTCTGTCATCATGCTTGCCATTGCCTATATCATGTTACACAATAAAATCATACGTAAGTGTTAGAAGAATAAAAACATAATTTTAATATTTTTTCTTGTCAATTGGTGACACTCATGATAACATCACAAAACAAATTTGTCCTTTGAATTTTTAATTGAATGAAAGAAGGAAATTTTGTGATGAACTCTCAAATGGAATTTGTTTGGTGTGGGCTAGTCGTAGTAGGTTCCTACAATGTGCTGTTACTTAAGTGGCTTTTATTATTTAACTTTTTTGTGGCAAAGGGGTCTTCAAGTTAAACAACGAATTAGGTAGTATTTCTATATTTAGAATGTAAAACATGAAGATCGTATCAAGGACAAATATTTAAAATTGTATACAAACATTTCAAACCTCACCATGATGCCGTGTCGACAATTTTCGTAGGATGCCACAATGGTCTAAATTGATTGTTGAAAATTGAAGTCATGCAACGATTGCAAGTTGAAACTAGGACTTAATTAGCATGATTAATTATGTTCTCTAGGTTAGTAGTATACATATATATATATATATATATATATATATATATATATATATATATATATATATAGAGAGAGAGAGAGAGAGAGAGAGAGAGAGATAGATAGATAGATAGATAGAGAGAGCGAGAGAGAGGTGAACCTTCAAATTAAGAGGAGAAAATGCTGGTGCTATAACATGTCGGTGACTAACCCATTCATTGCCTTCAACCATAACCAAACCATTTCCAAACATAGGATCTCTATCGTGTCTAAACACTCTAGGTTTTCCCCATCTCTTGGCCAAGACCTCAGTGGACATTTTTTTCAAGAATTCTGGATCTGCAATGTACAAAAACGGTTCTGTACCAAGCCAATAGATAAACACCTTCCCTGTAGGGGAAAAAATAAAGAAAAAGAAAAATAAGTCATACATACTCACATGTATACATACAAAGTACGTGCATGTGTGCGCGCACATATATAAATAAACTTATTATAGTCCTAACTCAACATTAAACTTTAGGCAAGAATTGCTCCAAGTCTTGTAGGTATTCTTAGTTAAGGTGGGACATTTTTAAAGCAAATAATTCTTTTTTTCTTTTACATACTAGAAATTAATTTACGTTATGTATGTTATGGAAAATAAGCATAAACATACCGTGAGAGTTTTGCCAGCGAGAAAAATAGGGGAAGACAGTGGAGTGTATATCATGGGTGAGATTAGAGGACCCTAATGAAGAACTCAGGCTATTCTTCTTTTTCATCTCTTGAATGTTTCCAAGAGGAAAACTTGGGAGTGGCCCTCCAAACCCACATCTTTTAAGCTTAAGATGGTTCAGGATTGGTGAAACCCACCAAGAAAACGTTAGTTTCAAGAGCAAAAGAAGAGGTAAAATAGAAAAGATGAAGGCAACTGCTGATGAGAACTCCATGATCTCTTTATCACAGTTTTTGGTTGTTATCTCTTTTAAGGTTTCAGAATTTAAGCTGTTAATAAGTGCTAATAGCTCAAATTCTATGTGTTGGATATGCAAAAGCAAGGTGCAAAATGGAGGTATTTATAGAGTGAGATGGTTGGGTAGCAGAAGCAAAAAATGCGTGGCTTTTGAGTCTTGACCAATGAAGAAGACCAAAGCTATGTTTGAACATTTTCTTTCTAAGGTTGCTCGCTCGGCTAGTCCTTTTAGACTGATATTGTGTTTCTCACTCTTTGTCCCTTTCTAGACGCATCTAATTTGGTCGGAGTACGAAATATATTGGAATAATGAAATTTCATTTCCCTAAAATACTATTTCATTTCCAAGGCTTAAATATATAACTTTTTTTATTAATATAGAGTTGTTTTCATTTTAGTTTTTATTTTAAGATTGTTTTCTTGTTTTTGTTTTTGCTACAGAAAAAAATTATAATTTTTTTCTTGAGTTTAGTTCCTAATATTACTGTTTCAATTCTTGCAAAATTATAAACTTTGGATATAACTCTTTTTTATATTGGAATAATTTATTTTAATTTTATTATTTAAGAAATATTAAAAAAAATTTCCAATCCTTAATCACATTATCATCAATTAACAAGAATAAGAACCAAACTGAAACCAAAATATTTTTTTACACCGAAACAGAAAATTAATTAAAAAGACAAACATAAATAGTTCTGTATCAAAACAAATAAAATATTATTTAAGTCTTAAATTAAATTTATACCATACTCAAATAAAGGACTGAGATCACCTGACTCGTTTTAAATTTATTCATCTTTTAAGAGAAAAATATTAAAATATAAATTTCTGAATAATAAATATTTAAAATATTATTCATTTATTCATGTTAAATTGTAATATCAAATAGTAGGATTGTGTATGGTTCAATTTTTTTTAAATCAAACCAAACTGAACAGTTATAATAAAAAAATGCACAACTCTACTATTTCATCTATCTATATGTGTAAGTGTGAGAAAATTGGTCTAAGATGGTTATAAATCGATTTTTCAATAATAAAAAAAATGTTCAACACTTTGAAAACCAATTGAAAAAAAATACAAACCAAACTAAGTTTAAAAACCGGTCCATCAAAACAATTTTTTTTAAAAAATAAAAACTAAATCAAACACAATCCTATTATGAAATTTATCTATTTGTATGTGTGTGCACACACATGTGTAAGAGAAAGAGAGTTATTTTTATGCGTGTGAAATGAGTAAATTTAAGCCATAAAACAATACATTGATAATCAAAATTAAAAGTTTCTAAAATCATATGATGAATTAAAAAAAAGTTACACCATTTTGTTTTAAATTTATGTAACTTATGTGTTCAACATGAATGTTAAGAAAAATAATTATTTAATTCCATTACTCACATAAAATAAACCCCCTTGTTATGAACATATATGGTAGTCCAATGCTGTGCAATTTGGAGTGTTGAATTCCACATAAAGGCTGCACTCTAGTAATAGAACAATATCATTTTACACACAAACAAGTTGCCTCAACCTAAAAAAGGTAAGACCGATCATAAAATATTCGCCCATTCCTATTGTCCAAACTAAGACTATATTAATATCACATTTTTTGTTAGCATATAATTCTTTTACCACTCTTTGTGTTAAAGAATATCGAAATGAACGTTTAGATATGAGCTTGACATGAAAATTGGTTTGGAATAAAGACAGTTTTAAGATACACCATCCTTACATGTGGTGTATGGTATATAATTTTTATTCACCATTAGATTCATCTAATCTCACCTTTCTTATCCTACATCTTCAATACTAGATTCCTCCTCCCTCCCCATATTTATTTCACCCGCCGCCACCAGAAGTGATTTTTGGCGACCACCTTGTCCCCACCCACCATCGTCATTCCCCTCTTGGGATGACCTATCACCACAAGTCATTGTGAGTCCCTGTCAAAGGTGATTTCTAACAATGGTGTTTTATTTTTGTATTTTTCTTCTTCTTCTTTTCTTTCCCGCCCCATATTTGCTCCATAATTTGTCACCACATGCAATTTTCTGGTGGTGACCCTTCTCTCTATGAAACATGAGGACATCTTATAGTATTCGGTTAAGGTGTTCTCATGTTTTATAAAAAAACATTATTATTAATTGGAAATCATCTTCAGTAGCATCTTGTGGAGGTGAGTGGTGATAGGATGGGAGTGGCAAGGGGTGAGTGGTGATGGTCTCGCCGCCAACAAAAATTGTTTTGACAACGATTGGTGGAACAAACCTGGGGAAGGAGAAGAAATTTTATGTGAAAGTTGTAGGATAATAATGGTGAGATTAGATGAATACAATCATGAACAAAAATGGTGTGTCCTACATCACATGTGAGGTTGATACAACCTAGAACTTGTCGAGAATAAACCTGAAAAAGATGACACTATCTTCATCCCTAACTATAAGATTTTTTTAACTAATTCACACTCTTTAAAAAAGTTGATGAATTTAGTTAGTAATCTTAAATTTGTTAATAATTTGTAGTATTTTTCTAAAATTACTGTTAAAGTTATTGAGATACTTATTACTTTCTATGCAATTAATATTTAATATGTTTTCCAATTCTTGTAAGAGAGAATGAATTCATCCCATTAATTTATAACATTATTTTGAAGTAATGAACGATATGTTGGCAAAAAAAAAAATTGATGTAAGAGACAACATGAAAAAAGACTAATAAAAAGGGACATAGTTATATATATATATATATATATATATATATATATATATATATTTCCTATATTTCTTATAAAAAAATTAACTGTATATATAAATATTTTATAATTATAATTGTCTTCAAATTGAAAAAAAATATTTTCAACATATATGAATTAATCAATTATTTACAAATTAATGGTCTTGGGGGGTATTTTAAAATTATTTAAAATGTATGTGTCCATGTTTTTTACACTATCATCTAGTTATAATCGTCATGTATCATAAATTAGTTGATTATTTTAATAATTATTTTCAAAGTCATACAAAATCAAGTTTTTGATTAATGATGAAATGCAAAATACTTTAAATTGACAATATATAAAAATTCAATTCATTTTACTAAAATTTATATGCTAATTGTAATAATATCATTATGTAATATTGTCAATTTAATTTAAGAAATTGAAAGGAATTATCATATACTTAAAAAATTTTAAGATTCATACATGTACTTTTTTCGTCAAATAATAGTTTATTAGTTTTATTAAAAATGTTAATAAAAAGAATTTGAACTCGTCATCTCTTCCTCCCTCAATTCTCTCACCTTTAATCTCCCTCTTCCTAACCAACCTTATATTTTGCTATGATTCATACATGTAAATTTGTGCTTCAAGGCTAACTCAATATAAGAAATGGACTAAAGTAAATTTTTAAATAACTTTTTTTTGCAACCTTTAAAAGTGTTATATTTTATTTATTTTAACTTTCTAGTTATAAAAATGTAAAATAATTTTTCAATATTGTTTAAATATGTTTTATATCGTTGCAAGTATAATAGATTTTGTTTTTAATCTCAGGAAAGCTTATATATATATATATATATATATATATATATATATATATATATATATATATGTATATGCATATTTTGGATCCCTGTAATATGCTTGTATCACTTTTTTCATAGAGACTAAAAACATGAATATTATATTTTTCAAGACTAAAAAGTCGGGATTAAAAACAAAATTTATTAGACCTAAATTCAATTTTACTCCTCGCATGTTTCAAATTAGAACCTTAAATATATGTAAATCTTATCAAATTATTTATTTAATTTCTCATAACATTTATTTTTAAATGATAACATAGTTAACCTAAAAGGTTGATACAATGAACCAATGAAATAAGGTCATGTTGAATTCATGTGTAAAAAAATTGATCTATTTAATAATAAAAAAATTGTATGATTCTCTTCATGTAAAAAATATAAAAACAAATCCGGGGATGCATTGCTGCAGAGTATTAATATAAATTGCATGCAGTCAAACACACCGAATCACTTATGGTCTCACATTGGAAAGTGTGATTGTCAGTTTGCCAAGTTTCAAATTGCATGCAGTCCAACACACTGAATCACTTACGGCCTCACATATACTCCTGAATGGGTTTCTCTGGTAACGCATCAAGCTTAATTGTTTTGAACATTACATTCAACATTGTGTTTTTGCAAGAGGGAAACCTGCAGAGTTTAACCAAAAAAAAAAAAAAGAGTTTGCAACGTTGTGCTATAAAGGTATCAGATTCTAATTGGTCTTTTTGAAGTTTTATGTTTTGGTGGGGTACATATAGTAATGTTATTCATTGAAAGTATATATATAGGCTTTATAGTTTTGGGTTGGGGGTGTTGTTAATGCATGACAGCACCATGATATGTAACTTTTGGATTGGCTTGGTCACTTCTTGTGGCAATGCTAATGCTTTGTTTGAATGAAATGTTTTGCCTTTTTTAAAAAAAAAACTCATTTTGCCTGCCGAGAATCGTAAAATCGTAAAATTTTAATAAAGAGTTAACTCTAGAGTTTTGACAACCATGGTCTCTTTCCAAGGGAACACATTTGATATGAGAGTTGTCCTACATCTCAACAAACTTAGATCATGGAATTGGCTGGTAGCTAGCTAAAAAGGAGGTTAATTATACAAATGTTATGCTAGGTTTTGATTGAAGTCTACACTTTAGGTTATATCTAAAAACAGTCTACTCTTCAGGTGAAGCACTGTCTCTCATATATATCTCAGGGGTAGCAATTAGTTAGTATTTTGGTACCTAGTAGCCACTACTCACTACTACAAAAGTGTCTTTCCATGTCATTGTATCTATGTTGGTTATCAAAAACCAATGTAATAAATGATGCGGTGACATTTTTGAAATTAATGTCAACTATTTTAAGCTGTTAACGACGGTTTCTATAAAACTACCTTTGATGTGAACGTTACGAAGGCGATTTTATAAAAATTGTCTTTGTTAGTTGACCTAACTAGTACGGTTTTTAAAAACCTTCTTTGATCGAAGTCATAACATTTTTAATTATTTTATTCATTTTCACTTTTCACTATGAATTAATAGATTATTCGTGCCTTACTTTAATTTACTACTGTGTCGCACGCCCTTGATTCTGTCATGAGCTCCAAAGTCTGCCGCAAGGTCCATCGTGCCCTTCCTTCTACTTCAGTCTATAATGCTTTGTGTGACTCTCGTCCCACGTCAGAGCTAGTGCATCCCCTAGCCTCCATTTTTTCCAGTTACCTCCGTCATGCAGTAAGTACCAATGTCGTTTTTCTCCTAAATTAAATTTGTTTGTTGTTCACACTCCCTCATTTGTTATAGCTTTCATTTATACGTGTCTGGTGTTTGCAACATGCTTATGAATTTGTTGACATTGTGTTTGTTTAATTTAAATCCTACATATACTGAGTTTTAATTAGAAACCCTTTTTTGAATATATTTAAGTTGTGAAAAGCGTGTGTGTAATGGGTCCACTATCTGTACAAATACTGGTTTTAATCATGGCCACCCCACCGTCACCAGGGTTATAATAGATTAAGACTAAGAACCAGACATATTGTTATCCCTGTAAAAGAAAGATTTATTTGGTTCCATATAATAGATTAAGACTAAGAACTTCCCACTTAATTTTATACCCAAAGAAAAGAATATGTAAATTAGTTTGTCTCCTTTCGTTGAGAGTGTGAGTTTTCTCTCCTTTCATTGAGAGTGTGATTTATTATTCTATGGCTTCTTCTTTGTGAGATTTAGAGTGTTTCATACAATGAGAGTTAGTATCTTGCACTATGTGTAATAATTTGGTCCTAGCATTTTGAAAATCTGTAACGCTCGTCAGTTTTGGAAGCCAAATTGAATGGCTGTTAATGAGTGGTAATGGCCACTAATGAATTGTAACAGCCAATAATGAGTGGTAATGGCTAGTAAATGCATTCTTGATGGTAGAATGCCTATATAAGCACATGAATTTGGTCCTTGAGCTCATCCCTTCGAATTCAGTCTTATACACAATCTAGAGAGAGGAAGAGAGAGTTTGGAAGAACCAAAACAAGAAACTCTTCGTGGCAATGGCTGGAGGTATGATTTGATCTGTAATTTCCGCATTTTATTATTAACCTGTGTTTTTTTTTTTTGTAGTATGTAATATCACAGGTTAAGAAATTTATTCTAACATTTGGTATCAGAGCCACAATTGCCTCTGCCTTGTCCATTTTCGGTTTTCGGTATTTTTCCGATTTGATTTCGTTTATGGTATGAAGGGCCTTGTTTCTTTAAAATAAGATTAAAAATCTGTATTTCATTTGATTTCCTTAATTTTGGCTTTTGAATTGTGAAAAATGGTGTCCAAATGAATGAAAAACGATCGGGTCTGCGTATGGGTCGGGTTTGATCCGCTAAAGGTTGAAGATGATGAATAGTGTTTGTAAAAAAAAAAAATCCTACGTTTTGAGCTAATTGGGTGTCAAACCCTTGACTCCTAGAATGCAGTAGTACGAGCAGACCACTAAACCAGTAAAGCTTTTCTAATATGCAATTGTTTTTAATATGTTATATACTCATTCTGCTTTACAGTTTTTGGAATTTTGATTTAATTTATGCATGAATATATTCTGGAAAATTTTATTCTATGCATATATATATGAAATCAAATGCATAATATTATGTTTCAATTATAAAATTATATGAGAATCTTATTCATAATTATATTGTATCTTGATTTTGAAATGCAAAATACCATTCATTCTCATATAATAAAGTTTTATGTCTAAGTGATCTTTATAATTTTGATTAATTATGGATTAGCCACAACATCTATATTTGATTAAAATTATATATTAAGTTGGTTAAAGATCATATAAGGAATTAGACATAATATTGTAATTAATTATACTTATATAATGAATTTTATCTCACAGGAATTTTTATTATATCTGTATAATTAAATGAGATAAAATGACGTATTATTTTTCATGATTTACCCACAGGCATCATGATGTATGTATAATTTGTCGATTTTATCATAAAGTAAATATTTACGATAGAAATTAAATTATTTTCATGTTGTACCCGAAAAGCATGAATATTGAGCAAGTAATTTGATTATTCTATCATAAGGTTTAATTGTTTCTTATTGAATTAAAAATTTAGCCCACAGGCAATTTTTATGTCACAAGATTCAATTTTATGGTATGTTTACATTGGTTAAAGATACAATTAAGATTAGTATGCCTCAAATTTTGACATAAGCCTTTGAATTTTGCAGCTTCTCAAACTATTAGTTTCTCTGATATTCAACGTGATATTCCTGAACTCAAAAGAGATAACTATAAGATATGGAAGGAGAGAATTCTTCTACAATTGGGGTGGATGGACATAGACTATGCTATAAGGAAAGACGAACCACCTGCAATCACTGATGAAAGTAGCCCAGCTGACGTTGCGCTATATGAGTGGTGGGAGCGATCCAACCGGCTCAGCGTGATGTTCATTAAGACCAAAATCTCGGCTGGGATACGTGGTTCTGTTGACCAGCATGAAAAGGTCCGAGACTTGCTTAAGGCCATTGATGATCAGTTCATCACTTCAGATAAGACTTTAGCAAGCACCTTGATCATGAAGTTTTCTTCTCTTCGGCTCACCAGTGTGAAAGGTGTGCGTGAGTACATCATGAAAATGCGAGATATTTCAGCTCAACTTAAGAAACTAGAGGTTGATATGTCTGAGTCCTTTCTAGTGCATTTCATTTTGAACACCCTTCCACATGAATATGGATGCACGTGGTCAGAAATATTTTATCACCTTTATAGATGATTATTCACGATATATGAATGTTTATTTGCTTCATAACAAATACGAAGCATTGAATGCCTTCAAAGTCTTTAAGGCTGAAGTTGAGAACCAATGTGGCAAGCAAATAAAAATAGTGAGATCGGATAGAGGTGGAGAATACTATGGCAGATATACTGAGAATGGACAAGCACCTGGTCCCTTTGCAAAGTTTCTTCAAGAACATGGGATTGTTGCCCAATACACTATGCCTGGTTCTCTAAATCAGAATGGTGTGGCAGAAAGAAGGAACCAGACATTATTAGACATGGTGTGGAGTATGCTTAGCAACTCCAATCTTCCTAAATCCTTGTGGGCTGAAGCACTAAAGACGGCAGTGTATATATTAAATCGTGTTCCAACCAAGGCTGTCCCAAAAACACCTTTTGAGTTGTTTAAAGGCTGGAAACCGAGTTTGAAACATATGCGCGTTTGGGGTTGTCCGTTTGAGGTGAGAATATATAACCCACAAGAGAAGAAACTTTACCCGAGGATCATTAGTGGGTATTTCATTGGATATGCCGAAAGGTCTAAAGGTTATAGGTTTTATTGTCCACATCATATTACTAGGATTGTGGAATCAAGAAATGCCAAATTTATTGAAAATGATTTGATCAGTGGGAGTGATCAATTAAGGGACTTAGGTTCTGAAATTGATTATATAGAATCTCAACCTTCCACATCAAATGAAAGATTGGTTGTAACTCATACCCCTCAAGTCCAAAGGGATGATGAACAACACATGATTAGCATTCCACAAACTGTTGTTGATAATCCAGTAGATCAAGTTGATAATCAAATTCATGAAAATGATGAACAACCAGTTGAACAACATGATCCCCAAGAAAATGTTGATGCAACATTAAGGAGGTCTACTAGAGTAAGAAAGTCAACTATTCCTAGTGATTATATTGTATATTTGCAAGAATCTGACTATAATATTGGAGCTGAAAATGATTTTGAAACTTTTGATCAAGCCATGAGTTGTAAAGAGTCAAATTTATGATATGATGCCATGAAGGATGAGATGAATTCCATGTAGAGTAACAAAGTTTGGAACCTTGTAGAGTTGCCTAATGGGGCAAAGGCCATTGGATGTAAATGGGTCTTTAAGACCAAAAGGGATTCATTTGGCAACATTGAGAGATACAAGGCAAGACTTGTTGCTAAGGGATTTACTCAAAAGGAAGGAATAGATTACAAAGAGACTTTTTCTCCAGTATCTAAGAAAGATTCTCTTCGTATAATCTTGGCATTAGTTGTTTATTTTGACCTTGAGTTGCAACAAATGGATATGAAAACAGCTTTTCTTAATGGTGATTTAGAGGAGGAGGTTTATATGAAACAACCTGAAGGTTTCTCCTCTGATAGTGGTGAGCATTTGGTTTGCAAGCTTAATAAATCTATATATGATTTAAAACAAGCTTCCCGTCAGTTGTACCTTAAGTTTCATGGGATAATTTCTTCATTTGGTTTTGATGAAAACCCCATGGATCAATGCATATACCACAAGGTCAGTGGGAGTAAAATATGTTTTCTTGTTTTATATGTAGATGATATTTTACTTGCAGCCAACGATCGGGGTTTGCTACATGAGGTGAAACAATTTCTCTCTAAGAATTTTGACATGAAGGATATGGGTGATGCATCTTATGTCATCGGCATTAAGATTCATAGAGATAGATCTCGAGGTATTTTGGGTCTATCACAGGAAACCTATATTAACAAAATTCTAGAGAGATTTCGGATGAAAGATTGTTCACCAAGTGTTGCTCCCATTGTGAAGGGTGATAGGTTTAATTTGAACCAATGTCCAAAGAATGACTTTGAGAGGGAACAAATGAAAAACATTCCTTATGCTTCAGTTGTTGGAAGCCTCATGTATGCTCAAGTATGCACAAGGCCTGACATTGCCTTTGCAGTTGGAATGTTAGGAAGATATCAGAGTAATCCAGGTATTGACCACTGGAGAACTGCTAAGAAAGTGCTGAGGTACCTTCAAGGGACCAAAGATTACATGTTTATGTATAGACAGATAGACAATCTAGATGTGATTAGTTATTCAGACTCAGACTTTGCTGGTTGTGTTGACTCTCGTAGATCAACATCTGGGTACATTTTAATGATGGCTGGTGGAGCTATTTCATGGAGGAGTGTTAAGCAGTCTTTGACTGCTACTTCTACCATGGAAGCTGAGTTTGTCTCTTGTTTTGAGGCTACATCACATGGTGTGTGGCTTAAAAGTTTCATTTCTGGGCTGAAGATAATTGATACTATTTCAAAGCCTTTAAGAATTTTTTGCGATAACTCAACAGCTGTCTTTATGGCTAAGAATAACAAAAGTGGAAGTCAAAGTAAGCACATCGACATTAAGTACTTAGCCATTAGAGAAAGAGTAAAAGACAAGAAAGTGGTCATTGAGCATATAAGCACTGAGTTGATGATTGTTGATCCTTTAACTAAGGGCATGCCACCGTTTAAATTTAAGGATCATGTAGAAAGAATGGGACTTGGTTCCACTTTATGATTGTATACTTATATGTTAAAATTGAAACTTTTATATTATGATATTTTCTCATATTTGGGTGCACATTGATTTATTTGAGAAAAATTATGTTTTGGACCAAGAATAAACATTGGGTTTATTCATTAAGTTTTATTACCACTTTGAGTATATTGCTTGGGAAATTGAGTATATTGTAATAAATGGATGATATTACTCGTTATAAGAGGAACTATCGCTATGATTCGTATATTCATTTCTTAAGAAGATTGAGCATTAAGTCAAAATGTTTGGACTAAGTGGGAGAATGCAATAATTTGGTCCTAGCATTTTGAAAATCTATAATGCTCGTCAGTTTTGGAAGCCAAATTGAATGGCTGTTAATGGGTGGTAATGGCCACTAATGAATTGTAACAGCCAATAATGAGTGGTAATGGCTAGTAAATGCATTCTTGATGGTAGAAGGCCTATATAAGCACATGAATTTGGTCCCTGAGCTCATCCCTTCGAATTCAGTCTTATACACCATCTAGAGAGAGGAAGAGAGAGCTTGGAAGAACCAAAACAAGAAACTCTTCGTGGCAATGGCTGGAGGTATAATTTGATCTGTAATTTCCGCATTTTATTAATTACCTGTGTTTTTTTTTTTGTAGTTTGTAATATCACAGGTTAAGAAATTTATTCTAACACTATGGAGGACAAGGTTCAACAAGGAATGGAAGGGTTCTGAATGATGGAAGATGAGGATGGTGGTTTTGTTTTCAACAGGGGAGAAACTGAAGATCAGAGTTACAACACAACTTGAAAGATTATTACTTCTTGTGTCATTATCAACTACAGATTAAAAATATGACTAATTGCATTAAATTCATATAATTCATTTAAATTAAAAGCTCAATAAAGACTGCTAAAGCTCACCATATGAATCAATGTAAACCATGCAGGCCCATCATCCCCATAAGAATATAGAAGAGGGTTGCATTGCAAACAAGGTTAATTCATTTTGAGAAAACTAATTATTTTGAATTTTATCTTAATAAATTACTGTCTATATCACAAGTTATAGGTGTTTGCAGTTTGCTCACCCTAGTTGTTACTTAACTTCCATTTTTAAAGGAATTAGTAGAAATACTTGGCTTCATGGAAGCCTTAAGGGATTACTAACTAGGACTTACATTAAACAAGAAATCAAATATGTGTGCCAAGGTAAAGTACATTTATCATGGGCCACAAGATTCCATACTTACTTAGAAGGAAAAAGTACATTTACAGGGAAGGGCAAGCTTAAAATGATGAAGTACAAAGATATTTCCAAAATAATCACTCTCATTATGAGTTTGAGTTCCATGTTGAGAAATGCCATCATAATTTCCCTCCTTTGTGAACTCAAAATAGGCACTAATGCAGAAGTGTAAAATAACAGCGCTATAAATTTTTAGCGTGGAAAATCTTCTCGGTGTGTGTAAGGAAAAATCATGGGACTTGAAGGCCTCTTAAATATCCACTATAATAATAATTGGAATACAAAATACAATGTATCTTCAATTTGTGGAAACAACTCTCACAAATTGGCTCACTATTTTTCTCTCTTAGAACACTCTCTAAGGATCTCTTTATTTTTCTCACATACTTTGTCTCAGATGTGAGGCTTGCTTCTTGCTTGTGCTACCAATGCTCTTCACTTCCTCTATTTATAGAAGAGATTCACCTTGATACAACTTGCTTTAACATATACTATTTGAACATTTATATAATTTCTTATTGAATGAAAGGATATAGTCAAGGAGGGCATTTTCTTCCTGCAGCTTTTCTTAATGGCATTGTCTTAATAATTTATTTGATGAAAATATTATAGTTGATTAAATGAGATGAATTCATGTGAACATAATCAACCTGATGGTTGATACACACCTTTGAATGGTAAACGTTGCTTCAATTGCTTACTCTATGGGACATTTTCTCTCAAATGGTCACATCTCTCCCTTCGCTATGACTTACAGACTTAGGAGAAGGTTGATTTCGTAGTCCCTGAAAATGTTTTTCTTGGTATGGATAATAACCCAAGTTTTATTGCTAATAATATAGTTGTTGTGGATAGTGGACCCAACAAATCAATTGTTGTAATTGACATGTAAATAGTGAAATGGAACAGGAGCAAATCGTTGCATTCAGCCACCCCACCATCACCAGGTTATAAATTGGTTTCACTTTAATTTCAAGGAAGATAACCTGATTCATTGTGAATGTATTTGAGTAGGTGAAATTCAGATAGTGGCTTAAATTTTCTCTTAGTGCTTTGAATAATGTTAGTTGGGCAGTCAATCAAAACAATATTATAGTTTGGCACTGTAGCAAATCAATTTTTCGTACTAGTAAGTGAAGACTCTAAACTAATAATAGAAAAATACAATAACAAATAAAAATTGCTTAAATAATGTTGCCACCAAATGCTTCAACAGTTCTGAATCTTTCTTTCACAACATCATGAGTTTTCTTTCATGCTTTTCAAATTTTCTGGATTACATTCTCCCCATGTACTCCCTTCTCTCATGAACTCAACAAGGGTTTCAATGAAACTAATTTGTCCAATCTCTTCTCTTGCTTCTGAATTTGATATAAGGAGTAACAAAATGGAGGGAGCCTCATCTATCATTCTCAAGTTTGGGTCCTTCAGCAATTGAAGCAATGGTGCGATAATGCCAGCTCTAATATGCAGTACTTTAGTTGCATGGTTGATAGATAAGTTAAAAATAGCTGTCACAACATCTTTCTTCCTTGTAATTGTTCTATTCCTTAACAAATCCACCAAAGGTGGGAACCCATTTGATTGACCAACAATATCTTTAATCTCATCAAGCATTAACAAGCTCAATAAAGCTACGGCTGAGTTCTCCTTAGCCACATAACTACCATTCTCCAAAACTTCTATGATAGTTGGAATGACACCTTTTGTGGATATAAGACTCTTGTTACCCTCATCAATTGATAAATTCAAAAGTGTTGTCACTGCATGTTCTTGTATTTTTGAATCTGGATAGCACAAGAGTTGCACTAGTGGTGGTATTCCTCCATGTTCAGCAACGAAAACCCTATTCTCCTGAATTTCCTTTGATAGCATATGTATCTTCTCCATTGCTATTGTCTGCTCTTCTAAATGAATAGATGATAGGCTTTCAACCAAAGCTGGAATTTCCTCTTTGCTATCTATAGGATAGGTTTCTTGATGTGAAGAATTGTATTTTTTAGGAAGTTTGAAGTTGTTGTTGTCACACCATTCTTCAATCAAGCTGTTCAAGGCACAATTTGGTGCCAATTACAAGTGTTCCAAAGGTTGCTTGGTCTTTGGGCATGTATTATGGTTGGATTGGAACCACTTGTTTATGCTTTCCCTTTCATATGTCTATGATAATAACAAGAAAACAAGTTTGGTGCTGTCATATATAGAAAAAAAAGCATCAGATTTCTTCATTGAACTTCATCTACCAAACATTAGCTGTTAAAACAACATGCATGATGCCTTTTCAACTAAGTCCTTGTTTGGTTAAGTTTATTTTGAAGTAATATATATTCAAACATTAGTGTTCTTAAGTTTGGGTTTAGCCTAACTCAGCCAAGAAAGTTGGCTTGTGAGGTGAGGATTGTCCAAGCCTTAAGTAGTTGTACTAGCAATATATGTAATGATGTGCCATAAGATATTGTTTAATTTCTGTCGAGAAGAGTGTTAACATTATTTAAAAACTCTTTGTAAGGAATGATACAATTAGATGAAAGGAAAGAAAATACAGATAACTGACATTTTTTTTTATTGAAGAGCAAATGGAAAGGAAAAAAGGAGATAAAAATTGACTTTTAGAAATAAAACTCCTTTTTCTTTTCTTTTTTAAATTTAAATCTCAGAAGTTTTCCTTTTTCACTCACAAAAAATTATGCTCAAAGCTCTTCGTATAGAATGTTATTTTTTTTTACGACAATTATCTTTATCCATAAAATTTATCGATCATTTAACTTATCATCACAATCAGGTATGCCAAGAAACTTTTGTAGCATTCTAGTGACAAGCAACAAAATAGGCAGCACTTGATTTTCCTCAGAACTGTTCCTTCATCTTAGTGCACTTGCTTGCAATTTTTTTTATACCAAAAGCAGCATGTGCTTTTAGGAACTGGATTTGGTGCTATCATTGTTTTCCCCATGCTAGCTATCAGCATATTGTATTTTAAGTTTGGTTTATAGAGATAAAATGAGTAGTTTGATTTTCATTCAACGGTTTCAAGTTAGTGAAGTTACTGAATGTGTAAATAGCATGGAAAAACCAATTGTGGGAATCCGGATCCTTGCTTTTAAGGCCTATGTTTAAACTACCTAGATTCAATTTTTGAAAAATGAATGAATAATTTGAGAAATATGACTAGCTTGCCATGGTAGGAGTAACATAGTAAGTTAAACAATCATAAATGCAATCTTAGCAGAAGATATAGCAATGGAAAGTGACTAATCAAGATACATAAATAAATATTTATCAATCAGATGAGTGACTTGATTAACTGCTTACCATTAATGTTATCCTGCAAATCTAACATGTTGGACATTCTCCCTTTACACTGCATGTAGTCAGTGCTAGGGAAACTGGGAAACCAAAATTGTGTCAGGAACCTGATCAATAAATGCCCACCAAATTTGGCATTCCAGTTCCTCATAAATCTGGTATGCATTTCATCATTGAAGTAAAAAATGCAAACCACTTTAACAACTTTTTTGTACATAATGCGTTGGTGTGATTAAGATGACTGAGCAAGTGTTAAATCAGAATTTGACTAACACTGAACCAGACTGATCAATGTCAAGCTCTTCAAATAACCCAATAGTTCCATCCATATCAAAATCTTGTGCCTTCAAATCTAAATTGGTTACTTTACTTTGCAATGCAGAGAAAAAGCTGAGCCAAACAAATAGTACCTGCCAATATCCAACACACCATAAATAGTCTCCTTGCTTGAGTAGTTGAGAACCTTCTGTCAACATACCCCAGTTACCAAGAAAAGTATCCCTGTAATAATGAGAATCAAAAGAAGTAAAGAGGCTGGCTAGAAAAAAAAATAAATAAAAAAGAGTCTCGTTTTATTGATCTAAACCTCTTCAAAATTTCAGTTGGACCAACTTTTTGGTCCATGTGCATAATAACTTAAACCGGTTCCTGTTTCTAAATCAAGTAATTAATCTCACTTGCTTAGGCCAGGATAAGTCCAACCAATGCCATTGCAGGGAAAACAAAAGCACAGGTGTTAATATCGAAATGTAAGGTATGAGGGACTTGAGTCTAACAATGGAAGTATGAGATTCTACTCATTCTAGTGAAGGCTTTAGACTATTCAAGTACAACAACTAAATTTTGTGGTTCAGTTCTCCCAATCAATTGGTATCAGAGCCTTTTTTTTTTGTTTCTCGACGGTAAACAAATGGTATGGGTGGTGATACCTTTTGAAAGTCCTTAACATGAACAACATGGAACTTAGATCAGTTTAACTTCTTATGATCTGAAATATGAATTATTTTAAATTCCATCTACTGTTGTATGGCTGGGAATTATTTCTGCTGTAAGTTATGAGTTGCGACTATGAACTTGGTTGGTTTTATTGCAATATGTTGTTCTTCTTTTAAACTCTAATGCTAACAAGTTAATATCATTTAATACCTATTTGTATTTGTGTCTTCACATATGTTCCACTAATTCATTTCTTTTTAGTGAGAGTGATTTTTGTAAATTGTATTTTGTTAATGGTCTTTTTTTGTTTTTTGTTTTACTAGCCATGTTGAGCTGAGGCAAACATTAATGTCAGTAAGTGCAAACTGCCACTTGATAGAGCATTTGTTTTTTTTAGTCTTCTAAAATAGGTAACTCACTTTGTCAGCTATATTTTACTTTGTAGGTTTTTTCATATCTCTACTTATCTATTTTTTATTATCAGGTATTAGCATCAGCTTGAAAGCGCAAACCTATTTTGAGCTACCACACAATTGTCCTCATCTAACTTCTTTATCCCTTAGAGGGTTTAAGCTACATGATTGCAGATGAGATATCTGGTTAATGTATGTTTTCATGAAAGTATCAATTTTCAATGTACTATTTGAAGTTCTTATTTTGAACATATTTTGCCTTGTGCAGTGTCCATCCATTGGAGCTTTTGATTAACTATGACAATCTCTTGTTAATAGAGAGAATTTCCTTTTATTATTTTTATTCATTACAAGATACATGTTTTGGTCAATATGTAGTGTTCAATCTTGGCAATTTTAACTTCTAAATGTTGCGTCAAATTTACAAATGTCAATGGGACGAGCTGATGTGGAGCCATTTTTGAGCGCCTGTAAGTTTAAAAACTGGTTTTGGAGACAAACTGGTATGAATTTCAACATACTTATGTACTTCACTAGTCAGTATTACATACTGTTCTTGTTTACTACTTGTTAGTCATCATCTACGATTAACTTTTGTATAGAAACATTTTCCAAAATGTATATATTTTCTCCAATTTATGGTTCTTTTTGTAGGATTGTAAATATTTTCTTGTTTAGTTTTATCTTTGCTCAGTAGAGGCTCTCCGCATGGAATTAATATAAATTTCACTTCATTTTCAGGTAAAAAGGAGAAAAATTGGAAGGTGTAGTAGCTGGTGTCTCGCTAAGCTTGGCCAATGCGCTTAGCGGGTATCATCCGCTAAGCGAGACATCAGCCCGCTTAGTGAGTAAGAGGAATCTTGAAGGGAATCTGTCATGTAAGTACGCGCTCAGCGCGCCATCAGCTCGCCCAGCGAGTCATCTGTCTCTTTTGGTGTTTAGCAGGGGAACTTCTTTCCATTTGGGAAGTCTAGTTCAGTTGTAGGCATTAATTCTTTATTCTTTAATTATTTGTTTTTGTGAATATTTAGTTAGTGCAGAATTTGTTTTTTCTCTTGAATTGGTTAACCACTATTCTTGCTAGTGTTTTGTATGCACCGTAGATCTTCTGCAGGTGATTTAGTTTATTTGGACTTGAAGATTGAAGCTACTTGCAGAAGAAACAACGCATAAAGGAAAAGAAAAATCTTGCAAGAAAGTGCAGTACCTATTCTAGAGGAGCCTTGTTCATCAGAATCATCTTCTATTTTCCCACAACAAAAGGAATCTCACATAGGTGCATCTGAAGCTCATAGGATGGCTGAAGATCAACCTCACAGAGTGACTCTTGAGGACTACTCAAGCTCTACTGTGTCATAATTCTTTACAAGTATTGCGCGGCCAGAGGTGCAGGTACACAACATCACACACGCACATTCTTTAATTCAGCTGATTCAAGGGAATTTATTTCATGGTCTACCCAACGAGGATCCATATGCACATTTGACAACATATATTGAGATATGCAATACTGTCAAAATTGCCGGTGTGCCAGAAGATGCGATTAGGCTGAGCTTGTTTTCATTTTCACTATCCGAAGAAGCCAAGAGATGGCTACACTCATTCAAGGGCAACAGTTTGAAGACTTGGGATGAGGTTGTTGAAATTTTTTTGAAAAAGTATTTTCCTAAGTCAAAAACTGCAGAGGGAAAGGCTGCTATTTCTTCATTCCACCAGTTTCCCGATAAGTCATTAAGTGAAGCGTTGGAACGATTCCGTAGCTTGCTGCGGAAAACTCCAACCCACATATTCTTTGAGCCTATCTAGCTTAATATCTTCATTGATGGGCTAAGGCCACAATCAAAGCAGTTACTTGACACTTCTGCTGGGGGAAAAATTAAATTGAAGACCCCAGAAGAGGCAATGGAATTGATTGAAAATATGGCTGCTAGTGATCACGCTATCTTGCGTGACATGACACACATTCCCACCAAGAGAAGTTTGTTAGAGCTTTCATCACAGAACGCTTTGTTGGCACAGAACAAGTTGTTGTCTAAGCAACTTGAGACCTTAATAGAGACATTAAGTAAGTTGCCAACTCAATTAAATGCTAGTCAATCTTTACCTTATTTTGTTTTGCAGGTTGCACTATTTATGGTGGAGCTCATGAATCTGGCTGTTGTATTCCTACTCAAGACACAACACATGAAGTTAATTACATGGGAAACCAGCCAAGACAAAATTTTAATGCAGGTGGATACTCAGGATTTCACGGCCAGAATTACAACCAGCAACAAGGACAGTGGAGAACTCACCCTAGTAATCAATTCAACAAAGATCAGGGTGGACCATCCAATAGGCCACCACAGCAAGGGCCTAATCTCTATGAGAGGATGACAAAGCTGGAAAAGACTCTCGCTCAATTCATGCAGGTTTCTATGTCAAATCACAAGAGCACAGAGTCGGCCATCAAGAATCTTGAGATCTAGGTGGGATAGTTGGCCAAGCAATTGGTGGACAAGCCTTCAAGCAGTTTTGGAGCTAATATAGAAAAAAAATCCGAAAGAGGAGTGTAGGTTGTCATGACCAGGGGTAGAAGAGCCATTATTGCTGAAGATGAAGGGAGGTTGGTTGCTAAACACCAAGATGTAGTTGTTGAAGAAGAGAAAGAAGAAGAGAAGGAAGAGGAAGATGACCAATTGATGAAGGGACCAATAATTGTTGAAAAGACAGAAATAAATAAAGAAAAACAAAAACAAAAAAAATGAAAAAAATGAAAAAATGAAAAAGAAAAAGAGAGTGAGAGAGAAGAGGAGAAGAAGAGTAAGAGTGAGCGTGCTAGGGAGAAGAAAAATGAGGCATCTCTAGTTGAAGGGAGAGAGATGCCATATCCATTGGTACCTTCGATGAAGGACAAAGAAAGACATCTAGCTCGGTTTCTTGACATCTTCAAGAAATTGGAGATTACTATGCCCTTCGGAGAGGCTTTACAGCAGATGTTGCTCTACTCTAAATTCTTGAAGGACATGCTAACTTGGAAGAGCAAGTATATACATAGTGACACCATTGTTGTGGAAGGAAATTTTAGCGCAATGATTCAATGCATCCTTCTACCCAAGCACAAGGATCCCAGAAGTGTCACCATTCCTTGCTCTATCGGTGTAGTTTCTGTTGGTAAGGCTCTTATTGATTTAGGAGCCAGCATTAATTTAATGTCGCTCTCTATGTGCTGGAGGATAGGAGAGCTGGAAATAATGCTAAGAAGAATGATGCTGCAGTTAGCAGACTGCTCCATCACCAGGTCGTATGGAGTTATAAAGGATGTTTTGGTCCGAGTTAAGAACTTCACTTTCCTAGCTGATTTTGTTGTCATGGACATTGAATAAGATGCTGAGATCCCCTTGATCCTGGGACATCTATTCATGTTAACTGCAAGCTGCATTGTGGACATTGGAAAGTGGAAGTTAGAGATGGGCATTGAAGATCAAAAGATCAGTTTTGATCTATTTGATGAAGAAAAGCAATTGTTGGACCAGAATGTTTGTTTGCAGGTGAAGGAGTTTGCTGAAGAGGTTCTGAAGGTAGGAACCAAGTTTGACCCAGACCCTTGAAGAACTATGCATCAAGCTAATGACATTAAACGAGCGCTTCCTGGGAGGCAACCCAGTTCCCTTTTAATTCTGTTTTCATTGCATTTAGCTAGAGCTTGCTTATTCGTGGTTGTATGGAACAATTATCAATTTGTTTTGTATTTGCATTTGGGGTTGAATGAGCTTCCTTGAAGCTTTGGACAAAAAATAACTTAGAAAGTTTTTCAGTGGTCTACTCGCTAATTGCGCTCTACGCGCTAAGCGAATCACAGCTTGCGCTAAGCGTATCAACCCTTGTTCATTGGCTGATAGGGTCTCGCTAAGCGCAAGCCTTGTGCACTAAGCCCAATAACCTCTCTGTGATTTCATTTTCTGAAACTGGGCTAAGCGAGTCATCTCGCTAAGTGCACAGCCTCATCTCGCTAAGTGCACTGACGCGCTAAGCGCTATTTCCTTTCTGTTGGATCATTTATGAGAATTGGGCCCATCGGGTCAGCCCGCTAAGTCCAAATAACTCTTGGGTTTGGAATAGCGCTAAGCGAGAGGGACGCACTAAGCGCGACCCACTATTGCATCAGGGAGTATGATAATTTGCTAAGCCGACCCATGGCCCGTTAAGCGAGAGTTGCAGGCCAATCATAGCTACAGAACTCATTAAGTGCGACTTGTCACGCTAAGCCTAATTCCTTCTCTGGAATTTCAGATTTTTTGCATTGGGCTGAGCGAGCTTGCCCACTAAGTGCGTGAGTGTGAAAACTCAAACGTCATGGTGTGCTCGCTTAGCGAGTCTACACGCTAAGCGAGGCAGTTGAAACAACCAAAAATAAGGCTTAACTGCCTTAGGCAGTTACATTCTTTGTGCCTTTAAAACTTGCATTTTTTCCTCTCACCTGTGACCACCTCGTTCTACATTGTGCTTTCATTTCTGCCTGCTCTCCTTACTTCCCTCTTTGCTTTCATCTTCATCAATCCAAGTAAGCATCCTTACCTTGCTTTTTATTTTTCCAAGTTTTGAACTTTAGGTTAGAGGACTTACAACTGTTTAAAGTTTTGATTTTTGTTGATGATTGACTGTTGTTAGGTTAGTTTTAGTAGGTATATTGTTAGGGTTTTTTATTCGCATGTAATGTACATAGTTTTGGTGTATTTTGGTTAGGATCTGAGGCCTGATAGAGGCTTATGTTGAGGGGCTGAAAAGCCCTAATTTTTTTGGAAATCTCGATGATCTCGCTAAGCGTGCCTGTGCGCTAAGCGAGATCATCAGTTTTTGATGAATATCTGGGTTTCTAGATGAACTTGCTAAGCCGGCCCTGTCCTGCTAAGCGAGTTCATCATTTATGTTTGAATGCTTGCATGAACTCGCTTTGCAATTGCACTTAGGCTTAGCGAGCATTTAAATTTCCTGTTATTTTGTGAGTTCATATGAACTTGCAAAGCAGGCATGCCGAGCTTAGCGAGTTAAGTGTGCTTAGTTCAGACTCTTAGAGTCTTTTCAGTTTTCTGTTGGTGGATGAGCGAGTCTGCTCGCTAAGCCACTCAACCCTATTGGCTGAATAACCCTGGGCTAAGTGAGCCTGTCTCGCTAAGCCCAAGGCACTTGTGTTTTTCTGAACTTTTGTTCATGCGCTAAGCCAGCCCTGCTCGCTAAGTGCAATTTCTTCTCTGTTTTTGTTATTTTTGGAATTGGGCTTAGCGAGCCTGCTCGCTAAGCCAATTATGTTCCAGAGGTCTGTTCAAGCTAAGTGCGCCCTGTGCACTAAGCGCAATTCCTTATCTATTTTTGAATAAAGCTTAGCGAGCCTTGCTCGCTTAGCCACTATTGTCTGTTAGGCTAAGCGAGGGTGTCTCGCTTAGCCAGAGTCATGTTTCTGTGTTGATGCACTAAACGTGCACCTGTCACGCTAAGCGCATGAGTTACTTTTCATAAGGTGCACTAAGCGAGCAATCTCGCTAAGCGCCCAATCTGCTTTTAAGTTTTATTTTTCTACTTTCATTTCGAATAAAACCCTGTCTAACTTGTTTTTTGTGGTTCTTTTGATGCAGATGGCTTCTAGAAAGAGAAGGCCCCCAACCTCTCGACCTTGAGAATCTTATGACACTTCCAAATTTGTCTCCCAGGTCGCATGGGAGAGATATGCATAGAACGTTCACTCCCGTAACATCCTTCTAGAAAGGAATGTGCATCTTTTTGTCACGGAGTATGATGAATTCAGGAGAGATCTGATTCGGAGGAATTGCCATAGAGCCTTGACCCAGTATGCAAATGATCACATTGATGTGGCCTTGGTTAAGGAGTTCTATGCGAACCTGTACGACCCAGAAGACAAATCTCCTCGCCAGTGCCAGGTTCAAGTCAGAGGGAAGCTAATTAAGTTTGATGGGGAGATGCTGAATGCTTTCCTGGAGACACCACTGATTATCCAGCCAGGAGAGCAGTATACTGCTTATTCTTTATTTTGCAGGTCGCATCCAGACCCTCAGGAGTTTGCGGCCAAATTATGCATTCTAGGGCACAGATTTGTTCTGAACGCTGAAGGAGCGCCCTGGAAGCTCCTGAGGATGGATCTCATGACTCTAGCACAGACCTGGAGCATCCTCTCGTACTATAACCTTCACCCCACATCCCACACATCAGATTTGAATATGGACATGGATGTGGGCTCCTTCATTTCTGGACAGATTTCTCAGATGGCCTAGTCCAACTCCTCGAGGCTCGGATTCCCAGCTCTGATCACAACATTATGCATAGCCCGAGGAGTCGTCTCAGATTTCTTGACTTTCGAGTCACTCAGCCCAACCATTAATTTGGCCTACATCAAGAAGAACTGTTGGAACCTGGATGACCTCTCGGTCACATTCCCAGGGACCCACAAGGCCAGGGCTTGAGGATATGAGGGTTCATCTTCATCAGCTCCCCCTGCTTCTATTGCACCAGCTCCCCTACCTCCGTCAGCACCATTTTAGACCGGCACCTCTGCTTCATCATCATCATCATCATCATCATTTCAGTGCTGATGCACCGAGGTCACAGTTCCTATGTTGCAGAGCATCCACTGTGGCTTATGCCTGGTGATGCAGAGTATGCATGACTCGGCTCAGCATGGGCCTTTTATCAGCATGGATGACTTCATGGCACAGGTGACCTAGCCAAGAGACCAACCTTCTTCTTTTGGGGGAGGTGAGGCCTTCGTAGCCCAGGAACCTCAGGTGGAGCCAGAGGCTGCTAAGGAGGATGATCCAGAGGTCGACCCAGAAGCCACACCAGATATCCCAGAGCCAGACATGCCAGAGGTTGACCCAGAGACTGACCCAGCTACTCAGGAGGACACTGCGGAGGCCACTCTAGAGACGACTCCACAGGCATCACCAGTGACCACACCTGTGCTGGAGCTCTCTACTCCGCAGGCATCCCCAGTGACAACACTGGTACTGGAGCTCTCTAAGGAGGAGGATGATGCAGCAGCTATGGATTATGTCCCTTTTGCACGACAGGACCCATGACAGGACTTTTATCCTATTTTCCTGTCTTTTGAACACTTTTATTATCATTTCCTGCTTTTAGTACACTTTATAATTTGGGTTTATATTTCTGTTTCAGTTTTTAATTTCAGTTTTTAGTTTGCATGTTTAGCTTGTTCTAAAGCTTGTCGAATAGTTACAATTTCCATATTTATCCAGTGGTTTGGTTGTTTGATTTAAAAAAAAATTCCGTGTTTTTTGAATGGTTTGAAATGATCGATTGCATGATTTGAGCGAAGCGTAATGCGTAGATCATATGCTTTGAATGAGCATGCACAAATTAGAAGAGAAAGAACATGGATTAGGATCATGACTGAAAATGTTAGTTAGTTTGACAGATTGATTGTGAAGGTACTCATTAACCACAACCCAGTGAGTGTGTGATCTTTAATTTTGAGAGAACGACTAACATTGAGTAATGATTTTTGCATGAATCTCTGATTATGGAATGAGTGCATCAGCTTGAAGATGATGAAGGCCATAGCTGATTGAAATGGCTACTTAGCCGAAAAGCTTACCTTGTGAATGAATGATATATCCCTTGCACCCATGTTGAGTTGAAAATCTGATTGCTTGATTGGAACCTTGAGCCTATGAAATTATATCTCCATCTACCTTGTCTTAGGTTGTAGGAGAGCATTATGTTTCAAAGCAAAATTGTCCCAAATTTGGGGGAGTTTTTTAGGTGACAGCTTCTAATGGTAAGAAGATGACAGCACACACAATAAACCAATAAGCAGCAAGTAAAAAAGCTGCTATTAAAAAAAAAACTATGAATATCAAAAATAAAAATGAGTGTGTGCTGTTATCTAATAAAGCTAAGTGCTAAAAAGGCAAGTAATCGAAGCTGGAAATAAAAATGAAAAGAGTTGATCTATGGATGAATGCTCTCTTAGAACTTAAGCTTTTGCATCCTAGAAAAACCATGAATTGTTTGCAGCCCGACCTCATTACAAGCCTAGAAAAGTCCTTCGGATTCAGTTTGTGTGTCTATGATTGTATGGCATGAGATAAATTGCAAAGATTGAGACTTGTGTTGCTTGCCGATTGATGAATAGCCTAAACACTTGTGCTTGAGAGAAACAGTGACTGTGAGACATTGATTAATGATCCTTCTTTGATATTTGTCTTGCTTACTAGCTTATTTCAGTTGTGATGCTTAATAATCATGTTCATATCTTTGAAAAGTTGCATGCCTTGTGAGAAGCTGTTGATTGAAACATTGAATGTCACTCATGTCATGTAATTGAATTCTTTGGAACAAACATCCTTGTGAATAACCACTGTGATTTTATCACTTGAGGACAAGTGAACTGCTCTTTCTCTGCTTGAGGACAAGCAAAACTGTAAATTTGAGGGAGTTTGTTAGTCATTATCTACGACTAACTTTTGTATAGAAAAGTTTTCCAAAATGTATATATTTTCCCCAATTTATGGTTATTTTTGTAGGATTGTAAATATTTTCTTGTTTAGTTTTTTCTTTGCTCGGTAGAGGCTCTCTGCATGGAATTAAAGTAAATTTCTCCTTCATTTTCAAGTAAAAAGGAGAAAAATTGGAAGGTATAGCAGCTAGTGTCTCGCTAAGTCTAGCCAATGCGCTTAGCGAGTATCATATGCTAAGCGAGACATCATCCCACTTAGTGAGTAAGAGGAATCTTGAAGGGAATCTGCCACGCAAGTATGCGCTCAGCGCGTCATAAGCTCACCTAGTGAGTCATCTGTCTCTTCTGGTGCTTAGCACGTCTGGCTCGCTCAGCCAAAGATCACTTACTCGCGCTAAGCTCGAAAATGGCACTAAGCACGCCTTCAAGGATAGAAAGCCCTTTTTAAAGCCTAAAGTAAAAGAAAAAAAGAGAGCTTGGCGGATAAAGTGTGAAGAACAAAGAATAGAGGCGCAAAACAGAGCAAGGAAGCAAAAACCTTAGCTTTTAGGAGGATCTTAGGTTTAGGAGTGATTTCTAGGTTTCTAGAGGTGGAGGAGACATCCCCACCACTGTGTAGTTTGTTATTTTCTCTGAAAACCCACTTCCTGCTTGTGAAAGGTGCTACCTTGTGATGGAAGGCTAAACCCCTTGTTGGGGAATTCTGCTGAGAACTTGATGTAAATCCTTATCCTATCTATTTAAAGTTGTTTTTATGTGTTCAATGTTTCTATCTGTGCTTAATCTATGCATGCTTGTGGCTTGATCACCCATTTGTATGTAAAGTTAGGAGCTTTAGCATTGGAAAATGTAATGCATCCTTAGAACTAGATAGAACGGGCTAGGGTATCGTATGTATGGACACGGAGTGCGGTAATTTAGTTTCATATGCTGTGACCCTAATGTTGTTTGATTAAGTTAAGTTCGACGAGACATCTGAGAACGAAGTTTAATTAGAATTAGCCATTCATGCGAGACATCGATGTTTGGGAATGTTGTCCTCAACATAGAACACATGAACACCTTCGAATAGAGAAAAACCCTTAATTACATCAAGTAACTCAGTAAGAGGACCCAATGTTTTTAATTATCTGTTTTAACACCCACTTGCTCATATTTTCTGTAATTAGTAATTAGAATAACAAACACCATAGTTTTATTCATGATTATAGTCTTTTTATACAAATATATGCTTATTGAATGATGTTTCACTAAATGAAACAAGTTCCCTGAGTTTGATACTCAGTTTCTTACCATTTTATTATTACTTGCACGACTCGGTACACTTGCCGATAAGATTTTGCATCCATAATAACAAGTAGTACATGGGCGAAACACTACTTTATACTATCATTTTGATCAACTTCAACTTAACCTATCCAGTGAAGATATGGGGACTTGAGCATTTCTCCCTTATATGTTTACACAAGCACATTTGCTGAAGATATTGAGCATTCAGAGACCAACGAAGAGATTAATGTTATGTTTTTTTTTCCAAATAATATCTCATCAATTTGTTGACTAGCCCATCCATTTGTGTATTTTTCTATATATATAAGGACCAAGCCTTACAATTTGCATTTGGTCTTGAGGTATCTATGTCCAAGAAACACCAACAGTGTAAGTTTCACTTATGGCATTTTCTATTTTCTGCAGTTCCAAATAAATGGAAAAATAGTTTGTTTGCATAGTTGTGTAAATATAGAAATGGGTTAGGCTTTTGGGTTAGCCTATGTCAAGCCTAGGCTTGCCAATAAAATGGTCTTGGCCCGATGTTTGGCTTGGCCTGAAGTGTGTTGATCCCAAAACTAGGCATGTCTGGGCAAGCCCGTTAAGCATGTAGGTTGCCAAACTCCATTAATTGTGCAGTTGTAATGGAAAGAAATCAATATGAAATGAACGACAATATAACCAAATTGTTGGACTACTTTTGTGAAGTGTGTTGACCTGAAGCTATGTAGTATGTGTTTCCTTGTTACGTTTCAATGGAACCTTCTCTTGTACAACATCAGGGTACTCTTAAAGTTCATGAACAACTTGCAAAGTATTTCTTATTTTTCACAACATATAGTAGCAGTATGTGGAGCTGTGCTTTTTTTGTCCCTTCAAACATTTAATATGCAGTACTTTATTTCTGTGACTATTTTGAAAATTAAGAGATATCAATGTTTAAAGTCTTCTGACTGCAAGGGAATGTTTATGATACAATCCTCCCTAAGAAGGGACTAGTCACTAGAGCCATGAGCAAGAGACTCTAAGAGGATTGGGCTAGAGCTGCTAAAGAAGACCCTAGGGTTCTCATGAACCTCAGGGTAGATTTCTGAGCCCATGAGCCAAGGTTGGGTCCAATTATCTTTGTACATATTAGATTAGGATGTCATTATATTTGGTCCTTGTATTTAGAGCTCCATAATGTAGGTAAGGTACCCTACAAATATAGGATTTTTCAGCCCTTGTATTTTAGGGCACCTAGACTAGTTTTTGTATTAGGGATAGTTTTGTAATTTCATATGCACTAAGTGAATATTTTATATGTGTGTTGGGAAATAAATTTAATTGAATTGGTAGAAGCCCAATCCAATTAAATTTTAGAGGGGCAGGTGAGCATTTGCTTACTACACCCCATTGCCACATCATATAGTTACATTTTATGCGTGTCCTTCATGCTTTACATGCCTCATGACACCTAAGCACACTTAGTGGATAATCTTGGAATTGATCTTGGATTAGAGGGCTGAACCATAACTGAAATTTACTAATCATAATTAGTGAAATTTTGGCTCCAATATTTGGCTCCACAAATTCAATTTCAAATTCAAGTGAAATTTGAATTGAAATTCAAATTTCCCTCTAATTTTGTGTGACACTTAGGCTATAAATAGATGTCATGTGTGTGCATTTTTTCAACTTTGATCATTTGAGAATTAAACTTCAAAGTTCAGACTTCTTTAGAAGCACTAAATTTTGTGCTCTTCTCTTCCTCTCCTTTCATTCATCTTCTTCTACCTTCAAGCTCTTATCCATGGCTTCCTATGGTGGTGAGCTTCTTCTAGACTCATCTTCTACTTGAAGTGGCGTCTCCATTCATCTTTCTCCTTCTCCATTCCACTGCAATCAGACCTCAAGAAGCAAAGTAATCCATTGATGAAGAAGATCCAAGGCAAACAAGCTCCATAGGAGCTACATCAGTTTATCTGCAGCAAATACATTGAATTGTAACCATCCTGTGGTAATGGAGCTAATTGTTGATAGCCAAAGACACTGGTATGGACTACTTATATAAAATGTTATTTTTATGATTCTCAATTGTATTTGCCTTGATATATCTCAATTTATTTCATACAAATTTGAATTCATTGAATACCAGCTTCTCCATGTTCATTTGTATCTCATAGAATTAATACATCATAATTTATAGTTTTCTGGTTTCTTAAACTTATGCATGTTCATGAAACTGTCCATAAATTCAAAAGATTTATGTATGTTCTCCCCCTTTTTCTGTGATTCTTTTATACTCAGTAATCAATAAATGTTGGCTTGTTTGCAATTTTGCATGAAGCTTTGCTAATGTATAAGTATTACTATTAATTTTTTGAAATGAAGGCACTTTTGTTTTAGCATTGGAAGTACTAATATTTCCAAACTAACTTAAGCCATAATTTTCTTTTAAGTTATACCTCACGCTTCTCATTCAGTCTTCTTTGTAGTTCAATTTGCATATGTAATGCATTAATTATTTTTGAATTTCTGGATTGAGGGTTAATTCTTGTTAGTGTTGCCTCCCATTACCGATAATTCTTGGTTGGTTATGTGGAGGCCTATGCTCCTCAAATTCTGGCTGCTGCTTCCATGGTTGATGCTAGTCAGATAAATTTATTTTCAAATTACATGCTGGGTAAAAGATAGGTTCTTTGTAATTCATAATCTAGTTATGAAATTCATGTAAGGAAAGCACAACAGAAAGAAATTCCCTCACCATCACAAAAAAATTTCTAAGACGGTTCTTATCTAAGAAGCGTCTTAGAATGTAGCCCTTCTAAGATGGTTCTCAAGTGAGAATCGTCTTAGAAAATGCACATTCTAAGATGGTTCTTAACTAAAAATCATCTTTGAATGTGTCTCTTCTAAGACGGTTCTTAACTAAGAACCGTCCTAGAATGTACCATCCTAGAATGTGCCTATGTTAAGTCATTCTAAGACGGTTCTCAGGTAACAACCATCTTAGAAAAACCACATTCTAAGACGGTTTTTCCCTGAGACCCATCATAGAAGAGTTACATTCTAAGATGGTTATTAGCTAAGAATCGTCTTAGAATGTGTCTATGCTAAGCCATTCTAAGAATGTTCTCACTTGAGAACCGTCTTAGAAGAGACACATTTTTTAAGACAATTTTTTTCATAACCGTCGTAGTACGTTAATTACTTTTAACGTCAGTGGCTTCAAAGACATCCACAACCATCTTTGAATGTCACTTTTCTAGTAGTGACTGATGTAGTTGATTACCATAGAGTTTTGTTACAAGCGGCATATGAACCCTCTTCTTCAACCTAACCCTCCACTTCAACCTCAGTCTCCACCTGAACCTCAACCTCCACATGAACCTCACTTTCCACCTAAACCTCACCCTCCACATGAACCTCAGCCTCCACCTGAACCTCACCCGCCAGAACTGGTTCAGCCTCCACTCCATCAATTACAACAATTTCATCTCCCTTAACATCATTCAACTTTTTATCACATCTGTCAATCACCCCATCTTCCACATACACTTCCACCACATCAAACCTAGCAACATCTTCAAGCAATTGTAAAATATCAGAGTCACCATTCAGTGGCTTCAACCCTCTGCAAAGTGCCTTTCCGGGGTGCCTGTACCATAAGCACTTGAATGCATTGTAGCCAATAGACTTAATGACCTTCGTCAAGTCAATATATGACATAGTATCCACATCCCAACCCCATTCTTCTTCAACGATGTCTCCATTGACATACACAGTGGATGGCTTATAAATAAACATTCCTCCATGGTGAATCTTTAACCTTACTGTGTGTTCTTCGGTTGGCCTGCAAAAACGCGAACGACAACAAAGCCTAAAAATTTAATAGAACAACACCACCAACAAAGCTTTTCAGAACATAACAAAAATAAAAGCTAAAGTGGGAACCACCACCACAAAAATAAAAAAACCATTCATGTTTCTGGTTTTACAACAACAAGGGTCCACCACAAAAAAAAAAAACAATATCAGCAGAAACACCATCATAACAACAATATATGGACCACACCTCCAATGGAACACCACAACAAAATAAAACCACTAAAGCTTCGTGGACCCTAACAACTCAACACAAATAGACAAACCCCACACAACCACACAAATAGACAAACCCCACACGACCACCAAACAAATTAACCAAAACCACTTGGTTGAAGGGCATGCACAAACACAAAACAAAACCCTAAACTATGAGGACCACATCCATAAACAAACCCCACAAATAAAATTACTTACTTGAAAACAAAAGCCCCCTCCATGTTCCTAGGACGTTCAACAACAACTCTTCATGCACCTTCACCCACATTCACGGACCTTCACCCACGGTGACAACTTCACGATACGAGGTTCCTTTGCCGGTTCATGCTTCCAATAACCAATCTTTAGGGTTACGAAATTGGGTTAGGGATTTTTTAAAAATTGGTTTTAGAATTTGTGGGACTAGGTTAGGGATTAGGGTTAGCGGGGATTGGGTCGGCGTAAATTTTTTTTACCATAGATGGGTAAAATTTTTCAAGAGCCTCTTAGACGTTGACATGTGGCAGTCAACGTCTGAGCTTAACAGTCAACGTCCAATTGAGGCGTCTGAGACCAACATTGCAGGATTTTACAAAACAGGGGGACCCAATTTGTGAATTAAATTACTGGGGACCAAATGCGAAATTGAACCTAAAGTGGGGGACCAAAAGTGCAATTTAGCCAAAGTTTTATTACCTATTAAGTTGGTATTTAAAAGATTTTTTTTCTTATAAGTATTTTCTTTATCTTTCAATTTATGCAACCATGTCACTTTCTCGTTATTTCTTATTATTTTTGAACTATCTTGGTTATATGTGATTGCAATGCATTCCTTGGCAATGGTTTTGTTTTTTGTTGAAAAATGATATAACTATGGCTTATGAACATTTTTTGGGTTCTTTCTATATTTAACATAAGTTATCCTAGTACGCGTGTGCATCTTGTGAGTGTTATTATTTCATAAGTATGAAAATTCCATGAATATACAAATTTTTAGTTTAAAAAAATCAAGATTGACATGCATCTAAATACATGTTGAGACGTTAGCAATGATTGTGTAATGCAATGTTTCATGTCAATATAAACTTGGTTTGAAATTTGATTTATCCATTTTGGTCTCTATCTTCTCATGTTAAAAATTATCAAGCACAAGCATGATTAATTGATTTAGTTAAATTTATTTATAACCATTTGTTACTCAAAGTTGACCATGTTTACATATGTACTTAACTACATATGACATTTAATAACATTATTAACCACTAATGGAGAAAGTTAACAATAATTTATGATTGACATAACCTCCTTCTTTGTAGTATGAATAAAATTTTTCATCATATGATTTTCCTAAATTTAAAACAAAAGTATTATGTATATTATACATTTATTTAATCATTGAGGATCATCATTTTTTGTAATTTTTAGTGAAAGATGGATGTAAAATGAAATCCAATCGAATGTAAAAATTTAAATTACTAAAGTAACCTTAATGTTGGACATAACTAACTTCTAATTGTAGCTTTCAGGATTCCCTTGTACAGGTAGAATTATGACATGACACAAGTTAATATTTTAGGCATGTAGTAAAATAAAATTAAGTTCACATGTAACTTTTGAGTAATAATATTAGAAGGATTAGAATTAACCACAAATGATAAAAGGCTAACCATTATATATGATAGATTTAACCACATTATTTATAGCATGAAAACAAATTTTCATCATATGATGTGCCTAAATTTAGTAAAAGTCAACATATGCATAATACATTTTCCAAATCATTTACAATCATCATTTTTTATGGTTTCTAATGAAATATTAATTTTGGATGTAAAATGAAATTCAATAAAATGTAATCACCTAAGTTGTTAAAGTAACCTTAACTTTGCGCATAACTAACCAATAAATATAGTTTGTGTGATACTCATATAATAGAGGTTGAATTATTGTCAAATAACATAACACATGTTTTCCTTATTTAAGTTTAGTCCTTAATGCATAAGGCAAACAAAATTTTGTCAACATATTACTTTTGAGTAACAATATTAGAAGGGTTAGAGTTAACCACCAAAAGGATAATTTTTTTTTTATTATAGACTTAACCACCTTATTCATAGCATGAATACAAATTTTTAACATACAAATTTAAAACAGTCATAAGAGTTAACATGTACAAATTATTTAGTATCATCATTTTTTGTAATTTATAATGAAAGTTTGGATGTAAAATAAAACTCAATCAATTGTAACCACTTAAGTTACTAATGTAACCTTAATTTTCTGATTCACTAACTAGTAAGTATAACTTGCATGATTTTCTTGGTACAAGTAGAATAATTCTCTTAGATGACATGACACAAGATTTGCTCAAACAAGTTCAATCTTTCATGAATGAGCCAAAGAAAATCTTGTTTGGATGTAATTTTTGAGTGATAATATTATATGAGTTAGAATTAATCATGAATCATAAAAGATTAATTATCATTTATGATACACTTAACTATCTAGTTCATAGCATGAATACATATTTTCATCATATGGTGTGTCTAAATTTAAAATAATACTAAAAGTTAACATATACACTTACTAAATAATTTATAATCTATAATTTTTGTAGTCTCTAATGAAAGTATGAATGTAAAATGAAGCTGAAATTTTATTTCAATTATCCTGTAAGAAGATAATAATTAATACCATATAAAAGGTGGTTTAAATTGCAAACGTGAAAAACTAAGTTTATTTTCTAACGGTTTAACCCCAATTTCAACTGCATAATCAGAACTTCTGCCGACTTTAGGAACAAAAGTGCAACAGGATTGAGAGTTTAATTTGCCTACAAGTTCAAAGAACAATATCTTCATGAATAGGTTTGTTGAAAAAATCCTGATAGGAGGAGGGTTCTATGCAATGGAGACCAATAACAAAGTAGGTGTTAAATTTTCCAAATAAGTGTAAATCATGATACCATTATACTTAATCGGTTTGTATGTAGACATTTATAAAAAAAATGGCAAATAATAATTTAGAGCATATTATGTATGGTCTAATTTCTATCACTTGAATGATATTTTGCTATAAGTCTTAGAAAATATAAACTAGTGGTGACAGTGATAATAGGTAATGTCAACACTACTAAGAAAAATGTGATCTACGAAGCATTCGACAATGGTTTTTAACCATCATCGTAGGCAACGTTGTAAAAAGTCTGAGTTTTCTATGACAATTTCATAAAAAATCATCTTAGAAAAACGTGTTCTTCTAAAACGTGTTCTTTTAAGACGGTTCTTAGCTAAGAATCGTCTTAGAATGGTAGCATTCAAAGATGGTTTTTAACTAAAAATCGTCTTTGAATGCTACCATTCTAAGATGATTTTTCGGAGAACTATCTTAGAATGTTTTTTTAAAATTAAAATATATTGAAAATTTTAAGATAGTTTTTCCAAAAAAACCGTCTTAGAATATCTACATTCTAAGACGGTTTTTCAAATAATCATCTTAGAATGTGTTTTTTTTTTAATAAACAATTTCATATACATTTTTTACAATCATTCTCAAATTTCTATTCCTAGCTAGCCACATGCAATTTTAATTTCATATACATATAATGGAATTCAAATACTTCTGACCACACTGTACAACCATGTCAATTACTTAAAATTCCAGGAAAATAATAGCTTTAATACATATACAAACCTACTAACAAAATAAACAATATTATACCAAAGCAGTTCTAGCTAGTTGTGCCCTTTTAAGAAGTAATTATTAATCAATATTATACCAAAGTGGTTCTAGCTATTTAGGCCCTTTTAATCGGTAATTACTAATCATATTGCATAACTAACATCCACACAAAATCAAATTACAATACCTGTTTACATAGGACTTCAAGAAACTCAGAATATGCAATATAGATAAACCAAAAGCATGTTCTGCACCACACAAAATAACTGTGTTAGGGGCCAAATCGAGCCAAGCATGGAAACTTATTTCCACTAGATAAACTTATGCAATATATATTAGGAGCTATAATTTTAAATAATTTAACATTGATAAAACTTCCAAACCAGGATCAAAGAAAAATAATGAAAGAATATGAGACCAAATAAAAAAAGGATTAAATCCTCAAGACTTGCCTTCTTTTATTTTATTTTTCCTTTGCTTTCATTGAGCTAACTAAGAATCATAAATTAAGTACAAAACAAAATAACTTTAAACCAATTAAGGCTAAAGCAGCAACAATACTAATACAAAACTCACCTAGTAAACCATGTGCTAACCAGTGTATCATATTTGTTGAGTAGTCTGACTTCCCCATCTAACCTAATAAACAAAAAATGGCACAACCATTTAAGAGTAAACAAAGACATAAAGAGAACAAGAAAAATATGCATCTAATCCAAGACAAAATGCAATAGCACTTGAGCATAAAGCTTATTACGGGACACACGAAATATCTCAAGGCCATTTTGAATAAGGTTGCGAATATCCTCCAAAGCTTCAATAATCAAATAAGCTCCCATCAAAGCAACGCCTCAAAACTTATTTTGATAGATACCCTTGTTCATCTCTTGCTAGGACATACAAAACACCCCACTCAAACTTACTGGCAACCTTGTAGTTTGTTAACAAAAAAATCACCCATAAACTGTATGCGTGATGCAAAAAGTTGAATGAGAAAGATAGAGGACCAGCCAAAGAAGTCATATGCAACCATGTTTCCTTCAGTCATGTGCCACAGCTCCTTCAAAGTCAATTTATCAGGCACCTCACGTGCATACTTGCTGAACATGAATTCCAAATTTGTTGGCATGAACCTACAATACTTGATGTTAGCACTCACCAAAAATAGGCATCAACATGTCATTCTTATTAATTTTACTTACCTTCCCTCTGTGTCATAGGTACCAGTGTCACTTCCATGCTTTGCCCTATGTATGTTTTTTATGTAAATTGGGAAAAAAGGTGAAGGTAGCCATGTCTATGTGAGAAACCAGAACATGTAACAAGTAAGTGGAAGTAGTAATGTAAGGTAAATCAAATACACTAAAGTTAGTTTCATGTGAAGAGTGACTCACAGGAAGAGTAGGATAACTGATATTTACATGAATACCAATTGAAAAAATGAAGGAAAGAATAACACTGAAACTGAGTGCACGAAATCCTACAAAATCATCAAAACAACAAGAAAAAGGTGTCTCCTTCATATTTAAACAAATACTTCAAAATTGTTGATCAAATTAACAATAGAATGTATTTAAAAGAAAATTGGGTGAAGTGTATTAAAATCATGAGGATAAGCATAGAAACAATAAACAAGATTGAGAGTAGAGTACCCATATATGTGTCCAATAGGTAGACGACACCATTATTGTCAAGGTCGAAGAAGGATACATGTTGTTGAAGAATGCACATGTCATTGTGTTTGTGGCCCCACATGCCATTCACATTTTGTGTCAGGAGCACTCAAGGACGACTTTGGTGAGGAGGAACGCGCAGCCATGTTTAATTTTTAAAATTTCTCAAATTCAAAAATGGTTTTGCAAAAATCGACTTTGAAATGTTAGTGATATTTACAAAAATATTACCGCACGCTCAACAACGATGGTTTTGGGACAACCGTCGTTGAGTGTGCGTCATAAATATCAACTATTTTAGTAGTGTAGACAAATCAACCAATGATCATGGCATAGCATAAGTAAGCATGGTTGTAAGGAAATAAACAAGTTTGAGATCACATTCAATCAAGAAATCAAGAGGATAATGTAGTCACAGAAATGAAAAGAATGCAAATAGAATGAATAACAATCCAACCTTAATCTTTTTAGATATCCATAGGCCAACATATTGGAAAAGCTTGTTTCTAGATGCATTTTTTTTGTTAATGGATTTCATGCTCTCAAAAACAAGTTCCTATCTTGCTTCTTCAGCAATCACATGGGTCAAATTGTTGCACATAATTAAGCTAGCCTTAATTTATGAATATGCTATATTGTGCACAATTTCCATGATCAATTTTGTATATGTCAATCTCAAAAATGATGGTTAACCAATTAGTAAGTTTAATTAACAATCTTTATATGAAATGTTACCAACATATGTTTAAAACTAAAACTTAAACTACATAGGAACCTAAAACATTAATAGCCTTGAAAAGTCACATATGAATTGAGTTATTCGTTGATATCATCATTCACATCATTTCTCTTAAAAAAACTAAGACAAATATTATAAGTTAGTTGTGCTGAATATAAAGTATCAAAATCATTTTTTCTTAAACCATGTGAGTATAACATGTTGTCCAACATTTGAATTATGCACTAACACAAGTTAAGAGGACTTGTAGATAGACCAAGTTAAAACTAGCAGTCCCAATAAACTAGGTGTTTAACAAAAATGAAGGTGAAAGTTTTTCATCAAGTTAACACTTAATAACAATATGATGTAGAGGATGAAATCCAAGCATTCAAAACAAAGCATTTAGAACTTGTTGATCATTAATCACTAGGGATCAAACACTTAAGTAATAAGACTCTGATAGTCATTATCTTGTGATATGAAACAAACCTACTATGAATGGTTTTTTTACACTGATAATCTAGATTAAGTACAAGTGTAGCACAACTAACATAAGTCGAACCTAAAAACACTTTTAATATAACAAGAGCCCCTTAGTCCCCAAATTTCCCTTATCACACATGCATATAGCAAAATTTCTGAGTTCCTAAATTAATTTGTTGCATAGTAATTCAAAGTGTCAACTCATGTATGGTTTGTGGTTACCTTTGTTAAGTATATGGTTAAGTATAATTTTTTTTATAAGTTTTAACACTATTTATTTGAGGGATTAATTCAGTAATTTCTATTATGCGACCTGATATATATGTGACTTGTGTATAAATAACTATGTGTATAAATTAGTAAATTTGAGATTTGTAATTAGCCGCTTAGCTGCTGCATGCTTAATAGTTAATAATTAGTATGTAACAGCCCGTCATATATACAAGTGCCTCAGATGTCATGAGCTATACACTTTCTTCCTTGGTTTTTTTCTTTTTTTTTTTATGGAACTTTCTTCCTTGTTACTTATGAAGAAAAATATTGAAAGTTTAAATTATATCAACATAAAAATTAAATAACGGTAGTAATTAAACAATAATTACCAATTAATAATGTAGACTCTAGTTGTTTACAACTCATACAAGTTGAACTAAGCCATAAAATTCCAATTTGTTATTGTTATATTACCTTTATGTTAGACAAATAGATTAATCATAAATGCTTAGATTTAAGTTGTGGGAAAAAATTACATGTTTTAGATTCTACCCAAAACTTAGATAACATCTCTTGCATTTGTTTGGAGAGAAAAAGAATAGAAAATGAGATAAACGAACAGTTTTAGACAAATACGTTTATATTTTATTTTATTTAAAATTTTCGTCTCAATTCATTTTAATTATTGATTCTGGAAACTCTAGATGTTGATAACTCGTACAAATTGAAAATTAAGTCATTAAGTTCCGATTTGCTTTTACCTTGATGTTAGGCAAATGGCTAATCATAATTAATTTTTGAGATTTAAGTTATACCTGTTTTAGCTTCTACCTAGAACTTAGGTTATCTCCAAAATGTTTAGAAAAAGAAATGCTCTACTAGTGTTTCTTGAGCACTACTACGTATACAAAGTAGGAAAAAAAATCAATTTAGCGTTTATATTGTGATTGTGTATGCTAATCTGTGTATTGATACGAGCATTGATCCTTTATATTTTCTCTTTATTCAAGTTCAGTCACTATTCATATATTTGTTATTTGAAAAAGGTGGTAACTAATGTTTTTACATATTCAAATTATATAATTATTTAAAGCTTGATAATTTATCCGATGTATATATGACTTTTAAAATTACAAACTTAACTTCGTCCCAAACCTGAAATAGTATTAGTAAAGGAAGTTTTCAATCACATCCTTTAAAATCCTTTTTCATTTTTTATTTTTTCTAAAAGGATAATTTGAATACAAAAAAGCTTGACAGTACTAACAATGTATATATTACTTTTCTGTATCAACAAAATTACTTGTAAACATTATGTATTATTTTGATAATATAGATATATAATGTTATTATTAATAATTTATGTTTTGCTAAATAAAAATTATATTAATAAAGACAAATCTAAAGTCAAATCATTAATATATGATAAAAAAATAATTCATGCTAGTTATAGGCGTGTCTAAATGACACTTCTATAAATGACAATTTTTATTCGAATATTTGGCCTGGGTGGTCGTCTTCCCACTTTGGAGGAAAGGTGAAAGCACTTCTATGAGACGCTCTTTTCAATAATTTTTTTATTCGCCTAAAATGTAATTTTTCTTCTATTTTTTTAAATATGTGATTTTAGTTCTTTATTTTTTAAATGAGATATTTTATATCTTATTTTAAAAAAATCTATAATTTTAATTCTTCTATTTTTAAATTGAAATATTTTTTTCTTCAAATTTTAAAATAACTGTGATTTTAATCTATTTTTTAATATCAGACTTGATTATATATTTTTTATTTATTTTTTAATAAATTAAGCTTATTAGAAATTAAATAATTTTTAAAAGTTAATGTGAATAATATAAATAAATATTTGTTAGTCAACATTTATAAAATATATAGATCAACCGTTGAAATTTTCATAAGGAATAAAATTATAGATTTTTTAAAAGTGAGGGACAAAAATATCTCAATCAAAAAATGAAAGACTAAAATCGTAAAATTTTTTAAAATAAGAAATAAAATATCTCAATTGAAAAATAGGTAAACTAAAATAGTAAATTTAAAAAAAATAAGGAAACAAAAATTACATTTTAATCTTTTATTATTAACTAACTTTATTGAAATTTGTATAAATGTATAAATGTTATATCTTATTTTATAATTTTTAATAAATTTAATCAATAAAAAATATTTAAAAATGTTGATAAATATATTGCTAATATTTCTCAACACATTTTGGTTTTCGGCTGGTTAACATAATTTTAAATAAGTCAAATTGTATTTTGAAGAATTGAATAGACATTTATTTTCACTCCACGAGTGTTTGTAGAAACTTCAAGGGTTGACGGATGCTATATATGGCCCCATTGGTTCTATACCTGGCTCTCCTTTTATGACCACTCATATTATATCATTAATTATCAGAGGGAAACAAAATACTACACTCTTGCTATTGGTTTTAAACCCCGTACGTCCAATCAATTTGTTGCTACGTTTCTGTTGTAATACACACACACATTGCGTTTCTGAAAATAAGATCTCAAGCCTTCAGAATTCACATTGGTTCTTCCCATTGTCAAAGCAAGGCATTAAAAGCAAACATAATTTTAATAAATTAAAGAGGGGTCTTTCTTCCCATTGCGTTTCCGAAAATAAGATATCAGCCTTCACAGTGGTCTTTTTAATTTCCTATTTATCACTTTTGGTGACAACAAGATATACTTTGAGTGACATCCTGTTCTGAAAATAGATTACATGTTCCGTGCAAGGATTGACTCTTAATATTAATGTTGTCGGGTGTGAACATTTCACAAAGCAAAACAATTAATATAGCAAATTGCATCCATATTCCAAGCTAATGCGTAGGTTTTCACACGACACTATCCTATCCTGAAATCTAGAGACGCAGTTTCATCACATGTGCCTAACACAGTAGCATAGCATGTACAAATTCTACTAAAATTTGACATTAGATAACTAGTATATTCTTTAAATACGGGACTTCCATTTTTTTCTTATGCATTTAGAAAATATATATCTATATTTATATTAATATATAAATTTAATTACTTGAAAATTTATAGATATTAATTAAAATTTTAACATTATAATAATCATTGATTTAATTTAATCTGATTTGATATTAATAAAGAATTAGATAATTCACATTAATACTCGTTATTATATATAACTTATGCACATATTTAAAATATTCTTATGATAATATTTTAATAATTTTCTGTTATCACAATTTTCGCTATTCAATTTAGATGTTATAGTAATTTGATTTAGTTTTATTTAGTATACCTATAATTTAGATGTTGCAATTTAGTATATTTTGTTTTTTAATTTAATTTTATTAAAAATTTAAATATAATAATAATAATAATAAATTTAAGTATTTTAATTAAACAAGAATACACTCTAATGTTCAGATTGTTAAGTAAGTGTTTAACATTTTTTTTTTCAATTTCTGTTAAGTTTTGGCCTAGGAAGTACCACTTTTATTGATAAAAATATATATTTAAGCAACATTTTTTATATGAACAATAATTCTTGTATGAGAAATGTCACATTGCAAATATTCCAACGACAACTTTTACTAAGCAACACGTGTTATTTCTGAAAAACTCACATAAGTAATTGCATTGTAAATGCTTTAATAACAATAAAAAAAATATTATGTGCCTAATTAGGCACATGGGTTACGAATGCCTAACTTATGAAGTAATCAAATTCTCTTAATTAGGATCATGGAAATAATATTTGGTGTAATTAGGCATAATCATCTCTTTTGATTCTTAATCCGTAGATATAATTATGCTCAATTTGGAATCAAATTACACTTATTTGCAGATGAAATTATTTACAACTCTTTTTCTAAGTTTTTTTTTTTGACAAACACCCTTTTCAAGTTAGAATATATATATGAGTTGTGAATGTCTTACTTCTGTACAAAGAAAGTAATCAAATTACTTTCTTCTTCATGGCTTTAGTTTTGTCCATGAGTTGGATATGAGATGACACATGAATGACTGTGAAGATATCATATATAATCAAATATCAATGATTAAGATTTAATGTCATATAATCACTTAAATCTCAAATCTTCATATATATATATATATATATATGCGCTTCAAAGGATCACCCTAAAAGCTTACATTACTGAATTGAAACTGGTAGCAATATGATTGTGTGCAACATCACCTAACGGGGGAGTGAGCAATGTGGGAATGGAAAACTTTGTGGGAAGTGAAGATTAATGAAAAGGGTCTTATTAACTACTAAGAAAATTAATGCTAAAAGATACACAAGGACATGCTATAACGTATTTGTGTATGATTTTTATAAGTTCAAGGTAGAGTAGATTGTTTTGATATAATTTATAGAGGTTAAAAGAGAATTGCTTGACTGGCTAAGATGAACAAAAATATAAATGAAAATGTTATTACTCCACTACTACAAAAGATGCTTTTTACGTCGGTTAAAATAGGCATTTTACGTCGGTTTTTAACCGTTGTTGTAGGAAATATTGTAAAATGTTTTTACTTTTTATGACGGTTCAATAAACAACCATCTTAGAGAAATGATATATTTAACTATAAACCGTCTTAGAAGGATATACTTTCTAAAACAGTTCTTTAGAGAACTGTCTTAGAATACATTTTTTTTTAAAAAAATTTAAAAATATGTAGAAGATTCTAAGACGGTTTTCAAAAAACAGTCTAAGAATGTGTTTTTTTTTTAAAAAAATAAACTATAGTAATGTATGCACTAGGCAAAGAATTTGTATGTGTCTGCTAAAATATTGACAAAATGATTCACATGATGCAGTTTAAGGGGGGAGGGAGCAATTTAACTATAGTAATGTGTTCCTTCAAATAAACAAAAACAAGTGTTCAGAAACATCTAATGAGGCTTGGTTTGTTTTATAGGTGCACATTCTTGCAATCAGCTGTTTTGTTGAAGGAACAAATTTCTACTTCAAAAAATTGCTTTTGAACACGAGATTTTCATATTTTTGGCCATGAAATATCTAATAAAAACAGGCATTAAGTCATTCTAAACTTATTCACTAAAGATCTAAAATATGACCAAGCCATAAAACATGAATTACCATTACACTAGAAAAGGGAGCAAGATTCTGCATCTTTGAGCTGGTCTGTGAAAGAGGAATGTGACCTCCGATTGTTAATAATATCATTCAAAGAAAATATAAAGTTAATTAGATAATTAAGAAAGAAGAAAAGAAGAAAAAGATGACGAATTCGATTTTTTCTATTAACAAAAGTTAACTATATTAGTCATTAATTAATATTTATCGATAAAAAATAATATCATTCAGAATTATAAGATGTTCTATGCATGTATTTCTAACAAGGTACATAATGTACCTGAGCCTACTATTATGGCTTAGAAGCCTTCCTTTTGGCTTCATGTTAACTAACAAACATAATTAATTTTAGATTTAAATATACTTTTAGCCCTTTTAATTTAGTATTTTTTTGTTTTCTATTATTGTAATTTTTTTAATTTTAGTCATTCCAAGTTATATTTATTTTGGTTTTTTTTATCATATAGCGCATTAAATAGTGAAATTCCTTTATCTAAAATGTTATAAGGATAAAAAAAATATAATTTACAATAACTAAAAATAAAAAATAATTTTGCAAAAAAAAACGTTAAATTATCTTGACCAAGAAAATATTTAAGCCTTAATTCTATTAATGATATCGGAAAAAAATATTTTTTTAACATTTCTGAAATTTGATATCAATAGCATTTTAAGTTTTTTTTTGTTAAATTACAATTTTAGTTCTCTTTTAATTTTTAATCTGTGATTTTGATCGGTCAGTTTCTTTTTTGTGATTTTAGTTCACTATTTTCATAAAATTCATAATTTTAGTCTAATTGACAATTTTGCATATTTTTAATTTATTTTATTTTAGTCCAATTAAATATTATATTTAACAAATTTATTTAAGTTATCATTAAAAAATAATTGAATTTTTAAAATAAGAAATAAACATATACAAAATTGAATATTGACCAAAAATATAAAATTTTTAAAATGCAAGGACTAAAATCGTGAAAAAATGAGAACCGAAATCAGGTATAAAAAAATTAAAGAAGAACTAAAACACTACTACAAAAGCAAGTTTCTACAACAGCTATTCTAAGACGATTCTGTAGAACTGCCTTAGAAAACAACGCGGTGACATTTTTGTAATTATTGCCATTAAAATTGTTATTTACGTCGCGGGTTCTAAGACGGTCATAAGGAACCGTCTTAAAAACTCACATGATGGAAATTTTGTAAATACGTTGAATGAATATAAGGACGGTCCTGGTCTATGAACATCTTTGTTCATTGTGTAAAAAATTAAAACGGACTAGGTCACGCGCGCGCGTGCTATCCACCTCCCTGAAAAAGCTTACTTCTCTTGCCCTCTCGTTGTGCCTCTGCATCGTTGTCGCCATCCACCGTGCCGCTCGCCGTACCTCTATTGTCCCTCCGTCGTCACCGTGGTCGGCTGCCTGGGTTTTTTGGTGGTTCAAGTTCGCTTGGTTCATCTGTCGTACATATGGGTTTTTTGGTTAGTTTCGAAACGAACACGTTGCAAAGCCAAAGCGTATTTTTTACTTCAGTCAAGTCTTGGCGGAATCACTTTCAGGTCCGATTCCTCGTCCCAAACAATACAATAACCCAACCCAAGCGATTCGATTCAATAACACAACACGCACATTGGATTCCTCGTCCCAAACCCTAATCCCCAATTTCGATTCCAATTCCAACGAGATCCCAAGTAACACAGCAGAGCCCTAAATCCATGTTCAACTCCCCTGGCCTTTCTCTTGCACTTGTGAGATTCATTCATACCCTTTTTACCTTTTCCTTCTTATAAGTACTTTTTTTGGTTGGTTCTATTTACCTACTTTTCTTTTTCTTGTTTTGTTTTGGGAAAACACAGCAAAGTGATATAGATGGAAAAAGGGATGTGAACAGATTAATGCCCGAGAATTTCGAGCAGAATGGTTTGAGAAGGAACCGGGAAGAGGTGCATGAAAGCAGATCTGGCAGTGACAACATGGATGGTGGTTCTGGTGATGATTTTGATGTTGTCGACAACCCACCAAGGAAAAAACGCTATCACCGACACACTCATCAGCTGATTCAAGAGCTTGAATCGTAGGATGATGTTTTCATTTAAGAAAAAAAAATAATCTTTTTAAAGCTTTACTTTTTTTTTTGTGTGTGGAATTTTATTTTATGACTTTCTTTTGGAGGGGGTTTTTTATTCTGTGTTTTCTGGTGTTTTTTTAGGCTCTCCAATATGCACAAACTGCAATTGTGATTGTAGCATCAAGGGTTTTAAGGTCTCACAAAATTGTTGTTGCATTGGCTGCAATTGTTCACAGGGAGGGGTTGTGCACTTAGCTTGAACTAGTTGGGATTTTTTCAAAGCAGAATTAGGCTAGTAATGTCATTGCATCATTTCTTTGTCAGCTATCCCCTGATTCATTAAGTAATTTGAGGTATTTTATGGATTTTATGTTTACGTATGGAGACTGTGTTTGGATAATGGCTCTGAATGAACATCCATCAGTGTTTGCTGGAAATATTATGCACTCAAGAGTATCACTTGCGAAATATTGCATCTAACTCTGAACTGTGAAAAATATAGGTTCCGGAAATGGAAGGCAAGACTGAAAGTCATATGACATCAGCAGCAACCTTTGTGGAAGGGGGTTCAAGAAGCTTGTGATGATGCTTGCAGCATATGCTTTGAAGATTTTTGCAAAAGTGATCCTGCCATTGTAATATGCAGCTTTTTCGCTTTCCTCTTTCCTTTTGACATAGAATTATAGGCAGGGATGGCTTCATTTGAAAAACATTTGTTTACTCCTTTTCCTTGTATTTGTTTTCAGGTCACTAATTGCAAGCATGAGTTCCACCTGTAGTGCATTCTTGAATGGTACGTTTTAATATTTTTTCATGTGTGTCTTTCACAAAACAAATATATTTAGTGTTATTTTTACCTCTATGTTGTCATAGGGTAATATATTTTTGGTTCAATTGGTTCCTGTGTATTAAAATGGCTTCTAGCTTTCGGCATTCTCATGAAAAGTTAGAATTTGAAGTCTAATAAATGCATTGTTTTGGACAAGGTGCTATACTAACCACCTACAAAATTGGTAGCAGCTCTAAATGAAAGCAAAATAGAAATAAGAACTTTTGAAATAGTTTGATGGATATGGTTCTGTCACTATTCATCTGTGTATGTGTTGTCTGGATTTTTTATATGGCTAGGGGCCATGTTCACTGTTGAAAATGTTGTTATTTCCATATATATATATATATATATATATATATATATATATATATATATATATGTGTGTGTGTGTGTGTGTGTGTGTGTGTGTGGAAGTTTCTGATCATGGTCGTCCACATTTCTTAGTATACTCAACTCAGCCTAGTGCACCACCATCAGCTGCAGGAGGGGGAAGTGAACCAGCTGCAATTGCTGTAGGAAGTCCATCTACCCCACTTACATTTGATGGAAATGAGCAATCATCACTACAGCAGATCCCCTATGTTCAAACTCGGAGTTCTTCTTTAACTTCTGCCTCTACTGCCGCAACAACAAATCTTCAAGGAGTTCACTCTAATGATAGGTAGTTAGACTCTAATATTTTTTTTCTTGTTATCATTATTAGTGTGCATGTGAAGTTATATGTTGTATATTTACTTCATTGTAGAAGTTTTGCCTCTCATTCTTTTCCTGCAAGCCAAGACAGAGCACATCCATCAGAACAATCACTCTCTGATTCTCTGCGCTCCAGATTTAATGCAGTATCCATGAGGTATGATTTCTTGGAAACCTTGTGTATGTAAAACTCTATGTTTTTGTTAAGTCAACTTATCTAATATTAAATTGTGTTGTGACAAAGATACAAAGAATCAATTTCGAAGGGCACAAGGGGATGGAAGGAGAGGCTAATATACTCTTATCTCACAGTATTTTAATAATTTACATTTTTAAAAATATAAATATTAAATTATCATATTTTTCAAAGTAAATATTTATTATCATATAAGAAATAATTGATTTTTTTTCTAAATAATTTGATATAAATTACGATTATGATTGTGACTACGTAAATGGCATGTGTACTGATTAGATTTCTCCCCTAATACAGTTACGGGTCAGATTTAATGTACTAATTAGGCAGCTATAATATTTTCAAGAGACATCCTTTCTAAAGCAGCCCACCACAAAAAAAAACATGAATAATTAAGCATGTAACTTTTTGTGTGGTTCCTTTTAGTATTTAATTTAATGCATTATGAACATGCATACACGTATGTTTAATTAATTAGTTTCTTTGTGCATAAACATTGTATGTCACTATATTAAATAAGTTACAAAACTCACAATATTTTTGACAAATAAAAAAATAGATGCTAAATAACTGATATGATTATGTGATTTTCTTCTATTATTCACATTATGGCCTCTAGACTTGGTTGTGTTCTTCTTTCCAATTAACAAATTAAATTGAATTGATGTTTTTGATTGCTATGTTATCATTTAGTACTTGTGGTTTACGAAAATTAATATAAATTAGACCAACACCGTCTGATAATGTATTTTTTTTGAAGTAGTCAAGCATAACGTTTTATTATATGTTTAATTTTTTTATTATTTATTACTTTTATTTTAAATATTTTATTTAAAATACAAGTTGAGTCTATAATGAATCAAGGTTTGTATTCTTTTGAGAAAAATATCTATAACCCGTGTCTAACGGTGTCTCAAATAAAATTGCTTCCGAATAAGAATACTTGTAGAAAATTAAGAAAATAAAATAAAGATGTTATTTAATTATTTAACAGTGCAAACAAAATTTAAACAAATAATATATCAACGAATGTTACAAAAGCTATTTTTTCAGATCAGTATTTTAACTAATGCATTCAATAAGATAAGATTTGAATAAGACTTTACTTAAAAAATCAAGTTAATGACTTGTTGGTGGAGGAATTGGTATTTATTTTTATAAATTAAATTCATATCAGATAAATTTTTATAAATTCATTATAAATAAAATTGAAAATAATTAAATATTTTTAAATTTGAAAATTATATTTAAAATTTATGATAATTAAAATAGTTTAAATTTGTAATAACTTATGATATTTAAAAATAGTCTTGTATTGTAATTTAAATTTTAATATAATGTTATTTGCATATAATTTAATTAATAACACTTTTCCCTCTTGATTAGGTTAAACAAAAAAGAAAGTTCTTAACAAGTATCTAAGTCTCGTTTAATTAGCAAATCTTAAAGATTAAGTTTTTCATCCTAACGCGTTTTAATATAAAAATTATTGTTAGAATTAATTAAAATATGTATATTCTACAAGTTCAAAATTATTTTTAATTTTCATCAAGTTTAAGAAAATGTTGTCAACATTTGTTTCTAACTTCAATGTTAATACAACCTCTTGCATTTTTTTAATTTTAAATTTTAGCATGATGAATATAACTTTTTTGCAATTAAAGAACAATAATTTATATTTGAACTACTATTTTGAAGCATCCATGCTTCCTTGGCTAAACAAGAAATCCCTTGAAAACACATCCTCCCATGTTGACAGAGGTTTGATACACACACTGATCATCTTAAGCGTCCATTGCGCTCACTCTCACACACCGAAACACGGCCGAAGTGCTCACTTTAGTTGTTAATTATTTTAGTTATGTTATCCTTAGAGAATCCATATTCCTTGAAAGAAATGACTGACAAACAAAAAGAAAATTACTTATCAATTGCCAACCTATGTTATAAATTATAAATATATTGTCAAATATCTTTGCTTCTACTGGTCATATAAAAAGGTTTAGATTTCTATACATTGGTCTAGAGTTATTTAATGGTGATAAGGTTACAAATATAGTTACATCTAAGGTTAAACGTATGTCATGGTACATTTCTTGGTCTCATTGTGCACTTCTATTTTCATATTTATTTTAATGATTCATGACAATGTATATGCCTTTAAAATATTAACCTGGATAGGTTGTAATTATCATAGGAATTTTTACTATTGGCCTATTTTATTCTGTTGTAGAGCTTTGCAAAGCCCCCTTGTCCCCTTATATCCCCCTTCTATTGTTTGGTTTAACTACTGTTAATTACCTGTTCCAAATATTTTTTTACTGTCATATAGATGGCTATGATATGTTTAAGTTAAGGATTTTGTTGTTGTTTTTGTGTATATGACTATAACATGTATACAACTCCATGCCGAGATGGCTCTTCAAACTTCCCGAGCATTGGAGTCAGTAAGAAGTTCACTCAAAGTGACCATTAAAATTGCCTACTTAAATGGGGATTAGTGAGGCTTCTAGTTGTGATTAAGTCTCTGAATTTGTTTGCATCATATTTATCTCTAACAATCTAACTAAATTTGTTCCTCGGTTAGATTGGAAGATGTTTTCAATTTAATATTGTTGACAATTAAACTTATTACATACATGCATTCCGCTTACAAATTGTATTGTAATGGATATATATATTGATTTTTTCACCTTTGTTGTAGTTAATGATTTTATTTATGTTGAAAATGATTTTGATAGTTTTGGTTCTCATCAATGTTGAAAATGATTAAAGGTACAATAGAGCAAAAAAAAAAAAAAACCAAAAAAAATTGGAAAAAAATGCCAAAACAAAAAAAAAGTGTCGTAGAAAGGTTATTCAACAATCGTCGTAGAAAGCCATTGAATATAGACAAATACAAAGACGGTCCCTCATAACCCGTCGTAGTAGGATGAACTTTCTAAGACGGTTATATCAAAACCGTCGTAGAAAGGCATGTCACCATACATGCATATTTAGACGGTTAAGTTGATAATCGTCGTAGATTGCAACGACATATTACAACGGTTATATGATAACCATCGTGGAAAGTGATGTATACAACGACGATTCTGTAGACCGTCTTTATAACTTTTTTACCTTTTACGACGGTTCAAAATCGTCATAAAATGTACAATTTAACCGACTTAAAAAGTGAATTTTCCAGTAGTGAAAAACAATTAGTTATTTTATTAAATAATAGGGTGAGTTAATTAAGATTTATTTATATTTTGCAATAAAATATTCGAATTTTTCTTCACTGCTTTTATTCAAGATACGAAATAAGAGCTTGCATTTCATGTATATAAACAAAGAAAGTGAAATTTGTTATGCACTGAGATAAGTCAAATTGATCAATGACAAGATATATGAAGTGTAAAAGAACTCGTTAATAAGTTGCACGTAAAAACATATGTAGTACATTACAAAAAGAAAAATGAATATACCTTGAAGTATATATACTAGGGGAGATTACTTGATATCCCAAAGTAGGTTATCCTTTCTCTAAATTCAATTGCTGCTCAAAAATTGAAATAGAATCACCAAGTTAAGCTCATATTAAACACATTTTTCTCATACTTATTGTTTTTGTTAACAACAGGTTTCTAAACTTGACCCATTGATACTTGACCTGTATTCCCTATCCATGCAGATTGCAATCCTGCACGTTGTGATGATGACGATGGTCCATCATCGATGCCAAATGCATATGTTTTTTCAGTAACCACAGAATCACTGCAACAATTTTGAACATAAAATGAGTCATAAGAAGTGGGAACTGCACCCTGGCCACACAATAATAACACGATTCTGTATCCAAGTGCTTGTAGGCACAATAAAAAAAGACAATATTTTATGCTACTAAAGATAGATAAAAGAGGAATAGCCTCATAACAAAATAGTCAAATACTTTAGGACTACATATGTAATATATTCTCTATATAGTTAAATGTTACAAATAGAAGTTGCAAAAAACATCATATAAAAACTACTAACAGTCCATTTTCAACCAATTTCATTTCAAAACTAAAATACTCACTGTTCATAATACTCAGCACAAAAAGATCAATGTACATAAAGTATCCAAAGAATAATTGGCACATAATTGGCACATAATCATCTACTGTTTGAGAAATATATTAAACTGATACACAAAATAGATTGTAAGAGCTGGATGCCAAGATAGCCTACTTCTTTTCAAAATAAATTGAAGGATTTTCCCTTTTGTATTAACCTCAGTAGATGGTCAGACTTGGTTTTCAATTTCGTCTTATTTCCCAGCACACTAGGTGCAGAAGATGTGGACCCTCCAAAAGTGGGTGCCCCATTTTCTTTCTTGTATATAGGCTTCCCCTGTAGACCATAATCTGGCCTCCCAAAACAGGGCAGAAATTTAAATAATCATTATAATAACTACAACAATAATAGTGACAGATACTATAAATTTCATTAAATATACAGTCCAGAGCAATTTATCAGTTCAACACCTATCATCCACATTGTGGAAGCAAAGCTTCATGATGAATCAACAATGATTCAAAGGTGTTTTGATGATAACAATGATGACAACAAAAGATGATGACAAAAGTGATGAACAAAAAGCTCAAGTGAATCAAAGAACATCCATCTCAAGAATCAAGATTCAAGATTCAAGTTCAAGAATCAAGAAGAATTCAAGACTCAAGAAGAAAGCCTACAAACAAAGATTCAAGATCTCAAGAATCAAGATCAAGATTCAAGATCTCAAGAATCAAGATCAAGATTCAAGAATCAAGAATCAAGACTCAAGATCTCAAGAATCAAGATCAAGATTCAAGACTCAAGATCTCAAGAATCAAGATCAAGACTCAAGACTCAAGATTCAAGAATGAAGAAAAGACTCAATCAAGATAAGTATTAAAAAGTTTTTTCAAAACTTTGAATAGCACATGAGTTTTTGACAAAACCTTTACCAAAAAGTTTTTACTCTCTGGTAATCGATTACCATATTGTTGTAATCGATTACCAGTAGTAAAATGAGTTTGAAAAAGTTTTCAAACTGAATTTACAACGTTCCAAATATTTTCAAAAGACTTTAATCGATTACAATGTTTTGGTAATCGATTACCAGTGTCCTTGAACGTTGAAATTCAAATTTAAAAGTGAAGAGTCACATGATTTCACTCAAAAGCTTTGTGTAATCGATTACACTTATTTGGTAATCGATTACCAGTGTTTGTTTTTGAAAAATCTAAAGATGTAACTCTTCAAAAAGGTTTTGACTTTTTCAAATGGGTTTTAAGTTTTTCTAAAAAGTTATAACTCTTCTGAATGACATTCTTGACCAGACATGAAGAGTCTATAAAAGCAAGGCTTTGTTTTGTATTCAAAATTAAGTCTTTCTAAACAATCTCATACAATCCTTTACAAGCCTTGAATCTCTTTGAATCTCTTTGAAACTTCTTCTTCTTCTTTGTACCAAAAGCTTTCTGAAGTTTTCTGGTTTTCTAAACCTTGAAAACTTGTGCTATTCATCTTTTCATTCTCTTCTCCCTTTGCCAAAAAGAATTTGCCAAGGACTAACCGCCTGAATTCTTTTTGTGTCTCTCTTCTCTCTTTTCCAAAAGAACAAGGGACTAACCGCCTGAATTCTTTTGTGTCTCCCTTCTCCCTGGTCAAAGAATTCAAAACGACACAGTCTGAGAATTCTTTTGATTCTTCCCATTCCCTAATACAAAAGCGTTCAAAGGTTTAACCGCCTGAGAATTCTTTTGTATCCCCATTCACAAAGTATCAAAGGTGTAACAGCCTGAGATCTTTGTCTTAACACATTGGAGGGTACATCCTTTGTGGCAAAAGTAGAGGGGACATCTACTTGGGTTTGACTGAGAACAAGAGAGGGTTCATCTCTTGTGGATCAGTTCTAGTGTAGGATACATCCACTAGGTTCAAAGAGAACAAGGGAGGGTACATCCCTTGTGGATTTTTGCTTGTAAAAGGTTTTTTTCAAGGTTGAAAGAAATCCCAAGGGCCGCAGGTCGCTTGGGGACTGGAGGTAGGCACGGGTTGTTGCCGAACCAGTATAAAAACTCTTGTGTGTTTGTTTCCTTCTTCCCTACTCTTTTACTTTCCGTTGTGCATTTAATTTCCGCTTTTACTTTCTGTTAAGTTTCTCTTCTACTTCATATTCTCTTAACAACATAAGTAAAAGCCTTAAAAGAGTAATTTTTAATCGGTAAAGTTTTAGGAATAATTAATTCAACCCCCCTTCTTAATTATTCTGAGGTCGCTCGATCCAACACACATATCATTGCTGCCGAATTGGTTGGCACCACCATGTCCACCATAACGATCTGTGCCAGCCCTACCACCACCACGACTAGATGTGTTGTTTGTCCCACTCCCAGGAGACCTAGAATCTGTAGGGTACTTAATCTGAACCAACAAGGGCAAGAACAGGTAAAAATAACACAGATAAACTAAAACAAAATATCAAAAACAAGATAAGTGTAGGGACAGTTAGCAGAAACAAATGCTCAAGTCGAAGTGTCAAACCAACTCATCATATCCACCTACAAACTTAGCACACAGATTCACCTACTGTCAACTTATAAACCTACACACATGCCACATGACATAGCAGTAGAACACACTCAGGGAAGAAGAAACAAAATTGATTATTTGAATACATTATCAAGCATAAAATCAATTCTTTTTTTTTCAAGATAACATAAAACCAATTCTGAATAGCTGAAACAAACAAAAACAAAAAAAAGCGTGCACCTATTTTTTCTTTTCTCGCTTGCTCTTCACCTCATGAAAAGGATCTACACAATTAACAAACCTAACATTATATAACATCTATTACAACACCCTTCACCACAAAATCACACTCCACATCCAAAAAAAAACACACGAATTATTCTCGCTCAGTTATTTCTCACTTTCGCATCATGCGCAAGCGAGCAAAGCAATAGCCTTGAAACATAGAACAAAGGTATTTTGCGTTTCGTTCCAAGTGAAAGAAAAACAGCTAAAACCTCAAAATAGAAAACAAAGAGAGATTGAAATAGAGAGAGAGGGGAGGGAAACCTTGTGAGAGGAGACGACTAACAGCTTTGTTAGGGTCCATGTTACAGTCTTTGAGCGTGGCATAGATCTTGTGATTGGGGAAATTGGAGACAATCTCCTTCAAGCTCTGAACCATCTTCCGCGACGACACCGGAATCGTCGCCGACAGTGCCTTGCCGTCGCCATTGTTGTGGCTGCCACCGCCCTTCCCACTCATCGTCTTTCTCTCTCACACATTCTTTCTTGCACCACCAGACTAGCTAGGATTCCGCCGCGACAACAACCGGAAAGAAGAAAACCTCTCGCTCACTCGAACACTCCTCTCACTCTACAATATGCAACCATAAAGCGAAACCCCTTCTTGCTCTCCCCCGAGAGAAGAAGGCCAGCACAGGTGAGTTAGGGATTTTAAAAGGTTAGGCAGTGACAATTTTGTAATTAAAGGGAATGAAAACTAAGACAGTTTTATTTAAGACCATCTTAGTTTTCATTCCCTTTAATTACAAAATTGCCACCGTGTCACATTCTAAGACGGATCTTCATAACTATCTTAGAATGTGTGTCGTAAAAATAAGTTTTTTAGTTATGCTCCTTCAAAGCTTATTGATATGATCCAGCAAGGGTCCAATGACTTCAAATATCTTATGCAATGGATGAAAGGTCCAATGACTAAAGTGAGACCGAAAAAAATTAAGAAACCTTTTCAAAGCTTAGTCATGCAAGTGCCCAAATCAAGAATTGTCTCATTTGTAGAACTTGAAGATAAATTCAAATGATATGAACACGAAAACAGGATGGATTGCCTTGAAGTTTTCAAAAAGTTGAAATTGACTTAGTTTTCTCTTAGAGAAGGATATTGATGTCACACTCAAGAAATATGTGAAAAGATGAGTGATAAGTCATAGATTTGATCGCCACAAGTTGCCTTAATAAAATCAAATTCAGTCATTTACCCAAGAATCAAGGTAAACTCTCACAAAAAGAGCACTACTAGAAAAAGTAGATTTAACATTGTCACTTTAACATCGGTTTTGAGAAAAACCGATGTTAAGGTTACCACGGTGACATAATTGTAATTAATGTGTAGTAGTTAACATCGGTTTTCTAAAAAATCGATGTTAATTAATTGACGTTAACATCGGTTTTTGAAAAACCGATGTTAACATTAAATTGATAACATCGGTATTTTAATAACCAATGTTATCGTCAGTTAATTAACATCGGTTTTGAGATAACCGATTTTAACATAAGATAGATTAACATCGGTTTCTTCTAGAAAACCGATGTTAATGTTAACATCATTTAGTTAACATCAGTTTTGTATTGATAACCGATATTGTACTTACATTTTAAAATATTAGAACGCGAGCCCTATTTTGCTCGCGCTCTGTTTTTCTCCATCGAAGGTTCTTCTTCTTCGCGACTGTTTTTCTCCATCGAAGGTACGTCACACTGCAACCTAATCGCACTATTTTAAAATGTTTGTCTCTGCAACCTAATCGAGACCGTGACACTGCAACCTAATCGTGATTGTTCTTTTCCATTTAAGGTTCTTCTTCACGCTCTGTTCTTCTCCATCGAAGGTTCTTCTTCTTCGTGACTGTTTGTCTCTGCAACCTAATCGAGACTGACACTGCAACCTAATCGAGACTGACACTGCAACCTAATCGTGACTATTCTTCTCCATCGAAGATTCTTCTTCGTGCTCTGTTCTTCTCCATCGAAGGTACATTTTGTGACTCTTTGTTCTCTTTACCATGTTGTATTGAGTACCATAGGTGAGTTTGGGGAACTCGTGCTCACTACAATTATTTTTAAAGGCTAGACACACTGATTCTCTCAAGCACTCTAATGAAATGGCAAGTGCACGAGTGCCCAAATCTGAAACCTAGTACACTAGAAATCACCAAGTCAAACATATTTCCATTTTGGACAACAAGATAATAAAGAAGGGAATGTGGAAGAGTATATAACATTATATTTAGAGCATTAGTATAAATAAAGGTCAATGCTTGACAATTGGTTTCCCTATGTTCTTATTCCATCGTGTATTCTAATATTATGATTTGTATCCTTGGCTAGTTATATTAGTACAAATAAATAAAGGCCAATGCTTTACATTTAATCATCACATTACATCTTATTCCAATACATCACAGCACAAAGTAAATATTTTTCAAAATCTCTCATAATTCCAACATGGTATCAGAGTAGTATCATCCTTCGTGATTTGTCCCGCCATTATTATTATCCTACCTAGTGTTCCCTAAAAAATGGAGCTCTCTTTATTTTCATGCCTTTTCACCTTCAAAATTAGTTTTTCCTATTTAATTGTTTACTGCCAAGTAGACTCTTCCATCTTTGTTTATAAGTTGACAATCAACCTCATAGACCCTGCCTATCTCCAACACCTTCATTGTGCTCAGATATGTTATCCAGAGCCCAGCCTAACATCATTTGCCACTGCACACTGTTGTCCACCATTGACTAAGGTACCCTCTCTAACTGGCTACCTTACCAAAAGATTTCCCATCCAAAGTTTGTCCAAAACCTAGAATCTCATAGCTAAGGGACTGCTCATGTGCTCTTAAGTATGCATTTTATGCCTTGCCAGCATGTGAAGGCCATGCATTACCCTGCCAAAATTTTTTTGTCTCACTGCTTCTACCATTCTGTTTGCTGGCATCCCCTAGGTCTGTTCTAAGGTTCAACCAGTCCTTGCTTGGTTTTAGTTTGTATATTAAGACCTCTATTTGATCCATATTTCTTTTGTTTGCTTGGAGGCTTGCTTGTTGTTGTCTATGACCCTGCTGTAGAAGCAAGCTTCATGATGAATCAAGATTGATTCAAGGAGTTTTGATGATAACAAAGATGATGACAAAAATCTCAAAAGTCAAGATCACTTCATGATAACAAAGATGATGACATTCAAGAATGAGTTCAAGATTGAGTCAAGAACACTTCAAAGATCAAGAGGAAATTTGATTTCAAGAATCAAGAATCAAGATTCAAGATTCAAGATTCAAGAATAATCAAGATCAAGATTCAAGACTCAAAGATTCAAGAATCAAGAGAAGACTTAATCAAGATAAGTATTAAAAAGTTTTTCAAAACTTTGAGTAGCACAAGAAGTTTTCACAAAATCATTTCCAAAGAGTTTTACTCTCTGGTAATCGATTACTAGATTATAGTATCAATTACCAGTGGTTTTAAAACGTTAAGATTTTCAAAATTCAAAATGAAGAGTCACATTTGTTGATGTGTAATCGATTACACTTTATGGTAATCGATTACCAGGGACTGTTTTCGAAAAATTCATTTCCAAAAGTCACATTTCTTCAAGTGACTTGTTTTTGAAGATTCTTTCAAAAGTCATATCTTTTTAAGTGATTAGTTTTAAAGGAATTGCCAAGAGTTACAAGTTTTGACTTGAGTCATCAAAAAAATATAAATATGTGACCTTGGCATGAAACATTTTAACAATCACATTCATCTCAATCATCTCTTTCAATTATCTTTCAATATTTTCTTTCATCTCTTTCAACAGTTTTTATGTTTCATCTTCTCTTCATCTTTCTAAAAGTTTTTGTTCAATACTTTCTCTTCCAAGAAAAGTTCTTTGTTCAAAAACTTGTGCTATTCATCTTTTTCATTCCCTTCTCCCTTTGCCAAAAAGAATTCGCCAAGGACTAACTGCCTGAATTCTTTTTGTGTCTCTCTTCTCTCTTTTCCAAAAGAACAAAGGACTAACCGCCTGAATTCTTTTGTGTCTCCCTTCTCCCTTGTCAAAGAATTCAAAACGACATAGTCTGAGAATTCTTTTGATTCTTCCCTTTCCCTTATACAAAAGTTTTCAAAGGACTAACCGCCTGAGAATTCTTTTGTATCCCCATTCACAAAGTATCAAAGGTTTAACTGTCTGAGATCTTTGTCTTAACACATTGGAGGGTACATCCTTTGTGGTACAAGTAGAGGGTACATCTACTTGGATTGTTGACTGAGAACAAGAGAGGGTACATCCCTTGTAGATTAGTTCTAGTGGAGGGTACATCCACTAGGTTCAAAGAGAACAAGGGAGGGTACATCCCTTGAGGACTGGATGTAGGCACAGGTTATTACCGAACCAGTATAAAAACTCTTGTGTGTTTGTCTCCTTCTTCCCTACTCTTTTACTTTCCGCTGTACATTTTAATTTCCACTTTTACTTTTGGTTAACTTCTCTTCTACTCCTTATTCTCTTAACAACATAAGTAAAAGCCTTAGAAGAGTAAATTTTTAATTAGTAAAGGTTTAGGAATAATTAATTCAACCCCCCCCCCCCTTAATTATTCTGAGGCCACTCGATCCAACACCTGTTGTATGTGAGTTTTCCTCTCAATGTCTCCATTGTTCTAGCCCTAACATCTTTCCATGTGTAAGCACAACAACAACAAACAACAATCAAAACTTTACCTATTAAATTTACTCCTATTTTTTCATTGTGTAATCCAACTCATAGCGATCATAATCTTTCTATTGTTCTTTGCATGAACAAACAATGTCTATTTTTATTCATAGGCCATCACACTCATCACTCAAGATGTTCATAGTTAAGGTCTTTGATCGAGGTCATACCCGAATCAAATAAACATTAAAAATGCAGTATCTAGGAAGTGATCCTAGGTCGTCTCCCAACGAGCAATGATCAACCAAACGTTCATAACAGATAATAATAAAACAGTAACGAATTGGGGGGGGGTGTTTGTTTTTGTAAATTAAACAGCAAGCAAATTTGAATTAGAAAATAACAGAATTAAAACATGTTGTTTCCCCTTGATTCACAAGTAAGTCTCTTATCCTAGGTTACGAGAATTTATCCTTAATCAGTTCAACCACTTAATCCAATCCTAAATTAAATTACTAAGCAAAAATTAACATAAGGCTGTCATTTTGTGATTAAGCAACACATACACCAATTAACCATGAATGAAATTGATCATTAAGCATGAACGTAAATTAAGCGCAGAGACAATTAATCAAGCACTAAGCATGCATGGATTAATAGCAACAAATACAGAGTAATTGGTGAAGAGGAAAAACTGATCATAATTCAATATTAATAACAAAACCTCAAAGAGAGTTGTGCTTGATCCTCAAGAGAAAACAACGCTGGAGACTTAGTCTTCCATTAATCAGCAGAAAACGAAATTGTAGATTGAAGCAGAAACAAAATTGCAGAAAACGAATTTTATTCTACGTGAACAGTGTGCATGAATAGTAAAAACTGGAATTCTAAAATCCTAGAATTATTCTCCTCTTCGAAAAAACTCCCAAAACTAAAACCCTGGTGCTGTTATATAGGTTCTCAGCCCCAAAGCTTACAAATCTATTTTAAATCCAAGCCCATAAACGAAAAAAAAAAAAAATCTGGACAAGATAAGATAAGATTGGATGAAATAAAATCTAGATGAAATAAAATCTGGATAAGATAGATTTGATAAAATAAAATTGTCTACTCTCTTCAAGTCCAAGCCCAATTCTGGATTCAAACCCAATTGCTTATAATTCTTCTGAAATTAAATTAAAAACACAAAATTAGTCAAGTAGGCCCAAATGATAAAACTGTATAATTAATTCGAGAATTAAGGCTAATCAGTAATTAAATGGTGACAAAATGGGTTAAGAAACAGGAGAAAATAATGACACATCAGTCCTCTCTAGATATTCACTATTCTTGGCTTCTTGCCAACATTTTTCTCTTACATTGTGATTCTCGAGGAAATTACAGAGCAATCTGTGTTGTTTGGGGTTAATCAGGATCAGTTTGTGTTTGACAAAATATTTACAGGACTACAAAGAAAGTTTCCTGATGCTTAGTTTGGTTGCATTAGTGGAGTTGTGACAGGTTTTGGCCTTCACAAATGCCCATATCATTTGAAATTTAACTTCCACATTGCTACACCTATAAACCATAAATTTGCTTAGTTTGTGGGTTGACACAAAGGGTCAATGTAAACAACTGCACCTTCATCCTTATATTTCAATTGTGTAAGTTTAATCTTATAATTTTAAACCAATGTCAATGTAAGGCCCACTTCAATTAGTTTCATTCGTAATGTACAATAAAAATTGATCCAACAATTTTGATTAGAGTTACCAAGATCAATAGCATACTAGTAGCTCCTCAAGAAAACAAAAGTATGCAAGCATGCTGACCAAGACAAGTACTGATACATCCAGCCATATCCTGCATAGTACATTATGATTATGAAGTTAGCCATTGCCTAGTGAATTATCACAAGGTTGTAGACCCGACAAAGCATTGTTTGTTGATAAGTGTGTGACATTGTTCAAATTCAGACATAACTAGCACATCATCTATTACAGAACCCAACAGACATAACTTGTTATTTAGCCTTCACAAATTCCCATATCATTTGAAATTTAACATCCACACTGTTACACCTATAAATCATAAATCTGCTTAGTTTGTGGGTTGTGATATTAATTGGTATGATTAAAAGCCAAGACTGCGTCAAGCTTGTCATAGTCCGACAATTTAGTACTGATCCTTTTTGCCACTAAAATCTGTTTATGAGAGTAAAGTTTGACATAAACTCAGTCGCTGACGGTGACTTCCTTCCTATTAGTATCAATATTGTTCGTCATAGTTTGTTGTGCCCATGATATGTTGTATTTGATCTACTTGAGTGCCTCATATGTATCCTTCACCCAACATCTTAGCAACAACAGTAGAACTGCTAGTTAAGCCTCTAGTGGTATTATTCCCATACTTTTTATATTCTAGCAACTACTATTAAATATCCAAGGGTTCCAATTAAGCCAAAAATTAGGCTTGCTATTGCTATCACTCTGTGTGTTGGGCTGTTGAGAGCTGTCATAGAGCTGACCATTGATTGTTTTTGTTTGGTACTATTCACAATCAATGTGGCACATAAATAAACAAAAATAAAAGGCAGCATACAACAATATTGCCACACCTTAATTGTCTGCATCAAGTTAATGTATGACCATGAAGTGAGAGTCATACTGTTGATAAAAGGCTTTAAATACACTGTGGCTAATTGGCCTATGCTTTTTTTTTCTTTCAGGTTATCATTTACTACTGCTAATTGGCGTTACTGTGGAAGCTCTTTGATTATAGCAACTCCAGGTACATGCATACAGACTACTATGTATATATATTATGACACACTACTATTTTGACATTTGTCTCAATATTTATATACACATATACTGGTGTTAGATTTAAAAACAATTGATTGAAGTCTACACCAATTTGAGAGTATTAAGAGTGTGAAGCTAAGAAATTGATTGTGGGGCACAACCCCTCTGGACTTAATAAGCTGCAAAAGCTTAAAACCTTCACTTATCCTATTAGTGAGGCACAACCCTTACATCAAAATTTGAAAAGTGTAATTCAAATATTACCAAAAGATTAATTTACTAATAGGTCATTGTAAGAGCTTAAAACCTTCAACTATCCTATTAATAATTAAATTCCAGGTATAAGCCTAACAAATTCACGAGGTTAGCTAGTAGCTCATGGGCTTTGTTAGGTGAAATTCCATTTTTATCATTCTCTAGCCTTTTAAGTTGAGAACAAAATGGAAGCGCACACTTATTTGGTGTAGCTAAAGCATCAATTGAAATGGTTGGACCCCAATATTAATATTGAACCCAGCTGCACCAAATGAATGACTTCTTCCTCATTGCTTAACGGTAAAATCTTCTATGGTATAATGGTAAAATATGCACTTAGAACAGAACACTAGTTGGCTAGCTAGGTAATAAATACCCAGCGTGAACATCACATCCATCTATTTATCGAAAAAATGTTCTATGAAATTGCATTTAGGGCAATTTTGTAAAAACCTTAAATTAAATCAATGGCTGGTTTCCATTAGTTAACTAGTTTCGATGTTGCTGCTCTGGCACAACACAACAAATCGGGAAGAACCCTAACCAAACAAGAAAGCAATGGCTGCCAAGTTAGGGCAACAGACGGTGGAGCTATCCACTCTCATCACACGCGCTACTAATGATAGGTCCGCTGATATGTTAGCGGCACTAACAAATTGGAGGACTTATCGTTAGAGGCACATGTGACGAGGGCGGATAGCTCCACCGTTTATTGCCCTAACTCCGCAGCCATTGCTTTCTTGTTTGGTTAGAGTTCTTCCCAATCTGTTGTGTTGTGTTATATCTCACTATATTTAATTTGTATGTCATTAATGTGCTTTGCATTAGATTCAACTTTTGTTCATAATGAGTGAACCTTAGATTCTTGTTTGAGATTGAATACAATGATTCTTGCGAAAAGTTTGCATTAATCATTATATTGAATCTTGGACTGTCCGTTTGGACAGTTTGGGGGGACTCACATTTTTATGGTAGATTCATGTGTTAAGGTTAATATTATTTTGTTTAATTTGATGAAATTACGGTACAATGCATTTCTAGTTGTTCTTTGAGTGCATACTTGATTATCGGGGAATTAATGTCACTGATTTCATGTCATGTACTTGGAGACCAATGCGAAATGTTGCCAAAATTTCATCAAATTTAACAAAATAATATTAACCTTGACGCATGAATCTACCATAAAAAAAGTGTCTTCCTGAATGGGATAGGGCCACACTTTAAATGAAAAAGTCAGATTTCATGCATTGAATGAGTTCCAGAATATGATAGAGTTATTATTTAGATGGATCGAGGTTGGATGAATGAAAGTCGCTTGAGCCCTGTGTATGAGGAAGGCGTGGAACAGTTCCTACAATTGGCTTCAGAAAGAAGTCGACCGGATGAAAATGGGAAGTTTTTTTGTCTGTGCAAAAATTGTTTGAACGGGAGACGGCAAAATGTCGACGACATACGGGAGCATCTATTGCGTAATGGAATTAAGAGAAATTATATGACGTGGATATGACATGGTGAATTGATAGACATGCAGAGTGGGTCCCAAGCTGAACCGTTTGATGTAGAAAGAGGAGATCGCTTGGAGGATATGATTCGTGACCTTGGAAAAGAGTCTTTTCAGCAAGCACATGCCCCTATGTATGATACATTACAAAGTGATTCAAAGAAGCCTTTGTATCTGGGGTGCAAGAATTCCTTGACGCTGTTGTCGGCGGTGTTAAGTCTGATTAATGTCAAGGCCAGATATGGGTGGAGTGACAAAAGCTTTAGTTCATAGCTTCAAGTAGTGCACGATATGCTTCCAGAGGAAAACACATTGCCTAAAAGTTACTATCAGGCCAAGAAGATATTGTGTCCGATGGGTATAGAGTATCAGAAGATTCATGCTTGTTCGAATGATTGCATACTGTACAAACATGAATTTCAAGAAATGCCTAACTGCCCTAGGTGTGGGGTATCACGGTACAAAGTAAAGGATGATGACGAGTGTAGTAGTGACGAAAACTCAAAGAAGGGCCCTCCCAACAAAGGTGTTGTGGATCTTCCCATCATTCCAAGGTTTAAGCGTCTGTTTGCTAATGGAGACGACGCAAAAGATTTTACACGACATGCAAATGGGAGAAACTACGATGGAATGTTCTGTCATCCGGCTGATTCCTTGCAGTGGAAGAAGATTGATCATTTGTATCCAGATTTTGGCAAAGAGACAAGAAATCTTAGTCTTGGACTAGCTAGTGATGGAATGAATCCATATGGCAGTTTAAGCACTCAACACAGTTCATGGCCAATTTTGCTAGTAATTTACAATTTGCATCCTTGATTGTGCATGAAGAAAAGTACATGATGTTGTCTATGATGATATCGGGCCCAAGACAGCCAGGAAATGACATTGATGTTTATCTAACTCCGTTGATTGAAGACCTGAAAAAGTTGTGGGACGAGGGGGTTTTAGTGTTTGATGGGTTTTAGAATGAGACTTTTCAAATGCGTGCAATGCTTTTTTGTACCATTAATGACTTTCCAGCATATGGGAATTTGAGCGATTACAGTGTTAAGGCCATTGTGCATGCCCCATCTGTAAAGAAGACACAAGCTACATACAACTGAAACATGGTAGAAAAATAGTCTACATAGGGCATCGACGTTTTCTAAAACCTCATCACCCTTATAGGTGATTGAAAAAAGCATTTAAATGAAGTCAAGAGCATGAAACTGCGCTAAAATCGTTAACTGGTGACCAGGTCTTCCAGCGGGTTGAACACCTGAATACTATATTTGGAAAGACCCAAAAGAAGGAAAAAAGTAAGACTTGCATATGGAAGAAGAGGTCGATTTTGTTTGATTTTCCGTACTGATCTGATCTAGATGCTAGACATTGTATTGATGTTATGCATGTGGAGAAAAATGTGTGTGATAGTGTCATTGGGACGCTCCATAACATTCAAGGCAAGATGAAAGATGGTTTGAATACTCGTCAAGATCTAGCTGAGATGGGTATACGATCACAGTTGCATCCAAGGTCTTATGGTATAAAAATATACTTGCCTCCAGCTTGTCATACTTTGTCTAGAAAGGAGAAGATTAGTTTTTGTCAGTGTCTACGTCAGGTCAAAGTCCCATAAGGATACTCTTCAGATATTAATAGCCTTGTACAGTTGAAGGATCTTAAGTTGGTAGGGTTAAAGTCTCACGATTGTCACCTCTTGATGCAACAATTGTTAGCCATGGCCATACGAGACATTTTGCCTAACAAAGTTAGGTTAGCCATAACTCGGTTGTGCTTTTTCTTCAATGCCATATGTAGCAAAGTCCTTGATCCTGTGAAGTTAGATGACCTGGAAAACAAGGCTGCTATTATATTGTGTCAGTTGGAGATGTATTTTCCTCCTGCTTTCTTTGACATCATGGTTCACTTAATTGTTCATCTGGTCAGAGAAATCAAATGTTGTGGTCCTATTTATTTGCGGTGGATGTACCTGGTTGAGTGATACATGAAGATTTTAAAAGGATATACAAAGAATCTACATTGTCTGGAAGCATCTAATATTGAAAGGTACATTGCAGAAGAAACCATTGAATTTTGTTCAGAGTACATTGAAAAGGATAAACCTGTTGGGCTTCCCAAGTCTCAGTATGACGAACGAGTGGGTGGTAAGGGTTCAAGAGGACTGTATGTTATTACTCCAACTATAGAAGATTTGCAACAAGCTCACTTGTATGTGTTGAATAACAGTAATGAAGTTTTGCCATACATACTTTGGCATGAAGGTTTAGTGAAAGAAAGTAATCCAAAAATGTTGAAGAACTGGGTCTTGAAAATGCATAACAAGACTTTCTTAGATTGGTTTAAAGATACAATCTTTGCTGATGATAATGCTTTTGAAACGTTAAGAAAGCTAGCAGATGGGACTAAAAGAAATGTTATAACTTGGCAAGGATATGATATAAACAAGTATTCCTTTTGTACATGATGACAATCCCTGAGTAGCTTCCATCCCTTACTTTGGGTTCATTGAAGAAATTTGGGAGCTTAACTATGTTAAATTTATTGTCTGTGTTTTCAAATGTAAATAGGTTGACAACAACACTGGTGTGCGAACAAATGATGTAGGATTTACGTTGGTAGATCTAAAGAAACTTGCTTACCAGAATGACCCTATCATCATGGCAGAACAAGCTAAATAGGCATTTTATGTTCAAGACCCTTGTGATGAAAGGTGGTCAGTGGTTCTACACGGGAAAACAATTGGTGTTAATGTTTAAGATGATGATTCATACATTGATACTTATGTTAGTCCTTTGTCCACACAATTGTCTCCTAACGTTGTCGAAGAAAAGAAGTTGACGACGTTCATGCTAATCGTAATGATCATAATGAAGGAGAATTAATTAGCATCGTCTAATGTAATTTTCTTATGATGTATTTGATTTCAGTCCATTCATTTACATAACTTATTCAATTTTGTGATAATGTTAATTAACTAATGTTTTTTTCTTTCAGGAAAATGACTACTCCACCCAGCTCTCCTCCTCCTCTTCCTCCTACTGATGCAGCATCACAATCGCCGTCTACCTTGAAGTGAACAAAAAAAGCCACATGTCTAAGATCATTGGCGACTATACCAGCTGGGGCAGAGAGACTGGTGGTCCATGTTGATCCTGCGACCGGGAAGGCCGACGATCCCCACAAAAAGAAGTTAAGAACATATTTGGGGATCATCGCTCGTGATAAGATCAACGTGACATACGAGAATTAGAAGCAAGTCCCTGTTGCTCAGAAGGATTTGATATGGGAGGATATTCAGGTATTTTATTAGACATGTTGCAAATTGTTTATTAGCCAAAATTTTTAATTTAGTAACAATAAAACCTAATTTTTTATGTTTATTGTCAGGCTGAATTTGATATCCCTGAAACATCTGATGTTAGGACAAAAAAGAAAATACTTCAGACTGTGGGGGAGCGATGGAGATAGTTTAAGTCTGATTTGATGTCAAAATGGGCACTTGTAGCCAACAAGGACAGTGTTAATGACACTGTATGCGAACAATATAGCATTAGCAAGGAGAAATGGGCCCAATTTTGTCAGAGCCGCAGAGACCTTTCGTGGGAGGTATCTACTTTATGATTTTCATTGTTTTCAACTTTAAATTCACTTATTATAATACATTGTAATCATGAGTTTCATTAATGTTGAATTTTTGCAAGATGTGCGGAAAAAGGCGCAAGCCATCCAGAAGCAAAACACTGCCCCCCACATGTTGTCTCGTGGGGGTTATGAATATTTAGAAAAGACGCTGATGGCTGAGAAGACAAAGAAAAAACTGGAGGAAGCTGCTCAATCGGGAAGCATTGAAACGGTGATTGATCCTCCATCTCCCATCAGACAACATGTCAAATGGAAGATGGCCCGCACGAAGAAAATTGGCCAGATGACATCTAAGGCAGCAAAGGAAATTACTAAGAAGATTGTAAGTCATTTTCAATTAATAATTGTAATTATTTATGTTTATTGTGTGATTGAGTAAAGCAATAAATGTATTCTTTACCGGATTCGTTGGAGGAGCAGCCATCACAAGGTTCCTTTGTCGCCCATGGACGTCAAGATGTACTAACTGATGCCATTGGGCAACAAGAACACCTCGGTCGTGTGTGTGGAAGCAATGCCTTCCAAGGTTATTTTGATGATGCCAAAGAATCAAGAGTTAAGCAAATTCCAAAGATTCAAGAATCAAGTTTCAAGAATCAAGAGAAGACTTAATCAAAATAAGTACTAAATTTTTTTTTTCAAAACATTGAGTAGCACAAGAAGTTTTCACAAAATCATTACCAAAGAGTTTTACTCTCTGGTAATCGATTACCAGAAGGTAATAATCGATTACCAGTAGCCAGCATTGTTTTTCAAACTGATTTACAAAGCTGTAATCAATTACCATGAGCATGTAATCGATTACCAATGTTTTAAAACGTTAGATTTCAAATTTCAAGAGTCACAACTAGTGATAAAACATTTTTAAATCATTTTAAACTTATGTAATCGATTACTAGAGCTTTTAAACGTTTTGATTTTCAAAATTTAAACATGAAGAGTCACATCTGTTGATGTGTAATCGATTACACCTTGATGATAATTGATTACGAGTGACTGATTTCGAAAAATAAATTTCCAAAAGTCACAATTCTTCAAGTCACTTGTTTCTGAAGATTTTTTCGAAAGTCACAACTTTTTAAATGACTAGTTTTCTAAAGAGTCACAATTTTTAAAGGGTGACTAGTTTTAAAAAAATTGCCAAGAGTCACAAACTTTAACTTGAGTCATCAAGTGATTATAAATATGTGACCATGACATGAATTTCATATCTATCTTTAAACATCTTTCAACAAGTTTCATAACAAGTTTTTTATAGAAATTTCTGATTCATCTCTCTTTATCTTTCTAAAAGTTTTTGTTCAATCCTTTCTCTTTCAAGAAAAGTTCTTTGATCAAAAACTTGTGCTATTCTTTTTCATTCTCTTCTCCTTTTGCCAAAAGAACAGAAGGACTAACCGCCTGAATTCTTTTATGTCTCCCTTCTCTCTTCCAAAAGATTCAAAGGACTAACTGCTTGAGAATTCTTTTGATTTTTCCCTTCCCCTTAAGCAAAAGATTTCAAAGGACTAACTGCCTGTGATATCTTTTGTTTCCCCTTACAAAGATTCAAAGGACTAACTGCCTGAGAATTCTTTGTCCCAACACATTGGAGGATACATCCTTTGTGGTAAAAGTAGAGGGTACATCTACTTGGGGATTGTTATACTAAGAACAAGAGATGGTACATCCCTTGTGGATCAGTTCAAGTGGAGGGTACATCCACTTGGTTATTCAAAGAGAACAAGGGAGGGTACATCCCTTGCGAATCTTTGGCTTGTAAAGGATTTTACAAGGTTGAAAGAAATCTCAAGAACCGCAGGTTGCTTGGGGACTGGATGTAGGCACGGTTTGTGGCTGAACCAGTATAAATCTTGTGTTTGTCTTCTTCTTCCCTACACTCTTTAATTTTCGCTGTGTTCTTTTATTCCCGCTTTTACTTTTGGTTAAGTTATTGTTTCTGTTATTCACTTTCTTAACTTAGTAGTAAAAGCCTAATTAAATCTAGTAACATTAAGAAGGATAGATTTTTTAATTAGTCAAGACACGTTAATAATTAATTCAACCCCCCCTTCTTAATTATTTCGAGGCCACTTGATCCAACAAGTGGTATCAGAGCAGGTATCTTGTAGAAAGTTTAACAACTTCAAGATAAATGGCCTCTTTAAATTCTATGTTTTTCAAAAGTATTTTCAGGAATAGGTCAAATATGAAATCATTTCAAGATTATGATGAAGACCAAGCCAATTTATGTCTCATGACAAAATCTCATGAGAATAACAAGGAAGAATCTGTAAGGAAGAAGTGGTACATCGACAATGGATGTTCCAAGCATATGACGGGAATTGTATCTAAGTTTACAACCATTTCCCTTAAGAAAAGTGGACATGTTACATATGGCGACAACAACAAAGGAAAAATAATTGGAGTCGGCAAAATAGGTACGAGTTTCTCTACTCCTATTGAAAATGTGCTGCTTGTAGAAGGATTAAAGCATAGCCTATTAAGTGTTAGTCAATTATGTGATAGAGGTTATAAAGTATCTTTTGATTCTGAAAAATGTGTTATCAAGCATGAACATGACAAAGATATTAAGCATATAGGTTTCAGAGAAAATAATGTTTATATGATTGATCTGAAACAAAAATATGAAAATGATAAATGCTTTCTAAGTAAAGATAGTGATCCATGGTTATGGCATAAGAGAATTGCTCACATTAACATGGATCATCTAAATAAATTAATTTCAAAAGACCTAGTTGTTGGTTTACCAAAATTAAAGTTTGAAAAAGATAAGTTATGTGATGCATGCCAAAAAGGTAAACAAACAAAAGTATCTTTTAAATCTAAAAATATTGTCTCTACCACTCAACCATTACAATTATTGCATATGGATTTGTTTGGACCCTCTAGGGTCATGAGTTTTGGTGATAGTTACTATGCCTTAGTAATTGTTGATGACTATTCTAGGTATACTCGAACTTTATTTCTTACTCATAAAAATGATGCATTTCATGCATTTAGAAGACTTGCCAAAGTCATCCAAAACAAGAAAAATCTCAAAATTATCTCCATTAGATGTGATCATGGAGGTGAATTTGAAAACAATGATTTTGAAATATTTTGTGATGAACATGGCATAGAACACAACTTTTCTGCACCTAGGACACCCCAACAAAACGGTGTAGTAGAAAGGAAAAATAGATCTTTAGAAAAAATCGCTAGAACTCTTTTAAATGGCACACCACTTCCAAAATATTTTTGGGCAGAAGCAGTCAACACCGCATGTTATATTATGAATAGAGCCTTAATAAGACCCATTCTTAAGAAAACCCCATATGAACTATTCAACAATAGAAAACCAGACATTGCTCATTTACATGTTTTTGGATGTAAATGTTTTGTTCTAAACAATGGTAAAGAAAGCCTAGGTAAATTTGATGCTAAGGCGGATGAGGGCATCTTCCTTGGTTATTCCCTACATAGCAAAGCCTTTAGGATATACAACAAAAGAACCATGACAATTGAGGAATCAATACATGTTACTTTTGATGAAACTAATATTACCTCTCCGAAAAAGGAATTTCTTGATGATATTGCAGATTCTTTGGAAGATATGCACAATCAAGAAATGAATCTAAAAAGGAAGAGAAATGAAGAAAATAAGGATGTTCAAGATGACATAGCCCAAGAAAAGGATGATCTTCCCAAAGAATGGAAAACCTCAAGAAATCATCCTCTTGACAACATCATCGGAGATATCTCAAAAGGGGTAACAACTAGACACTCTCTTAAAGATTTATGCAATAACATGGCATTTGTTTATATGATAGAACCTAAAAACTTTAAAAAAGCCATAGTAGATGATCAATGGATAGTTGCTATGCAAGAAGAGTTAAATCAATTTGAGAGAAATGATGTTTGGGAACTAGTTGAGAAACCACATAACTACCCCATTATAAGAACTAAGTGGGTATTTAGAAATAAACTAGATGAAAATGGTATAGTAATTAGAAATAAAGCTAGACTAGTTGCAAAAGGGTACAACCAAGAAGAAGGGATAGACTATGAAGAAACCTTTGCACCCATAGCTAGATTAGAAGCCATTAGGATGCTTTTAGCTTATGCATCTATTATGAACTTTAAACTATATCAAATGGATGTCAAGAGTGCCTTCTTAAATGGTCTAATCCAAGAGGAAGTATATGTAGAACAACCTCCCGGGTTTGAAGACTCACAAAATTAGATCATGTCTATAGGTTAAAGAAAACACTTTATGGGTTAAAACAAGCACCTAGGGCTTGGTATGAAAGATTAAGTAAATTCTTATTAGAAAAGAATTTCATTCGAGGGAAGGTAGATACCACCTTATTCATAAAGATGAAGGATAATGATATCTTATTGGTACAAATTTATGTTGATGATATAATCTTTGGATCTACTAATGAATCTTTGTGCAAGGAATTTTCTATTGACATGCAAAGTGAGTTTGAGATGTCCATGATGGGTGAGTTAAACTACTTTCTTGGACTACAAATCAAACAAACAAATGATGGGATCTTTGTCAACCAAGCAAAATATTGCAAGGACCTCATCAAGAAATTCGGAATGGAGAACTCAAAACACTTGGCTACTCCTACGAGCACTGGTTGCTACCTTGACAAAGATGAGTCCGGTCAACCCGTTGATGAAAAGAAATATAGAGGTATGATTGGATCTCTACTTGACTTATCTGCAAGTAGGCCAAATATTATGTTCAGTGTGTGCATGTGTGCAAGATTTCTATCAAATCCAAAGTTTTCACATTTATCTGCAGTAAAAAGGATCATAAGATATCTCTTAGGAACAGTTAACTTAGGATTATGGTACCCAAAAAATTCTTTATGCAATTTAGTAGGATACTCAGATTCAGATTTTGTTGGATCCAAAATAGATAGGAAGAGCACTAGTGGCACATGTCAATTTATAGGATCTGCTCCTGTCTCTTGGCATAGCAAGAAGCAAAATAGTGTAGCATTATCCACAGCCGAAGCATAATACATCTCTGTTGGTAGTTGTTATGCACAGATTTTGTGGATGAAACAACAACTATCTGATTATGGGATTGTATTAGACCATATCCCCATAAAATGTGACAACACAAGCACCATAAATATATCTAAGAACCCAGTTCTCCACTCTAGAACCAAGCACATAGAAATTAGGCATAATTTTCTTAGAGATCATGTCCTAAAAGGTGACTGTGTTCTAGAATTTGTAGATACCAAAAATCAACTCGCATATATCTTCACAAAACCACTACCCAAAGATTCCTTCTACACCATTAGAAGAGAATTAGGACTTCTAGATGCCAGTGGCTTAGACAAATGATTTGTTTTATGCTATGATGACTTATGACTTGTTTAATACACATGCTTTTATTATGTTTTATGAATAATTTATGACATTATGTTATTTACTTATTCTCTGAACATTGGTTATGTTTTAAGTATTTAGTACTTAGTTAATTATGACTGAATATTTATGGGTTGTGTTATATGACTAAGTGGTTTGCATTTCAATTTGGTTTTATTCATGTCTTGCTTTATGTATGGTTTAGAATCTTTTATGGTTGTTTTACAAAGTATGCTTTATGTATACTTTAAATTATGTATGTTTTACATACTTTGGCCTTTTTGATGTTGCCAAAGGGGGAGAGAAAAATGGGTATTTTAAGAAATCAAGATATTATATTTTCAAAACTTTAAAATTAAGCACAAATTCAAAAAGAAAGGGGGAGAAAGGGATGAGTGAACTGTACAACAAAATTTGTATGTACTCTCTTGATTTCAGGATTGTCATCATCAAAAAGGGAGATTGTGGAAGCAATGCCTTCCAAGGTTATTTTGATGATGCCAAAGAATCAAGAGTTAAGAAAATTCCAAAGATTCAAGAATCAAGTTTCAAGAATCAAGATTCAAGATTCAAGACTCAAGATTCAAGAATCAAGAATCAAGAGAAGACTCAATCAAGATAAGTACTAAAAAAGTTTTTCAAAACATTGAGTAGCACAAGAAGTTTTCACAAAATCATTGCTAAAGAGTCTTACTCTCTGGTAATCGATTACCAGAAGGTAGTAATCGATTACCAGTAGCCAGCATTGTTTTTCAAACTGATTTACAAAGCTGTAATCGATTACCAATGTTTTAAAACATTAGATTTCAAATTTCAAGAGTCACAACTAGTGATAAAACAATTTTAAATCATTTTAAACTTGTGTAATCGATTACACAATACTTGTAATCGATTACCGGAGCTTTCAAACATTTTGATTTTCAAAATTTAAACATGAAGAGTCACATCTGTTGATGTGTGTCGCAACCTACCTTTCGGCGGGAGGGCGACGCGAGGGCTCACGGGTGCGTCTTCCAAGAAAGGAAAATGCACGGAGTCGCCACCAACGTTTATTTGAGGAAAATGTCAGAAAAACCGGAAAGGTGTGGTCTACGAACTTTAAGTGTGAAAGGTTTGGGAGTTATATTTACACACGGGGAAGGTATTAGCACCCCACGCGTCCGTCACAAGGGACGACAGCCTTTAATCAAGTGTGCAAATATGACTTCAATTCATTTTACTTTCCCTTTTACATTTTCATATCTTTTTATGCCTTTTGTATTTTTTATCTTTTTGTGGTCGACAAGGGTGTTTCCCTTGCTCCTACGTATTCCTCAATTGTGAAAAGGAAATCAGACCTATGTAGTTCTTTGAGAACTAAACGTTGGTTAAATTTTTTTTATCCTTTTTTTTGCAAGATATATTTTGATTGAATGAAAGGTCATTTGAGGCATTGGACCATTAAACGATCTTTCGATTCTTTTGAAAGGAGAGAAAACATTAAGGCATTGAACCATTAATGATCTCTTGATTTTTTGAAAGAGGTGACAAAGCTATGTGTTGATTTTAGGCTTTTAAAAATCCATGTTTAACCAATAAAAGCAAAAAGGACCATTTCAAGGCGTTGGACCTTTAAAAATGGTTTTTAGGTGATGACAAAAGCTTGGTTTATGAATTGATTTTAGCCTCAGTTTCACTTTGGTTATTAGTCAATTCGATTAAGAAAGAAAATTCCAAAGAAAAAAACGTCCGATTGATTTTTTTATTTTATTTAAAGATATTTTTTTATTATTATATTATTATTTTTCCTCTTTTTGGTTTTAAACATGGTTACGGCATGACAGATCGGTCGGATTTTATTCTAACAGAAATTAAAAGATGTTACAACTCAAATGATCGGTGAAAATTTATTTTATTTTTTATTAGGCGAGAAAATGACTTAAATAAATGACTAAAGCACGTCAAAAGGGGGTACGGAAAGAAAATGAAATAAAAATAAAAGCACGCGAAACAAGTGGGGACCACTAAGGGCACATAGAATGAATTGAAAGGTTCGATTTCGGGAACTTACTGGTTGAAGACCGAAGAACGACGAAGAACGAACGAAGAACGATGAAGAATGGTGGAAAACCTTCGCAAAATCGCCAACAGAAATGTCTCAGAAACGTTATGGAAGCGCCTCGGCTTGGATTTTCTTCACGGAAACAATTTTTCTCACTAATTTTAAGTGAATCTTAGATACCAGGAGTGTTGAACGAATTTGTTCTGCCCTCCTTCCCCTATTTATAGCGGAAAAGAGGGAGGTGGTTGCCGCGCAGCTCACCCAGGCGAGCTGGGTTGCCTCCACTAGAAGGCACCGCCTTCTGTTGAAACATCCTGGAAGGCCTAAGTGGGCTTGATTGCTATTTGCACACCCTTGTTTACTAAATACACCCCCATCTGCCCTTTTTTGCTAATTCTTTTTTCCGTAACGTTACAGAACTTTATGAATTACGTAACGATACTTGTTTTCTTTTCGTAATGTCACGAAACCTTACGGATTACACAACCGTCCCCTCTTTGGCTTCTGAAATGTTATAGAACTTTACGGATTGCGCATTAATGCTTCCTTTCGACTCCCGACATGTCACGGAATTTCCCGGATTGCCTAATGATGGGTATCAAGTACCTCGAAGTGGTCAAGCAAAGGTCATATCCCACCAAACAGATGGTCCCCGAACGAAATTAGGGTATGACAATGTGTAATCGATTACACCTTGATGGTAATCGATTACGAGTGACTGATTTCGAAAAATAAATTTCCAAAAGTCACAATTCTTCAAGTCACTTGTTTCTGAAGATTTTTTCAAAAGTCACAACTTTTTAAGTGACTAGTTTTCAAAAGAGACACAATTTTTAAAGGGTGACTAGTTTTAAAGAAATTGCCAAGAGTCACAAACTTTAACTTGAGTCATCAAGTGATTATAAATATGTGACCATGACATGAATTTCATATCTATCTTTAAACATCTTTCAACAAGTTTCATAACAAGTTTTTTACAGAACTTTCTGATTCATCTCTCTTCATCTTTCTAAAAGTTTTTGTTCAATCCTTTCTCTTTCAAGAAAAATTCTTTGATAAAAAACTTGTGCTATTCTTTTTCATTCTCTTCTCCCTTTTCCAAAAGAACAGAAGGACTAACCGCCTGAATTCTTTTGTGTCTCCTTTTTCTCTTCCAAAAGATTCAAAGGACTAACTGCCTGAGAATTCTTTTGATTCTTCCCTTCCCCTTAAGAAAAAGATTTCAAAGGACTAACCGCCTGAGAATTCTTTGTCCCAACACATTGGAGGGTACATCCTTTGTGGTACAAGTAGAGGGTACATCTACTTGGGGATTGTTATACTGAGAAAAAGAAAGGGTACATCTCTTGTGGATCAGTTCAAGTGGAAGGTACATCCACTTGGTTATTCAAAGAGAACAAGGGAGGGTACATCCCTTGTGGATCTTTGGCTTATAAAGGATTTTACAAGGTTGAAAGAAATCTCAAGAATCGCAGGTTGCTTGGGAATTGAATATAGGCATGGTTTGTGGCCGAACCAATATAAATCTTGTATTTGTCTTCTTCTTCCCTACACTATTTAATTTTCGCTATGTTCTTTTATTTTCGCTTTTACTTTGGGTTAAGTTATTGTTTCTGTTCTTCACTTTCTTAACTTAGTAGTAAAAACCTAATTAAATCTAGTAACATTAAGAAGGATAGACTTTTTAATTAGTCAAGACACGTTAATAATTAATTCAACCCCCCCTTCTTAATTATTCCGAGGCCACTTGATCCAACAGTGTGTGTGCTGCTGGAGCTGATATGATGATCAAGCAATACTTTGGACTTGATCCAACAGTGTGTGTGCTGCTGGAGTTGCTGGATGGACTATGACTCGATCACAGGGACTCGCACTACCTCCTGAGCCTGTGGTTGGTCCTTCAACTACTTGTGTCAGCACAAAGGAGAGTTGTGTTGATCCCTCAGGAACGATCTAGACATGGGTCACTTAGACAAATGCAGGTTGTACATCGAAGAAAATCCTCCCTGCCTGGTTGCCCTGGGAAGAGTTTATAAGGGATCCACAACCATTCATAACATCCCTTTGTTGCATGATCAAGTGAAGGTCGGTGTTAAGGAGGTTAGACATACAGATGCTCCCATTCCTATACCCGCTGAAGAGTTTAAGTTAGTGGGGCAGACACTTAACACCTTTCTTGCTTGGCCGACACATCTCGTCATGTTTATCAAAATAGGTATTTCAGTGTCATTAAATTCTTTTTTTTTCAATTAAATTGTTCACTGTAATTAAATTATGTTAATTAACTATGTTGGATAAATATGGAGTTGTGGGACCAGCAAAACCTATAGATAGGTCGAATCATGAGGTCGATGATCCCCTATATCTGATGACATTGACCATCCAACAGCTTTTTCTGAAGCCATTGCAGGTTATGTAGGATGCTACCGTGTTCGGGGTGTTTAATGTAGACTTCCCCTTATACATAAAGCATGATGATCTCTCTGAAATAGCACACGGTGGTCAATGTCTCAGCATCTTTGTTATCTAGTTGGGGATTTTGTAGGTCAATTTTGATTATTTTTAATTACCTAAGTTATTGTTTTAATTCATACATAATTTACTTTGTCTTAGAAAAATAGACATATGATTGAGACAAGTATGTGAGCGGGGAATGCCGATGTGTCTGGATTCCTCGAGTCATAGTCCATCCAGAGATCTGGGCAATCATAATTTGAATCAGAAAGTTACATGAAGAACTGGATGCAAAATTCAAAATGGGTTGTGTACCTAGGAGCCTACCTAAATGGGTAAGTTAAACTAAATAAATGAATTATAATAATGTATAATACTATAATAACCTACATTGGTCTCCACTGTAGTGCACATTGACAAATGGTCATCATTTTGCCTAAGGAAAATCTTGTCGTCTGGTTTTGTTCGTTGCATAATAGGCCAGACAACTACCTGAAAGGAATAATTAACAGGTCAGTGTTGTTTTTCAATACATTTGCATTAGCATTAGTCAGGAACATCAATATTTTAATTGTACAATAAGCATCCATGTTTGCATTCAAGAGTGCTTTGAAAGGACTTGACGATACTCCACAACCTAAATCCAAGGCTGGTGCTAGGTGGATTATTGTTAAAGTAAATGATTTAAACAATGCTTCTACGTACATATATTTTATGTTTGTGTAGACTAATTTGTAGTTAACGTTCAATATGTAAATTTCATCATGTATTTAGTGTAATATACAAAAAGGAAGCACTGAGTGTGGGTATTATGTGATACACTGGATGTCAACAATAATCTTAGGAAGTTTCAAGAATAATTGAGAAATGGTAATTGTTTAATTCAAACAAATTTGATTTTGTTATGTTTGGTATTATATTATTAACATGTTTTATTTTATCATGCAGTATTTCAATGATGCTAGACCACTGGAACCAGAGAGATTGAAGGCGCTTCGCATCCAGTGGGAAAAGTATTATTTGAAAGTTAGAAGTGAAACTTAGGATGTTTAGGCAATTTTATAATTTTAGTTTAGGCAATTTTGTAATTTTAGTTATTGCTTTACATTTTTTACAATTCATGTCTCCTTTTAACATTAAATATTCTTTTAATTCTTAGTTATTAATAAATTTATGGTGGAATTATTTTGCTAAAAACTGTTTCAAACACTACTACAATTTTTAGATATAACATCGGATGGTTAACATCGGTTATTCACAAAACCGATGTTAACAAAAGCGCGGTGGCATTTTTGTAAATAAGTAGACTTAGTTAACATCGGTTTTTCCGAAATCGATGTTAACTACTCGATATTAACATCGGTTATTTTAATAAAAATAACCGATGTTACTATGGAGTAGTTAACATCAGTTTTTTCCTAAACCGATGTTAGTATCTCGTTGTTAACATCGGTTTGGGAAAAACCGATGTTATCGAGTTGATGTTAACATCGGTTTTAAGAAAACCGATGTTATCTAGTTGATGTTAACATCGGTTATTTTTAAAAAAACCGATGTTGTTATCATTATATATTAAAAATCTGAAATTGCACAACCCGCGCGCTTGAACCCTATCGTTCTTCTTCTTTCTCCTTCTGCCTGAGTTCGTCTTTGTCGCAAACTGGCCTGTGCTTCCGTGACTGCAACCACATTGTGGAGTTCGTCTTTATGGAGTTCGTCTCTACCACTTATCGATTGAGGTACGCCCTTTCGTTTTAACATTAGGCGTTCCTCGTTTTAACATTTGCTCACTTTCGCAGGTCGAAGAAAACTAGGAAAGGAAAGAGTCCCGGAAAGGGTACTCCAGGGCGTTGTTCTTCTTTCTCCTTCTGCCTGAGTTCGTCTTTGTCGCAAACTGGGCTGCGCTTCCGTGACTGCAACGACATTGTGGAGTTCGTCTTTGTGGAGTTCGTGTCTGCCACTTATCGATTGAGGTACGTCCTTTCTTTTTAACATTAGGCGTTCCTCGTTTTAACATTTGCTCACTTTCGCAGGTCGAAGAAAACTAGGAAAGGAAAGAGTCCCGGAAAGGGTGGGAATCGATTTTGGAAGTCCATTGTGCTTGGCTTTAAGACTCCCAGAGAAGCCATCGAAGGTATGTCTCTGTTGTATGTTAATGATGAAAATCCATTGTTCAATGGTCTGTCTCTGTTGTGATGTTTTGAAACCTTAGTTAGACTAACTAATATGATTGATATTTGACTAAGCTGAGACTAGGCAATATGATTATTTTTCCAAACACTAGGTTTTGTTACCCGTTCATGTTACTGTGAATTTGGAGATTTAAATTAGACTAAGACGATACTAAGTCATTATAGTTGCTTGCAAGTGCTATGAGACATGCTGGAGGCATTTCAAAATGGGTCCCATTCTCCTGTCCAGTGTGGTGCCTTGTCTGATAAAGAGTGTGGTGGTTTGAGCTATGATGATGCTTGGAATGCATGTAGTAATCAAAACTGGAACCATTTTCATCATTTGGTTGGTTTCCTCAACTTAAGTCACAATGCAAAGCATCCATGGTGATGTTTGGCCTGTCTTTACTTGTCAAGGAAGCTGCAAAAATTTGTCAAGGTTATAAGATTGTTGTGCTGTTCTAGAAGCTGCACTGCATCAATTTGGTGGCTTTGATACTAGTTCTATTAATCAATTTAAATCCTTTTCATATTACAAAAATGAATTTAATCATTAACTTTTAAATTTTTCAATTTAGTTTGAGAAATTAATATTTAGGTAAATTTATCCTTAATATTGAAAAATAAAGTTCTGAGCCAGTCAATTTGGTTGCCTGATACACACCAACTTGAAGACCAAATTGCTTAAGTTAGTTACTAAATTTGATTGATATTTATTTGTGATGATAATAACATTTTTACTTGCAGTTGCGTTCAATATTATCATAAAAAATTAATCTAAACTCAAATGGGTATAATTATTTATTGCTTTACTGATAGCTTCTTTGTTAATAGGTTACAACCACTGGAATATCTCAACCTCTATGAGCGTCAGAAGTAAGATTGAATCCTTTAGCCTTCGTACAATCTGTTCCTTCTAGTGAAAAAGTGAGGTGAGTTTATATTTCCTTTTTTTTGTTTTTATCTTTGTTAGTTTGTTATATATTTTATATTTTATATGTTTGAGTTTTAAACGTGTAAAAAATAGAAATAGAAAGGTCTGCTGATTGCTTATTAAATACAAAGTAGGATATTTTGCTTGTAGAGTTAAATTATCCCCCAGCCACACAATAGATAGGTTTCTTTGCTTCCATTTTGCCCCCCATAGATAGTAAATAGATAGGTAAGGCTGATAAAACTGAATTAATGAGAGTGATTCTGCCCCCCATAGATAGGCTTCTTTGCTTCCATTTTGCAAGTTTGGCTTCAAACTTCCTTATAATAGGCTGCCACACAATCCCTTGAGTTGTGGAACTCAACAATTGCTTTTGCTTATGGATTTCATGGTCAAGGACAAGAAGCAATCAAGGTTTTCAATGTGATGGAACAAGAAAATCTGCCAGAAAGTGAAGTAATATTCTTAAGGTATTTAGCTGGGCATATATGTATTTCTATGGTTTTGTGCAAGGTTGATTGCTATCTGTCCATCTACGTGTTATCAGCCAGTACTATAGTGTATATCGTTGTTTATGGTTCAGATGGCTAACCAAAGAGGAAATGGGTTTTGATGACGTGTCTTGTGGAGGGACATTTGCTGTATGTGAATTTTGGAAGTCTGTATTGCTGTTGATTCTGGTATTGGGTCTATTGAGTGGGAATTTGGTGTAAAAGGTGTTTTTGGGAAAGTATGTATGACATCAACACCTTAAGGGGAATGGCATACAACTGGTTTTGGTAGTTGTTAAAGCCTGTTAGCTTCATAAGAGGGGAGTACCGGTTGTCGTTTAGCAGATTTTTTATATTTTTCTTATGCTGCCTTGGTTACCCAGTATTTATGCTTCTTTTGAGTCTAAATACAGTGTAACCTCTGGTGGGTTGTGTAAGGAGTTCTTGGAATCTTTCCTTTATTTTGTGTATGGGTTTGGGTACCCCTTGTACCCCTCATTAATCAATTTTGTCTTCTTCGTTGATAAAAAAAAAACATAAGGAAAATCATGCATGTAATGTTTACCTTTTTTTTTGGAAGGCAGAAATTATATAGTATTATTAATAAGAACGACAGTACCAGGGGTACTGATGATTAAAATATACAAAGCAGCTATGCAGCCAGCCTCCCAAAAACACAACTGAAACCCAAACACAAAGCCCAACCAAAAGACAGAAACAACCTAGATTAAGCAAAGGCCTCCATAAGGTTGGAAGACCAATGATTAAAAGGGATATTAAAATCTTTATCTCTAGCTTTAGACCAGGACCAAGCTAGGAATAAGGCATCATCCATCACTTTGGAAGATACAAAAGGAATGCCCTGAAAAATCAGTAAGTCATTCTGCTGATATAACTTCCTAAGGTCCCTCCACCATTGAGAATCCCAGCAATGAACTTTTCCATTCTGCAAGGCTGACCACCCCCCATATTTGGAATTTAGAACCCTAACCCAGAACTGGTTCTAATTAGAATATAAATCCCAAATCCATCTTCCCATCAGAGCTGCATTAAACTTGGGCAGATTCTTGATTCCCAGACCCCCTTCCTTCTTATGGAGGCAGATGACATCCCATTTGACCCAAGGGATCTTCTTTTGATCATGCTCCCCTCCCCACATGAAGTTCCTTTGCAGAGAGACCAATCTATCAGCTATTCTTTGAGGTAGTTTAAAGAAAGATAGGAGATAAATTGGTAAAGCATTCAGAACAGAATTTATCAAGGTGACCTTGCCAGTCGTAGATAAGCTTTCTAATTCCATTTAGTGAGTTTAGCTTCAAATTTACTGATCAAAGGCTCCCAAACCACATGACTTGAAGATTTGACACCAATAGGAATACCCAAGTAATGAAAGGGGATACCCATCTGCCTACAATTCAAAAGCTGAGCAGCTTCATGAGCCCAATTAACAGAATCCCTAAAGATCCCAAACTGACTTTTAGCATAATTAATTTTCAGACCAGAGGCCATCTCAAAGCCTCTAAGCATTGCCTTCAAGACAAGAACATTCTCCCAAGAAGCCTCACCAATAAATACAGTATCATCAGCATATTGGAGGATATTAATAGGCTCCTTTTGTTTCCCAACCAAGTAGCTTCGATAAAGATTTTTCAGAATGGCCTCTCGCATCAAACCAGTGAGTCCTTCCCCCACTATATTGAACAGCAAAGGGGCTAGAGGGTCCCCTTGTCTCAGACCACGAGTAGGGGCAAATTCTTTAGTAGGACTGCCATTAACTAAGATGGAAATGGTTGTTGATTGAAGACAGGCAGCAATCCATTGTCTCCATTCAGTACAGAAGCCTAATCTTGACAACATATAATACAAGAAAGACCAAGATATAGAATCATAGGCCTTTTCAAAATCCACTTTGAAGACCATGATTGGCTGCTTTCTCTTCAAAGCTTCCTCAACCACCTCATTAAGGATCAGAATTCCATGAAGGATATGTCTATCCTTTATGAAGGTTGATTGCCTTTCATCAACAATACCAAAAATGTGAGTGTGGAGGAGGTTACAGATGCAGATGCTCCAGTTCCTGTACCCACTGATGAGGTTTTCTTAGTGGGGCAGACACTTCACACCTTCCTTGCTTGGCCGACACATCTGGTCAAGTCTTTATCACAGCAGGTACTTATTGTCCTTACTATATTTTTCTTCTTTTTAAATTAATTCATTAATTGTGCCTTAAATTAGGCTATTTAACTTTGTTTCATGAACAGGTAGCTGTGTCTCCGGCAAAACCACCTCCAAAGCCCGATCCGGAGGTCGATGATCTGCTTTATCTGATGACATTGACCATCCCAGAGCTTTTCTTGAGGCCTTATCAGGTTAGATGGGATGCTACCGTGTTCGGGGTCTTTAATCCAGATTTCCCCCTCTACATAAAGCACGAAGACCTCTCAGAAATCGCACACGGTGGTCAATGTCTCAGCATATCAGTGTTACAGTTGTGGATTCTATAAGTCATTTTATATTACTTTTAATTACCTAAGTTATTGCTTTCAATTCATAAATATTTAACTTTGACTTAACATAAACAGACATCTCACTAAAACATGTATGCGAGTGGGGAATTCTGATATCTATGGATTCCTCGAGCCACAGTCCATTCAGAGGTCTGGGCAATCGCAGTTTGAGTGTGAAAGTTACATAAAGAGTTGGATGCAGAGTTCACAACGCGATGTCTATCTTGGAGCCTACCTAAATGGGTAAGTCACAAAATAACTAAATTTAATTAATGTTTACTAATGTACTAACCCTTTTTAGGTTCCACTGCAGCGAACACTGGCAGATGGTGGTCATCCTGCCCAAGGAACACCTAGTTGTCTGGTTTTGTTCATTGCATAACAGGCCAGACAACTACCTTAAGGGGATTATTAATAGGTTAGTGTTCTTTTCAATACATTTGCATTGAAATACCTCAACGTACAACACCAGTTTTTAATTGTTACTCATCTGGAACAGTGCTTTAAAAGGTCTTGATGATGCTCCACAGCCTAAATCAAAGGATTCTATTAGGTGGATTGTCGTCAAGGTATGTCATTTGCATAAAACTTCCACTTATATATATTTCTTTATGTGTCTGTACACTAGTTGTTTAATTAATATCCAAATTTCATTATGTATTTAGTGTAATAGACAAAAAGGAAGTACTGAGTGCGGCTACTATGTGATGCACCGGATGTCCACCATCATTTTAGGAACTTTTAGGAATAATTGGGAAGCTGTAAGTTTATTTCAAACAAAATCGATTTATTTATAATTTGTATTACATTATTAACTTATTATGATTTATTTCATCATGCAGTATTTTAACGATCCTAGACCATTGGAGGTAGAGAGATTAAAGGCATTGCGGATCCAATGGGCACAGTTTTATCTCCGAGTTAGAGATCAGACCTAGGATTTAGGGACATTATCTTTAGCTTTAGTTTACTTTGGTTTAACATTTTTGACATTTTCTATGTAATATGAACATTGAATTAATTTGATGATTGTTCTTTATGATAAATCAATTATTTGATGTTTATTATCATTAAAACTGCTTGAAAGCAGAATAAAATGTTTATTTGTTGTGAATTGGGCTTGAAATTTCATTTGATAGATACAATTTTGGGTTTACTATAAAAACAAAAAGTATATATAAAAAAATACTTGAAAACAACATCGGTTATTAAAAAAAACCAATGTTAATATGATAAACAACATCGGTTATTTACAAAAACCGATGTCGACATGAACCTTAACATCAACCGATGTTAATGTTTGTATATTAACATCGGTTATTTGTGTATAACCGATGTCAGGGTTTGTATTTTAACATCGGTCATCTGTAGATAACCGATGTCAACGCTTGTATATTAACATCGGTTATTTATAAATAACCGATGTGAACATTTGTATATTAACATCGATTATCTACACATAACCGATGTTATACACAAAGAACTACACCAAATAAGTGTATGCATCATCAACGTTGACATCGATTTTCTAGAAAAACCGATGTTAATGGAATATATTAACATCGGTTATCGTAGGAAACCGATGTTTATATAACATATTAACATCGGTTTTACTGAAAAACCGATGTCAACGTTCATCATGCGTACACTTATTTGGTTTTAGAACCGATGTTAACATTGATACATTCAACATCGGCACTTTCAACATCGGTTTTAGAACCGATGTAGAATGTTCTAAATAACCGATGTTGAAAGTGTATTTTCTAATAGTGAAAACAAAATAAAAATTATAAATGTTGTGCTGTGTGGTCTGATTTAAAATTTGCAGGTTAATTTTTGGGTTTATTGAAAAAACATACATTGTATTAAAAAATATTCCTAAAAACAACATCAATTTTTTTAAAAAACTGATGTCAACGTATAATAACAACATCGATTTTTAAAAAAATCGATGTTAAGGTATAATAACAACATCGGTTTTTTAAAAAACCGATGTTAACATTGGTAGTTAACATCGATTTTTTAAGAAAACCGATGTTAACGTTTGGAACTTAACATCGATTTTTTAAAAAAACCGATGTTAACGTGTTAATGTTTGGAAGTTAATATTGGTTTTGATGAAAAACTGATGTTAACTGCCAACGTTGGTATGAACATAAATACCTTTTTGTCTGTATTTCTTATTATATAACATCGGTTATTTAAATAATCGATGTTGTTATTTTACATTAACATCGGTTTTCAGAAATCGATGTTAACGATAATACTTTCAACGTCGGTACTTTCAACATCGGTTAATAACCGATGTAGAAAGTCCTAAATAATCGATATTAAAAGCTTATTTTCTAGTAGTAGAGAAAAAACTCAAACTTTCATTCAGACTCAAATTTGCCTCGAAGTTACAAGGTTTCTACTATTTATAGGCTAGGTTTCTATCTAAACATCCTACTAGGAATTAATTTCCACTTAGAATTAAATTCCCACTAACATTAAATATCCATTAGCAATAAAATCTCACTAACCACTATAATAATTTGGGAAGCCTATGAACATAAAAACTAACCTAAAAGATGTCAACAACCATATGAAGTTATTACATGAAAATAAAATAAGAAAATTAAAGGAAAATTAGAAAATGGGCCTTAATTAGTTCTTTAGACCAAAAACTATGTAATCCATCCAAATAAACTTCAGCTCATAGATGCATTTTGAGTATAAACTCTTGGGCTCATTGTTCTCTTCAAACTATTGTCTTTAAGCTTGTTGAATTTATCTTCAAGGTTCTACAAATGAGACAAATCTTGGTTTGAGCACTTGCATGAGTAAGCTTTGAAAAGACTTATTAGTTCTTTTCGGTCTTGCTTTGGTCATTGGGTTTCATTCATTACATAAGATATTTGAAGTTAGTGGACCTTTGCTGGATCATATCACTTTCATTTCGATTTAGTCCTATAGTTTTATTTTATTTTAGTTCTTATTGACAAGTAATAGTGTTAACTAATAATGCTACAGTCATTGACAATTTATTGAATTGTCACATCTCAAGAGTCAGACAAGGTAGTCGTGTGTAATTTTTTTTTTTGTAATCTATACACTTTTAAATTTTCATTTATTCAAAATAGTGGATGACGTTAAACTAGCTAGGAATTTTTTTATTAGTCGATGTTAGTTGTTAGTTTTTTTGTTAGTAGAAGGATTCGAACCAACAACATCTTCGTCATTTCTTTCTCTCTTCACCACTAAACCAACTTTATGACGTCAAATTAGTTAATGAGGAATTTAAGACATAATTTACAGAATGAAAGATTACATGTGATTGTCCTGTCATTTTCTTTGGTGACATGAAAAATCATAAGTTATCAACGTTGTTGTTATCTAATCAGCTAACGCTATTACTTGACAACAAAGATTAAAACCAAAATTTTAAAATTTAACGTGACTAAACAAAATAAAAAACATTTGAAGGACTAAAATAAAATATTATTTTTCATAGGAACTATAAGGTTATTTAAGCCTTTTATTTATTATTATTATTCTTGTCAATTATTAATATTTTCTCAGAGAATCAAAAGCAACCAAGGGTATAGTTATTGGATCTAGACCGGTCGGGTCGACTTATTGGCTTGGGAATTGAGCACTCAATCGGTCCGCACCAGCTGTTGGATTGGTTACACATGTGATGTTCCAGTGTGATCTAGTCTGACTCAACGCAACCCGATCTCGAACCAGTGACTTGGTGACCCAGTTGACTTGATGGGTCATGCATTTTTAGTTTTTAGTTTTTTTTTTTTTTTACGGTTGGACAACATTACTCATATTAAAAGATTTAATTTCTACTTTACACTTGTGTTGTTTATAAACTTTCTTATTTGTTTACCATGCATAATCTTATCTTAAAACTTGAGATGATAAAATTGTTATCATTTTCTATTTTTCCTTAACTTATTTTTGTGTGTATTAGATTATGTCCGTCATTGCACAACAATGATATATATATATATATAACAAATTCATAACTATACTTCTAAATATATTGAACTTGATAAATTTTAAATAAATGCACAAGGTTACATGTTATTAAATTATTTTTTAATTTAATTTAAGTCATGCAGGTCAATTAATAATTCAGTGAGTTGATAACCGACCAAATGACCTAATATTCCAATAGGGTTGATAATCAATTTGAATAAGATAACATTAACCTAGGATATATAGTGCCAGGAGCACGAACCAGCTCTAGCTACAAATGTGTTTGAAAAAAAAACACGTGGACAAGAGCAAATTCATGTGTTTTGGGCTATCTTTGGGAAATATTATAGAATAGCTTGAGGACTAAGTCAAACAGACCTTTTGCGTCCTAGAACATAATGGATGAGTTTGAAGTGGAGAAAAATAAATACTTTAGAGAGAACTTAAAGATCGAAATATAAAAGGAAAGTATCTAATTAATTTTTTTTATATTCTTAATCTATGTAGTTTATTTAAGCTCTCTAAGTTAAGAGGGTTTTTTTTTCTTATCAGCCCTGAGAAAAAAAATTATAAACGAAAGGTATAAGAAATATTTAATTTTTTTAATCGATAAATATTAATTGTTACTTTATTATAAAGTCTTATTAAGAAGGATTTAACCTGTGACTCTTTTTTTAATCATCTAACTAAATTTATATCTCTGAGAAATACCCAAACTTAGTTACAAGTATAAGGAACTCTAAGTTACAGTCAGAGAAAAGGATAGCAAAAAACCATATTTTCTATGCTGAACTAAGACTTGCAGACATGAAAATTTTTAACCCTGAACATCAAAATATAGTTTCCACATACTACAAACCCACATACACGTACAAATATCAATTTGATTTCAACGAACAGAACCAGACCCAGCGATCGATGATGAACTAAGTATGCAATTTCTGGATTTGATGAAGTTTGCTGTTGCTAAATTGTTGTGCATCGCATACAGTTACCAAATACTGTACGTAACAGCCTCAAAAAATAAAATGAGTAGTTGGACAAGCATAACAACAATTAATGATCAAGGTCACTTGTTTTGTTAGATAACCAAATCCAAGAATTTAAGAGAGCAGAATCCCAGACTTCATCAACATTCAATTTCGAACAAGGTTGCATTCCTAGCTATGAATCCAAAGTTGCCAAATAACATTAACAACACACCAAACAGTTTTCCAATCCTCACAAAAAAATTATTTCATGAAATTATATATATGTAAGATTATTATCATTATATTATCATTATTATTATTATTATTTGTCCCTTTGATTTATCTTTAAAGATTTGAAATGTCTTTAATTTTCCATAACTATATCTATCTATCTATATGGGTAGTACACGTTGACCAACCGACCATGATTCGGGCTACGCTCAGGTTTCATATTGTTGTAGGCTTGACTATATATTGTCATTTGACCAAGATTATGTCGTCCAGCATACATGTCATCATCAATAAGTGTATTAATTTCACTCCACAAAAATATCAAATACATATATACTGTCAAATGTCAATGTATAAGCAAAAGCAAAACCTTCAATTTTCACAACTTCGTTCTATCGGTCAAATTAGGAGTATATTTTGTGTCTGAATCTGGCAGCACTAGGAGGCCAGGGTTGTAATTTCAAACGATGATAAAGAAGGCTTACGAGAAAAGTTGTTACTTAATTTAAAATAAGATATTTTATTTTTTATGTACAATGGTTTTACTAAAATTAGTTTGACTACTTTCATACATACTACCTCCATTACCACTCCTAGACCAACCCTAATTATTTTAAAATAAGATAATTTAATTAGTATTTGCGGATAAAATGATTTTTGTTTCCTCTATTCACTTATTAACAAGATGAAAAGCAAGTAACAAATAAAAATTAAAATACACTTTCTTAGGTGCCTTTGGTTAAGCTACCTGGAGTTTAGATTTACAAAAGCGCAATTCTAATTTCCGCTCACTGACTTGATCAAGAAGGAAGTGATTCTTATTCTCTCCTCAGCCCCCAGATTCTCAACCGATCTAATATGTAATTGATTTATTGTCCACTAATAGAGCAAACCACTCGACAATGTTCTATGACCTAACATATTTCAGGTTAAGGCAAAACGAGATTTTTTTTCAAAAAATAAATCAAATTAATATTTTTATTAAATTTTATTTATTTAAAAAGGTCATATTCTAGGCTATTAAAAACAAGTTTTAAAACTAAATAATTAGACTATTTGAAAAGCATAAATAAATATTTATTGTTATAATGCATCAAAATTTTACTTTTTTTGTTATAAATTATATGTAACAAAGAGGGTATATATTAGGAACTAGAAAGAGGATTAGGGTTAGAGGATAATGTGTATATTGTGTATGATTCATAAGCGGTATCGTCCCTTAATTTCTCAGCTTCTATATCAACTACAGTGACAAGTTTCAGTTTTGTTTAGTGTTTTGTCTTTGTTTCGTATTTGTTTGGAGAAATTTCCTCTGATTCATAAGTCTGATTTGGTTAATTTTCATATATATATATATATATATATATATATATATATATATATATATATATATATATATATATATATATATATATATATATATATCCCCAACCCTAACCTAGTAAACCCTCTAATTCCACAGCTAGAGTGTGAAAAAACTAATTCAATAAAAAAATCAAACCGAACTAGTTTTGAACTATTTTAACCGATTCAATTTTAAATCCAAATAGTCAAACTGATTTAGAAACTGATTCTGAATTAAACTAGTTTTGAATCAATTTTAAACTGATTCTAATAGACGAATCAATTTCGAACTGATTTTCAAACTAGTTTTTGAACTACTTTTTTCAAATAAAAAAATATTTAAATGAAACCGAACTAGTTTTGTAGAAACAATTCGATTAACTGAATTAGTTTTATAAAATAGTGCACTCATTTTTTCTTGATCTAGTTCAAGAAAAAACCAATTCAATTTAGGTTCAATTACAATCTGATTCAATCCGAATCGGTTTTTTTGCACACCCCTAACCACAACCAACTCAATCCTAGCAAACAACAAAAGCACCCACTAGTACAAAAAAGATTTTTTAAAACGATTAAAAATGATATTTTAGAATGGTTGTACGATGGTTTTTAGAATGATTATTTAGGTGATCGATTTAAAAAACTACCATTTTAGATTTGTTTCTTTAGATAATATTTCTAACAAAGTTCCAATGTTACATCTCTTTGAGGAGAGAAATCTCACAATGGTGGTGTTGGGAACCCCTTCATCCTTTTGCTCGAGGCGAATCTTCTTGAGAGCAATGGTAACATTGGTGATGCCTTCGCGAGCCTTGGAAACAATGTCATATGTTCCCTCACCTATCTTCACCACCTTCTTGTACTGCAATAAATAAAAAAGATTGACTAATATGACTACACTAGTACGTCTAAAATGGGGAACAAAATCACCAATCTAACTTTTTTGTTTCACTTGGTGTTCCACCAATTAAAATTTGACACATCATTTAAAAAAGGCACGCGCGTGAATGTTGTGTGACTTCTTCTCTCCCACATTAACCGCTTCTTTCTGCCTCTAGCTTCTCCAACCCCAAACAGCTTTGCAAACTCTCCATCATTTCAACTTTTGCAAAATGTAATTGCTCTATTCAAATTTTGTTAAACAAGTGGCCTCAATAACTTAAGAGGGGTGGTGAATTAAGTTTAAAAAAAATTCCCTAATAAATTGTAATTCTCTCTTTAAATGGAATATGCAAACTTAATAGAAAAGAAGTAAAGAACAATTCAATTGATACTTCTTTGAAATATGCAAAGTAAAATTAAAATACAATAAATTAAAGGAGTTTATGGAAGAGAGAATTGCAAACTTAGTTTTATTCTAATTCGGCCACGCCTTGTGCCTATGTCCAGTCCTCAAGTAACCCACTTGAGATTTCCACTAACTTGTAAATCCTTTTACAAATTCTGAACCACTCAGGGATACCCTTCCCTTGTGTTTAGAGAACTTTGCAAATCAAGAGATCCACTGTCTCTTGATTAACAATTGATCGCTTTGAAGTACTAAAGAAAGTTTCTCTCTTTTAGAGAAGAATGATACAAGTTGAAGAACTTATAATAATCCTTAATGATTTTGCAAGTGTTTGACCAAAGGTTTTCTTGTGAGAGGATAGGACAATGAATATTCTGAAAAACTCTAAAGAATTTCGAACACAAGTCACATATTTATAGGCCTTTGGTGGCCTTTCAAAAACTTGTGAAGAGTTGTGACTTTTTAGAGTTATTTTTAAAATTTCTTCATTGGTAATCGATTACAGATATGTGGTAAATGATTACACAGTTAATTTTGAGGAGTTATAACTCTTCAGTTTTGAATTTCAAAATTTTCGTGACTGGTAATTGATTACACAATTGTTGTAATCAATTACAGATTTAAAATTTAAATTCAAAACTTTCTAAAAGTTGTTTTAAAACAATTTTTCTTCTGGTAATCGATTACAATCTCTTGGTAATTGATTACACGTTTAAAATTCAAATTCAAATCTTTTCTAAAAACTATTTAAAACTATTTTTGCTTCTGGTAATCGATTACAACCTCTGGTAATTGATTACCAGAGAGAAAAACATATTTTTCAAAACTAAATTTTACTTTAAAGACTTTGTAAGGTGTTTTGAAATATTAACTTAAGGCCAAACCTTTGCAATCTCTTTTAAGAGATTCTTTTAACATATAAAGGACAAATTGTTAATCATTTCTCTTGATTTCTTGATCTTGACTTGGATCAATGTTGAATAGCTTTCATCTTTTTGACATCATCAAAAGCTTCATACAACATATGCATCTACAAATTCAACACTCTCAGTTAAAAGATAAAGGTATTTGAGAAGAAGGGAGAGAAAGAGTACCTGGCATATCGAGGTCTTGCTTGTGATCTAATACGGGTAGAGTATAAGTTCCTTGTGTTCAAGGACAAGGTGACCTCCTCTCTATACTAAAATAAAATTTGTTCAAAATTCTTCTGCCTTGTTTATTCATTGCTAAGGCATTTATACAATATTCTTATGCTGAATTCATGCTTGGAGGAAAGCAAAATAGAATTCCCAACAACAAAACAGAATTTCCAATTGCAATAACATAAATTACAGATTGCAAAACAAAAGGAATATTCCTAAACGGTTGCAACTAGATTCTTCAAGGCAGCCAAGTAACAGCTAGGCAGCATCTTCCAGTCAAGCATATCGCTTAGTGATCCTTTTGGGATTTCCAGCATGGGCCTCACGTATGTTATCAACCTTGTTGCTATCAGCACCTCCTCTTGGGAAAATCACCTTGTCCTCAAGGTGATATGTGTTACAAATCTCATCCCAATTTTCCTAAGTGGTTTCTTTTGGGGACAGACCGAGTCATTGAACTAGGACCAGGCAAGTCGGAGGTTTGGTGGAAGGATCAACTTCGGATGACAAAATGGAGAGTGATTCTAGCATAGGTTTATCGTCCATATCATTTAGAGGCAAAGCAATAAGCAATAAAAGACCAGGTGTATTTTAGAATTCTTCGGTAATTGGAGGTGATAGGCCACTGGTCCAACACGTTCAAAGATCAAGAAAGGGGCCTTGAGGAAGCGTCATTTGAGGGATGAGTGAATAGCTTCCCTGGTGGATAACAAGGAATCCACAACTTCATTGTTTGTTTACCCTACAATATAGTGCGAAATAGAAGGGGAAGGTTTGCCATAAACTACCTCATAAGGCATCACATCGGTGCTAGAATGAAGTAAAGTATTGTAAGAGCATTCAATAAGGGACAAAAGCTTGAATCAGTTTAAGGGTTGAGAATGCATGAAAGAGCAAAGGTACTACTCCAACACGTGGTTCATTACCTCCATTTGACCGTCTATTTGTAGGTGATAGGCGATTCTCATGTTCAGAGAAGTGCCACTGAGTTTGAAAAGCTCTCTCCAAAAAGAACTGATGAAGATTGGATCACGGTTGGAGACAAGGTTGCGAGGTATTCCATGGAGTTTGCAAACCATGTCTAGAAACAGAGTCGCCACCTTGTAAGCAGTAAACTAAATTGGAAGAGCACAAAAATGGGTTTCCTTTGAAAAGCGATCAATGACCACCAAGATAACAGTAAAACCTTGCGAACGAGGAATGTGGGTAATGAAATCAAGGGAAAGGTCCTCCTAAACACCAGATGGTATGGGTAATGGTTGTAAGAGCCTGCAAGCTGTTGGGTGACAGATTTGAATCATTGACAAGTGTGACATTGTTGAATGAAAAGCTTGATGTCACGTCGCATGTGATCCCAAAAGAAATTGGATTAAATATGGTGGAGTGTTTTAGCTATGCCCAAATGTTCTCCGATAGGAGTGGTGTGAAACTCAATTAGTAAGGTCCTAGTAAAAGGATTGTCCTAATCCAACCAAATACTTCCCTTGAACAATATCAACCCATTGTGAATTCAGAAATCAAGACAATCTGCGGGGTTTGCCAGTATAGCAGGGAGCTGTGATTGAAATGTGGGACTCGACTGAAGAGTTTGTTGCAACTGGTCCATAAATAAAAGTTTGGGTAAGGAAAGTATAAAGAACTAGTTAGCTAAGATTGGTTCAATGCGAGAAAGAGCATCTGCCATGACATTGGATTTGCCAGACTTATACTGGATTAGGTAATCGTATCCAAACAACTTGGTGAGATAGAATTGTTGCTCGGGGGTTTGGATTACCCAAGACATTAGGTCCTTAAGGCTCTTGTGGTTGGTTGGGATAGTAAATTGGTGGCCAAGTAAGTATTGTCGCCATTTTCTAACAACGGTGGTATTGGTGTGCGGTTTGCAGATATAGGTGAATGTGCTTTTCATACGAGGGCCAAATAGCTTATTGAAAAATGCGATGGGATGCCCTTGTTGCATAAGTACTACACCCATAGCAAGCCTAGAAGTGTTTGTTTCCAATACAAAAGGCAGAGAAAAATTTAGGAGAACCAGGATCGGTGCCTTGGTCATTGCATATTTTAGATGATCAAATGCGAGTTAAGCCTTAGGTGTCTAGAGAAAGGTGTCCTTACACAAGAGAGAGTTGAGGGGAGAAGCAATTGAGGCGTACCCCTTTATGAATTTGCGGTAGATGCAAGGGAGGCCAAGGAATCTACGTAAATCCTTTTGATTGGAAGGGACAGGCCAATCTAACATAACCTTGATCTTGGATTGCTCAGGTTCAACTCCTTTGCTAGAGATAATGTGATCCAAGTACTCCAATTGATGTTGGGCAAATAAGCATTTAGAACACTTAAGGTAAAATATCCCTTGCAATAGAACATGGAAAATAAGCTCCAGATGGTGAAGATGTGACGACAAAGAGTCACTGAAGACAAGAATATCGTCAAAGAAAACAACAAAGAATTTATGCAAAAATGGTTAAATAAGTGTATTCATCGTTGCCTGGAAGGTTAAAGGTGTGTTGTAGAGGCCAAATGGTATGACTCGATACTCGTAAAGACTCTGATAAGTTCAAAATGCGGTCTTCATGATGTCGTCATCGACCATTAAAATTTGATGAAAGCCTTGGTGCAAATCGAGTTTGGAGAATCAAGAAGCATGGCTAAGATCATCCAAAATCTCGTTGATCATCGGCATTGGAAAGTGATCTTTAATAGTGATGGAATTTAGTGCGTGATAATTGATGCACATGCCCCAACTTCCATCCTTCTTCTTGATGAGCAGAACCAAAGAAAAAAGTGGGCTCTGGCTAGAGTGAACTAGACTAGAATTGAGCAACTCAGAGACTTGTTTCTCAATTTTGGATTTCTAGAAGTAAGGGTATCGATAAGGATGATCATTCACAGGGTTGGCCGTGGGGAGGAGGTTGATATCGTGAATGATTTGTCTAGGGAGAGGAAGTTGGGATGGTGCCTGAAACAAGGGAGTGAATTTGGTGAGTGAAGTTTCGATGGCATGGATATGTTAACTCATTGGCAAGTGCACCAAATTGTCCCAAGTAGTAAAGTAAAACAGAATTTCGAGTGTCGAGTCCACAAGAACTTTGTACTTAGATTGGTGTATATCCAATTCTTAGGAAATTAATGAAATAATTTAAATAATTGTAATCAGGAATAGTAAAAATAAATTGACATAAAATTAAACTAATAATCTAAAACATACAAGGGAAGAAAAGCAAATACTTGAAGCGTAGGTTGATTCAGAATATGGAGGTGTTGGGGCTTAGCCTACCACAACTACTCTTGATGTAATGTTAATGATTTTTTTTCCATTCAATATTATTCCAATGATCACCTACATCTACTATATAGTCTAACCATGATCCCTCATATGAGAGAGTCTAATTTATCTAATTTCTCTCTTAATCCCTCAAGAGATAAACCAGGTAAATTGTATTATAAATAAAGATGTATAACAGGCTAAATAAAATCATTCTATCCCTAGAGATGAATTATTCAGATGCTCTAATCCAGTTCTTAAAAGATAAACATTTCCCAATGCCTACACTCTAAAACATACCATGAATATGGGTGATCAAGCCACAATCAATGAAATTAAGCTCAGAAAAGAGACAATGAAATTAAAATAACATTAAATAGATTAGGAAAAATTTATATCAAGAGCGTTTGGTTGCTAAGCTCCCAACAATGAGGGGGTTTAGCCTCTCATTGTCATGAGATACTTTACAATTGCGAGAGGGTATTGGAAAGAGAAGAAGAATGGAGATAGGCGAAAGGAATGAATCCTAATGGTTGATTCCCCCGATTCCTTCACGAACTCTATCCTTAGCTCTCTATAGGATGCTCTCTACTTTTGGTGAGAACTGAATCATGAATGAACGAATGCTTTTTCCTTTCTTTCTCCCCCTTTTAATGATGTAGTTTGCTTAACTTTTACGTGACCTCACGCTAAGTGCGCCTTCACGTGATATCAAGTTTCTCCATGTGACTGTGTTGTGTAAAGCATGTGTGGCGCACTGAGCGAGCATCTCCAAATCTTCAACTTTTCTCTCAAGCTTTACTCTGTGTTTTTATAACAAATATAACACCAGAGTAGTATAAATTTACCAGTTTAAACACCTATTAGACAAAAACTTGAATGATATTAAAATTCTAATTATTCACACAAAAAGAAGCAATAACAGAGGGGAAATTCAACAATTTTATATGACTTAATCACAAAATATACCTATGTACAACAGTTATCAAACCACCCCAAATTTAAAGCTTTGTTTGTCCTCAAGAAAAAGTAAACTAACTATTAAATTGGATCGATGAAAAAGTTCAAAATGTACCAACCACAATACATGAAATAACTACATAACTGATAACTGCTATATATAGGTATATTTTGGGAATAAATTATATAGGAATATGTAATTTTTCTCTCCTATTTCTTTCTTTTTGTGCAAATATTTGTTATTTTAACAACATTTAAGTTTTTGTGCAGGAAATATTAGAAGTTAATGAATTTATGATGCTTAGTGAGTAAAGTAAAGCCCAAAAAAAGCAAATTGGAAATCTGAAGAGGCGGCCTTAATGTGTCCCAGGCGCTCAGCGCTAGGCATAGGCTTAGTGGGAACAACACGCTTAGCGCCAGCAGGATAACTCAAGAAAGTAGGACTAATTCAGGAAAGCAGGCTAATTCAGGAAAGAGTCGTGCTTAGTGCGAGAATTATCACCATACTCGCTAAGCGCAACAAGCACGCTCAACATGAAGGTTGCATGAAAACTAAGCTAATCTACACCTATAAAAGAAGGAGATAGTAGAAGGAAAAAACATACAGAAAATTCAAGAGAATACAATTCCTTATAGAAGGCAAAGGCTAGAAGAAGGAGAAGATATCATTAGGAGCCATTCCTTCCCTCCATTCCTTTTCTTATCTATTCTCCCTTTACTAAATATTCCCCTCTTGCATTTGTAAAGCCTCCTACATCAATGAGAGACTAAATCCCCCTTTGTTGGAAACTTGGCAGTCAATTACTTTTGATATAATTTCTCTTCCTATCTATTTAATAATATTACTTTTGTATTATCATTTCTTGTGCTTAATATTATTGCTTGTGGCTTGATCACCCATTTGCATGGTAAGTTTTAGGGGTAGTGTTGGGAAACGTTATTTTCTAATAGAACTGGGAAGGGATATTTAAATAAAGTCATCACAAGAAATATGTTGATTTTGTTTAGCCTATTAGACATCTCTATTCTTAATGCAATTTAACTATTTTATCTTTGCAAAGGGATTTGGGAGAGAAGATAGATAAGTTAGGCTATTTCACTCAAGGGATCTTGATTAGAGTAAATAAGTAGATACAAGTGTAAATTGGGATAATTATAAATAAAGAAAATTCATTAATATTACATCAAAGAGTAGCTCTGGTAGGCTAAGTTCCTAACATTATCATCTTCTGAATTTAACTTCTATAATGTTGGCTTTTCTTATCTTTTATGTTCTTAATTAATTAATTTAAATTCATGTTTAATTTCATCCCTTATTCATTTTAATTTAATTCTTTTCCAATTTATTCTACTATTTTTTTACAACCTTTTCCAAATCTTTTTCTTAATTAAATATTCATCTACCTAAGTACAAATAAAGTTCTTGTGGATTCGACACTCGGACTTTCGTTTTAACTTTACTACTTGGGACGAATTGGTGCAGTTGCCAACCGTTTAACAATAACATTTCAAACAACTTCAATGGCTAATTCTCGAGTTCACATTTGTCATGATCTCATGATAGGAGCATGAAAGGATGCACTTGGAGATAAAATAGGTTAGCAAGTATGACAAGCATCACGAAAGATTCACCATGCTTCATTCCTCACAAGGCTAGTGTTTCTCTCAAGCACACAAGTGTCTCGGTTCTGAGTGTTTCAATCATGATAACTGAAAGTAAAGTTCCCAACTTTGCACATCATCTCACTCAATGTAATCATACATACACAATGTGAATCTCTAAGGACTTGATCAAGCTTGTAACATGGTCGGGCTAACAAAGAAATCATGGTTTTTCTTGGATTCGAAGCTTAGGTTCTAGGAGAGCATTCATTCCTTATTTTCTTGATAAACCATAGCTCATATTTCATAGCCCCATCCTTTGCTACAGTTAACAACACATAGAATTAATTTGGCACATAGTTTCTTTTAGATTTTATTTATCAACATAAATAAACACATTTTTTTTTAAATTGAAATAACAATAATACTGTAGCAACTTATCACATACTACAACTCACATTAGCTATGTGCTGATATTAATGTCTCTGCAACAACAATTACCTAAGAAACTCCCCTAAATATGGGGTAAATTTGTCCTAATCCATGAGTGCTCTCCCATAACCTAAGATAGGGTAGTTATTCAGTATCAATTTCATTTGGCTTGGGTTTCAATGAAAAATCATTCACATTAGGCCTAACAGGGTGCAAGGGATTCATTCATTCACTAATGATAGGGTGGCTATTTGGCTAAGTAGCTGAAACAAAATAATCAATAGGGCATTGATCATCTCCACATCATGAATGCATTCAAGTAATCCAAGAATCATGCAAAATCGGGAAATTAAAATTAGTCATTCTCTCACCATTAAGGTTCACACAACTCACCCGATATTATGAAGCACTCAGTTTATCATTCCATGATTTTCTGTCAGACATGCTAGCCACTTCACTCGTGTGTGGTTAATTCATGCTTTATCATTTACAATGATGCCTGCTCACACAAGAATCAGAATTTTCACAACAATATTCATTATTTATTAGTACGCAGTTCATCTCACTCATGCAATTAATTTACCCAAAACATGTCGCAACCAATCAATAAGTACCTAAGTTTCTATCATGCATCAAACTAAATTAAAAATATTAAATGATTGAATTTAAATTGTCATAAATGCAAGAAAATACAATCAAAATAAAATAAAATAAAGAAAAATAAAGAAAAGTCCTTATCAAAATGGATCAAAATGAGCCTCAATCCTGGGGCGACCTTGGATCCCAAGCTTCCCGAGCAGTAGTGATGTCCGCAACATAATCATCATCAGCTCTGGCATCTGCGACATCATCAACACCAGCGAAAGAGGTGTCACACCCCCCCCCCGGACAGAGGGACGCTGGACTCTTGGCCAAGCAACGTGGGCTTGGAATGCCTCTGGCGTCATCACCGACTGCTTGAGGGAGAGATGGTGGAGGCTCTACATCCAGAGGTATTGGTTGTGGTAAAGGCTCTATAGCATGGGAAGAAGTTGCTCCGACTGAGAGGAAAAGGGAGGAAGCTAGCTGGCAGTAGAAGGAGAGACATTTGGAGGAGGGACCATTGGTGGAGTGTCTGGAGTAGCTCAGACCCTGACCTGCCTTGGCCCTAGGAAGACTCTTGTGTCAGGATGCACACACTTAGCGTGGACATCATCAATCCTACACTAACCGCTTAGATCTACAACAATCACATCTGATTATTGAAAATTAAAAACACAGCTATCCTAAGACATAATAAAAATCATACAATGCAAGTAAAGAGAAGAGATAAGGTAAGGAATCCTGGGTTGCATCCCAATAAGCACTTCTTTAACGTCACTAGCTTAACGTGAGACACCTTCATGGGTCCTAGAGGTGGATGATGGTGGTTAGTCTCTTAATGTTGCCACCAGTGTATATCTTCACCTTTTGATTATTAACAATCTAGCTCTACTCAGGTTCATTTGAGGAAGGATTTATCGGCTCCACTAGTCCATAAGGCTTCACTTCTTTGATTGTGAAGGGGCCAGACCACTTGGATTTGAGTTTTCCCGAAAAGAGCTTCAGTCGGAATTGAACAACAACACTTGTTGCCTAGGCTGAAAGGTCCTCTTTAGCAACTTTCGATCATGATACACCTTCATTTTCTACTAATAAATCCTGGAGGATTTGTAGGCATTGAGCCTTATCTCCTTCAGCTCTAACAGCTACAGTCTCTGCTTCACACCAAATAGGGAGTCATCAAAATTGAGGAACTTGAAGTCCCATTAAGCCTAATGCTCCAACTCCACTAGTAAGTGAAAAGTTTTCCCATAGACCATTTGAAATGGTGATAGGCCAATGGGAGTCTTGAAAGCAGTCCTGTAAGCCCATAAGGCATCATCCAGCTTCATAGGCCAATCTTTCCTTGAAGATGCAATAGTCTTTTCTAGAATTCTCTTCCGCTCTCTATTGGAAACCTTTGTCTGGCCATTTGTCTGGGGATGATAAGGTGAAGCCACCTTATGCTTGACAGTATAACTCCCCAAAACCTTCTACAACTGTGTATTGCAAAAGTGTGAACCCCCCATCACTTATCAGCACTTTGGGAACCCCAAAGCGGGAGAAAATATTTCTCTTTGGGAACTTAATGAAAATCTTGGCATTGTTCTTTGGGGTAGCTACAACTTCTACCCATTTGGACACATAATCAACATCTACCAAGATGTACTCGTTCCCATAAGAGGATGGTAAAAGGCCCACAAAACCAATGCCGCAGGAGTCAAATACTTCCACTTCAATTATGTTTTGCAATGACATCTCATTCCTCTGAGAAATGCCCCTCGTTCTCTGGCATTGGTCACAATGAAGCATGTGATCATGGGCATCTTTAAAGATGGAAGGCCAGAAGAATCCAATTTGTAACACTTTAGCAGATGTCCTATCCCCTTTGCAATGTCCACCATAAGGTGAATTGTGTTAGTGCCATAATATACTTTTGGCTTCCTCCTTGGTAATAAACCTTCTCAACAAATTTTCCACTCCTATTTTGAACCAATATGGATCATCCAGCTGGATTCCAATTGAGATCCTTTGGAATAATACCTACAGCTTTGTAGTTGGCAATATCTGCAAACCAAAACCTTTGACTCATGGATAGTAGGGATTCATTGGGAAATTCATCCTGGATTTCATGTTCCTCTTGAGTTACTTCTTCATTGACCAACCTGGAGAGGTGGTCAGCTACTAAATTCTCGAATCCCTTATTGTCTTTAATGACTATATCAAACTCTTGAATTAGAAGGACCCATCTAATCAGCCTTAGCTTCGAATCTGCCTTTGTGAGAAGATATTTGATCGCCGCATGATTAGTAAAAATAACGACCCTGGAGCCCACCAAGTATAACCTAAATTTTTCTAATGCGTAGACTATGGCCAACATCTCCTTCTCAGTGGTTGCATAATTCAGTTGTGCATTGTTCAGGACCTTGCTAGCATAATCATTGGTGTCACACATGAGCTCAAATTCTTTACTTCAATCAAGTGCCACCATTATTGGGGTAGATACAAGTCTATCCTTCAGGGTCTGAAAAGTTGTTAGGCCTTTTTCATCAAGTTTAAAGACTGCATATTTGTTCAGCAAGTTGTTCAATGGCTTGATAATTTTTTAGAAGTCCTTGATGAGCCACCGATAGAAGCCAGCATGTCCAAGGAAACTCCTAATACCTTTTACATTGACTGGTGGAGGTAGCTTCTCAATGACATCAATTTTGGCTTTTTCCACCTCTATCCCCCGACCTGAGATCTTATGACCCAACACTATTCCTTCCTAGACCATGAAATGAAATTTGTCCCAGTTTAGCACCAGATTCGCTTCAACACAACATCTTATCACTAGCTCTAGATTTGTCAGGCAGTCATCAAATGAAGGCCCAAAGACTGAGCAATCGTCCATGAAAACCTCTATGCACTTCTCTACCATGTCAGCAAATATGGCTAGCATGCACCTCTGGAAAGTGGCTAGTGCATTACATAACCCGAATGACATCCTTCTATAGGAAAAGACACCAAAAAGGCACATAAAAGTAGTCTTCTCTTGATCCTTTGGGTCCACTGCAATCTGATTATACCCTGAATAATCGTCCAATAAACAATAGAAAGATTGTCTACCTAACCGCTCCAACATCTGATCCATGAATGGCAGGGGGGAAGTGATCCTTTCTTGTGGCATCATTAAGCTTGCGATAATCTATGCACATCCTCCATCCAGTGACAGTCCAAGTCGAAATGAGGTCATTTTTCTCATCGCGAACCACAGTCATTTTGCCTTTCTTGGGTACCACTTGGACTGGACTTACCCAAGCACTGTTAGAAATAGGATAGATAAGTCCAGCCTCAAGTAGCTTTAGGACTTCTTTTCGTACTTCTTCTTTCATGGATGGATTGAGCCTCCTTTGCGGTTGTCTCATTGGTCTATACTCATCGTCTATCATGATCTTATGCATGCAATAGGAAGGACTAATTCCTTTGAGATAAAAAATATGCCACCCAATGGTTGCCTTGTGCTTGTTGAGCACTTCCACCAACCGTGCCTCTTCATCTGAAGATAAATCATTGCTTATCACTACTAGTTTGACTTCATTTTCTTCTAGAAATACATACTTCAGGTGAACAAGTAATACTTTCAATTTCACTTTGGGCTTCTCTATTGTGTTGTCTTTCTTCAATTTTTCAAAAGCATATTCCCATGAGAGGATCTCCTTTAACCTGTCTAAGTCCTCCAAACAGGCTCTGAGATCCTTCTCCCCCTCATTGGTCAGGCAATCAATAGCATTTATCAAGGCCTTTTCCAATGAAGAGTGAATAGTCAGGTGTTGTGCAGCAAGGTCAGCCTCTTGCTCAAGTTGAAGGTTACTTTCTGGTCTTCTACACTTATCTCTAAGTTGTCATTTCCCATGTTCACCATACATTTTGTAGTAAGCATGAATGGTCGACCTAATATCAAGGGGATATTAGAATCCTCTTCTATGTCCATTATCGCAAAGTCCACCGGAAAACTGAATTGGCGAACCTTAACTAGGACATCTTCTACTACACCATATGGCTGGTAATGGAGCGGTCTACTAGTTGAAGAGTCATTCTAGTAGGAGCAATCCTCAGGTTCCCAATTCTCTGGCATATTGAGAGAGGCATCAAATTGATGCTCGCCCCCAGATCATTGAGAGCTTTACCCAGTGATTCATTCCTAACAGAGCATGGGATAGTCACACTTTCTGGGTCTTTAAATTTCTATGGTAGGATTCTCTGGATCACAACATTACCCACTACGATGCTCTCATTGTTTATGTACTTTCCCTTTTTTGTGAGAAGGTCCTTCAGAAATTTAGTATACAAGGGCATCTGCTATAGGGCCTCTCCAAAGGGAATAGTGATCTCCAGCTTCTTGAAGATGTCAAGAAAACAAGCAAAATATCTCTCCTTCTCTTTCTTTGATGGCACTAAGGGGATATGGGGCTTCCTTCATCGGGACTGATGGTATCTCCTCTCTAACCTCCCGAGCCAACTAACTCTTGGTCTTAGAGATGAAGACCTCATCACCACCCTCCTTTCTCTCATTTTTTCTTTTTCATTTTTTAATTTTTTTCTCTTTATTTTCAACCTCTTCTCTCTTTTTATCACTACAAAAAAAAGTGTTTTTGAGACGGCAATAATCCGTCGGTAACACTAAAAATCCGTCGCTAATTGGATATTTCCGATGGACTGCAATACGTCTGAAAAATGGTCATCAGAAATATTAACCGACGAATGTTTGTTGTCCATCGGAAAACATCCATGGAAAATTTCTGATGGCCACACTTCGTCGGAAGTTTCAGACTGATATATTCTGTCGGAAATTTCACAAGGATCCTTTCCGACTGAAATTCCATCGCAAAATTCCCATGACTTATTACAGACGGATTTTTTGTCGCAAATTTCCCACGGATCATTTCCCATGGCATGTCTGTTGAAAATCTCCCATGGGTCATTTCTGACGGACATGGTGATCGCAAATTTTTCATGGACCATTTTCGATGGATTTTTGCGTCGCAAATTTTCGTCGGAAATGTTTTTTTTATAAAATTTATTATTTGCAGTTTTTTATCATTAATAATTTAGACATTATTTTATGCATTTATATTATTTACCATGAATATTTGAATTAGGCATACTTATAAATTAGGAAATAGTGAACTTGATAAATCCTAAACATTCAATAAAATAAGTCATTAAGTTAAATTAAAAATAAATGTAAGAAAAAAAACACAATGTCAAATGTCAATGTCGATTGTTAATAATAATTTTGTGATGCTAAGTTAGTAGTCAAAATAGTCATCAGGAGAGTGTCTATGTTGGTCATCTGCTTGCTGATCATCTGTCTGCTAGTCATCTGCTTGGTCCTGGTGATGGTCCTGATGTTGTTGGTGAGGTTGTTGTTGTTGATTAATAATGTTTCGCGGCTCTTGAGGTAGGAACTGAAGGACTACTGACTGAAAAATATGCATCTCCTATTTTGATTGACGCAACTCCTCCCTCAGGCGGTTAATCTCTGCAGCATCTTCAGCGCGCCTGGAAGATCCTTGCGTGTGCTGCTTGAAGCTGTCACTTCCTCATTTGTAAGTATGAGCAAGGTCTCCAGTACCATAAAGGCATCCCTTACGCTGTAACCCAACACCGACTCCTAAGTCTTTGTTCTTCAGCAGGGTCTAAGGGAGTGAGTTGGGATTTACCAACACTTGATGCAGCATCAGACCTAGCTTGAGATAGTCTAGCCTCAAATTCTTCTTGTAATTCATAAACAATTATTATTCCAAAAATATAATAAAAATTTTAAAGAATAAAAAAAATATGCAAGATAATGCTCTCACATGTGTCCGTCTAGATCTATCATTGACAAATTGACCAGTATCCTTTCGTAAATGAGTTTGTTGAAAGACCTCATCTACATATACAGATCGACCAAGCTCCTCTAACTATTAATAAAAATTTAAAAATAAACATTAAGTGGTAAATTAAACAAGTATAAACAAATATGTATTATAATTTTAGTGTACATACCAAGCGAATGGCATGATCTTGCAAGCTGATAGAACCACCTGTGTGCATACACCCACCCTTTTTAGATGCTCAATTTTTTTTTTGCCTGTGCACACTTGGAGCGATACTCAGGTGCATTCCAATGTGATAATAGATCATTCCAAACATGATCTACAATCCTATATGGCCTTTTATTTTCATTTCGGGGTTCCCTAAACATCTCAGAAAGTCTGTGAGAAGCTTTCAAGTTAAAAGCTTTTTGTATTTCATTCTCTTCCTGGGGTCTCCAGACCAATTTTCTCTAAAGTATAACAAAGTAACGAAATTGTACACAATTAGAAAAATATGAATTTTACAATTTCAGTTAAAATAAAAAATAACATTAGCATCCATTTCAACCTTTGAACTAATTCATTAACAAAAGAATAATTTACCTTAAAACGTTGGAAAAAAAGTTCTTGATGTTCTTTTGGAATCGCTCCCCATGTAGGCCAAGGCTGACCAAATTGTTGCCTAATGGACAAAGTGACAGCCTTTGCCGCAACCTTAGAGGGATGAAACCTAAATATAAAAAATAATTAATGAAAACAATAAAATCCATCTTATGTATCATATATAATGATAGTTATATAAATTTTGTAATACTTACATTCCATTAATTAACGTAACCATAGGACGATTATTAAGAGGGGGGGTCTTCCATTGCCAAATTTATAGCATCTTCTTCTATAGGCAAATTGCCCACAGGCGGAGATGGGGAAGGTGTAGATGTAGGTACTGGGGATGGTCCACGTGCATCAACGAAGGATGGAGATGGTGTGGATGCAGGAACTAGAGATGGTTTAGGTGCATTAACATGAGATGAAGATGGGTCTAGCTTCAGTTGGAGGTGGAGATGGTGTAGGTGCAACATCGGGAGGCCTAACTGGGATAGACACAGAAGACAGAGATAGGGTAGATGATGTCATACTATCTCTAGGTGGTAATAGTCTAATCACGTATAATTTTTTCTTTGCAGTTGTCCCTTTCCTATTGGAGTCATGTGACGGGGGTCGAGGAGGGTCAACACCACCTGTTGTCATATCTTTATATAGAAAAATAATATTATAACATAAATACTCTAATAAAATATTGGGATGGTTGAAAATTAGAGAACTAACGAACTTCCATATGACAACAAAAATAAAATACACTAACAAAGTTTTGAAGTATTAGAAGAAAACAAACATGTCATTAATAACAAACATTATAACTAACTAACAAAGATCAACATCTAATCCTCTTCATAATTGTAAACTTCAAAGTCATCTTCTAATTCCCCTTCATTATCTTGTTTAATATTGTTTGATTCTTCATTCAAATTAGCCGATTCTTCTTCATTTGTCAGCAAATTAGCAGAGTTTACTTCTTCAACACCACCTCTTAAATCTTGCAATACAGAAATACTTTCAACTTCAATGACTTCGTTGACATGTGACATTTCCTCAACTTGGTAAGGCACATCATCTTGTACATGATTGTATTCTATGTAACCCCTTGGCTTCGTTTTAATTGCTACACACCAACCACGATTGTCCCTTCTTGTTGCTAGATATGACACATAATATACTTGCCTTACATTATGTGCACTAATGAATGGGTCAAACAAATTATATCTTTTATCCATTTGAATTTCCACTGTGCCATATTTAGGATCTACCCTTGTTCCTCTACTCGTTGGATCAAACTAGTGACGATAAAATAATACTACTCGCTTATGATAGGTTGTAGTATTATACTCTAGCTCATATATATGTTGAATGACACCATAAAAATCATCTGCAGCTCCTTCTGTAAGGCCCTTTACGTGAACCCCACTGTTTATCATTTTTTTCCCTTCACTCCATGCTTGAGTATGAAATTTGTACCCATTGACAAAGTATGTGTGCCATTCGTTAACATAACTCATGGGACCATACGATAAATCCTTTAAGTGTTGGTTTCTCACATTTGAAGGCTCATTTGTAACCTACGAATATAAAGAGTATGAACATGTATGTTTTTTTACCGAAAAGTAGCAAAATAAAATATACAATAACATACTTACTTTTTGTTGGAACCAAGCAGGAAAATCTGCATGAAGATTATGAGTAGAGGCATTTGACTGGGATTGCAAGAATGAACTGTCCAAATATAAATTTGCATGAGTCAATTAGGAAGGGGATAATGCGAAGATAAAACCATAATTATTAAATCCCGAACGACATACATTGTGAAACTTACTCGAGGTAAGGTTTAACTTCAACACAGTTAATCAACACATGAACATGGGTTGAGTATTTCTCATCATCAGTTAACCAATGAATTAACTCTTTCCCAGAAAGACGACCTTGCTGGTCAAACACTGATAACATCGGTGGACACCTTTCAGCTTCAATTGCAATTTGATTCCTAACATTACGCGGTGACAACATAAAGTTATTGAAATAATGAGAACAAAAATAAGTCGTCTCACGATGTATGTAAGATGCGCAAATGGATCCTTCCACTTGGGCCTTATTTTTCACTGCTCGTTTAGAATCGCCCATGAATCTACAAATTTTAAAGTAAACCAAGTCATCGTCATGAGCATTAAAAAATGAATTTTAAAGAAAATTCAATTATCATTTTACTACCTTTCAAATGGATACATCCATCTGTATTGGATTGGTCCACCAAGTCGAGCTTCATATGCCACATGAATAGGCAGATGCTCCATTGAATCAAAAAATGCAAAGGAAAATATTCTCTCCAACTTGCACAAAATTAATGGAATATTTTGTTCCATTCTACTCAAGTCATCCTCCATCAAAGTTGTAGAACACAAGTCTTTAAAGAAATGACTTATTTCAATAAGTGGACCTAAGACATGTGGTGGCAATGAGTTAAAATCAATAGGAAGTAAACACTCCATGAACACATGACAATCATGACTTGTCATCCCATGCATGGTTCCCTTATCAACATTGGCACATCTGGCTAAGTTAGAAGAATAACCATCTGGCATTCGTAGTTCTTTTATCCACTGACAGATTAACTTTGTTTGGTCTGCAGTTAGAGTATAATTTTCTTTTGGCTTTAATAACTTCCCGTTAGTCCCCGACTTCAACTCCAAGTCTTTACGTCTACAATAAATAGCAAAGTCCATCCTAGCCTTGTCTTTGTCTTTTGTCTTACCACTAACATTCATAACTCTATGTGCATAACATCAAGATTGTGTTGCAACAAATTATCTTTCCAATAAGGAAGATCCCAAAAGATAATTTTTTTGTCCAATGGTGCCACTCCCCATATCCATGTATATTTGGTGGGGGCAGACCAGTTTTTGTGACTTTTGGCAAATCCCTAACCCTACGCCATACTTGTGTAGGTGTCAACATACGCGGCGGCTCATCCCTTTCTACTTCTCTTTTTTGAAGGCATTTGTGTTCCTCCTAAATGCATGATCAGTAGGTAAGAACCTGCGATGATAGTCAAACCAAGAAGTTTTTCCCCCATTTGCCAATTGAAAGGCCTTTGTGTCCTCCATGCAATACGGACATGCTAGTCTACCATGTGTCCCCCAACCAGACAACATCCCATAAGCAGGAAAATCATTAATAGTCCACATCAAAGTTGCCTTCATCATGAAATTTTGATTTCTTCAAACATCGTAAGTCATAACACCACTCCATAATTTTTTCAATTCATCAATCAAAGGTTGTAAATAAACATCAATACCAATCATTGGATTAAATGGACCTGGTATGACACAAGTCAAAAACATATAAGGTTTAGTCATACACATTTCTAGAGGAAGATTGTATGGGGTAACAATGATTAGCCAACAAGAATAAGGTGAAGAGGATGCATGAATATATGGGTTAAATCCATCTGTGCATAAATCCATCAATAGCAAAATCTGCATGTACCTAGTCAAAGTGCTTCCACGCTTCACCATCAAATGGATGACGTAACATGCCCGAAGATCTTCTATTATCATAGTGCCATGACATTTGCCTTGTAGTTTGTATTGATGCAAACAGTCTCTGCAACCTTGGTGTTATATGAAAATAAAACATCGCCTTTACTGGAACTGGTTTTCTATTGCTTGTTCCAATAGTCTTGGCACGATACCTGGGCTTGTTACAAAATTTGCATTCGGTTAATGCTACATCATTATCATAATACAACATGCATTCATCCACACAACAGTCAATCCTCTTAGCCTCAAATCCTAACTTCGATACTAACCTCTTCGCATCATAAAAAGTTTTTGGTAAGCCATCTTTTATAGGTGTTGCATCCAAAAGCATTTTTGAAATAAATTCCAAGCACTGGTCAGGAACATTCCAATTGGACTTGCAATCTAAAAGCCTCGCGGATATCGATAATTTTGAGTTTGTTGCCCCTTCGTACAATGGTTCATTCGCCTCCACCAATAAATTGAAAAATCTTTGAGTATCTTCATTTGGAGGTTCTTCCATATTATTTGAGTTTGGAGCTTCAAATGTTTGAGGTTGTCTCAGAGCATCACACACCATGTCTTGCATTAACATAAATTGTTCATGTTGAGTCACATATTCTGCACTAGTAGAAGCATCCATGTAATTGTTGCCCTCATTTAAATCAACATGCGACATGTCTTCACCATGATCAGTCCAAATCCAATAATTAGGCTTGAATCCTTTTTTATAAAGGTGAATCTTCACAACCCTATCCTCCAAAATCCTAGTGCAATCGCATTTAACACAAGGAGATCTGATCCCCCCCCCATCATTCTCATAACAATCTTGTTGACTAACTTTTCTTACAAACTCTTCAACCCCTTCGACAAAAGACTTTTTCAACCCGCTTCTACCACTATAGCATCTATCGTACATCCAATGACAATTCCAAAGAATATTGTTCATATTCTACATATTTAATAAAAAAAATTAGGAACCTTGATGTTTAGTCATGCATACTCTTAGAGTGATCTCTATTATATCTTACTAGCAACAATTATGATCACACTTTAGGTGGGAATAAAATGACAAACATATAAAGTTTGAGTTTCTAAATGAACAAAACATGAAATATAAATAACATAATCACAATCAGAGATGTACTTAACACATCCAGAATACAAAATTTCAAGCAACTAGAATAGAAAACCTCAACTAACATACGTGTGAGTAATGAAGCGATCACCCAACACAATCTCAACTAACAAAAAATTGTACTAATAGTGCATCAAAGAAAACATGCAGCATGTCTTCACCATGATCAGTCAAAAGGACACTGATTAAATTTTGTTATTATTTTGTTAGCTGGTTGCCATAAGGCATCATCATTTTAATTACTTTTGGCAAGAAAAGGTTGGAGATTCTGCTAGGTGGTCGCCATAAGTTGATTCCCACTAACCATCTCCTTATAAGTTATAGCCAATAAATTTGCACTTTTATTCTAATAACTAGTTAGTGGTGGTTAATTAACATTAGAGGAATGGAAGGATACACTTCAATGATGATTTGCACTAATGAATAGTAGTTTTTAAGCATCCAAATACTCCAACTCTTGAGTTTTGATCTAGTTTCTAAATGTCCTAATAATTATATTATAATTTGTAACACTTAGTGGTACATACTTGTGGTCCACGGTAAATAGAAGTACTGAAAAATATTATTATGTTATTATCTTTCCAAGTACTATTATTATGTTACTATATACTAATAACATAATAATAAAATAGTAGTTTTATGTTACTAAAGTAGTAGTTTTTATTATTATGTTATTATTTTTTAGATTAAATTAATGGGGTAAGCGGTAAATAGAAGTTTATTTGAGTAACTCAGATCATCTACTTTAATTAATATAAAGGAGTACTGAAAAAAAATTGAGTTGAACTTGAATTTAACTTTTTAACATACTTTTTTAAAACATAATACGAGCGTGCGTATATGTCTAAAATTAGTAGTAGATCCATAACAAAAAGGAAATTAAGGAAAGATTAACTCAAACATCACTATTAGAAAATACACTTTCAACATCGGTTATTTAGAACATTCTACATCGGTTCTAAAACCGATGTTGAAAGTGACGATGTTGAATGTATGAATGTTAACATCGGTTTTGGAGAACCGATGTTAACATACATATGACAACATCGGTTCTCTAAATAACCGATGTTAAGAACAATGAACAACAACAAAAAAAGTGTACGCATGATGAATGTTGACATCGGTTTTCCAGTAAAACCGATGTTAATATGTTAGTTTAACATCGGTTTTTTAGAAGAACCGATGTTAATGTATGCCCTTAACATCCGTTTTTCTAGAAAACCGATGTCAACGTTGATGATGCTTACACTTATTTGGTGTAGTTCTTTGGGTATAACATCGGTTAATTATAAATAACCGATGTTACTATTCAAATATTCACATCGGTTATTTATAATTAACCGATGTTAATGTACAATAGTTGACATCGGTTATCCACAGATAACCGATGTTAAAATACAAACTCTGACATCGGTTATACACAAAAAACCGATGTTAATATACAAACGTTAACATCGGTTTCTATTATAACCGATGTTGGTTATGATATTAACATCGGTTTTTGTTAATAACCAATGTTGTTTTCAATTTTTTTTTATATATACTTTCTGTTTTTACAGTAAACCCAAAATTATACCTGTCAAATGTAATTTCATGAGGCCTAATTCACAGCAAATAAACATTTTATTCTATTTTCAAGCAGTTTTAATGATAATAAACATCAAATAATTGATTTATATATTATAAAGAACAATCAACAAATGAATTCAATGTTCGTGTTACATAGAAAATGTAAAAAATGTAAAAAATGTTAAAAAAATGTCCCTAAATCCTAGGCCTGATCTCTAACTCGGAGATAAAACTGTGCCCACTGAATCTGCAATGCTTTTAATCTCTCAGGTTCCAATGGTCTAGGGTCATTAAAATACTGCATGATTAAATAAATCATATTAAGTTAATAATGTAATACAAATTATAAATAAATCGATTTTCTTTGAAATAAACTTACCGCTTCCCAATTATTTCTAAAACTTCCTAAAATGATGGTGGACATCCAGTGCATGACATAGTAGCCGCACTCAGTAGTTCCTTTTTGTCTATTACACTAAATACATAATGAAATTTGGATATTAATTAAACAACTAGTATACAGACACATAAAGAAATATATAAGTGGAAGTTTTATGTAAATGACGTACCTTGACGATAATCCACCTAGCAGGAGCCTTTGATTTAGGCTGTGGAGCATCATCAAGACCCTTGATAGCACTGTTCCATATGAGTAACAATTAAAAACTGGTGTTGTACGTTGAGGTATTACAATGCAAATGTATTGAAAAGAACACTAACCTATTAATAATCCCCTTAAGGTAGTTGTCTTGCCTGTTATGCAATGAACAAAACCAGACAACTAAGTGTTCCTTGGGCAGGATGACCACCATCTGCCAATGTCCGCTGCAGTGGAACCTAAAATGGGTTAGTACATTAGTAAACATTAATTAAATTTTGTTATTTTGTGACTTACCCATTTAGGTAGGCTCCAAGATACACATCGCGTTGTGAACTATGCATCTAACTCTTTATGTAACTTTCAGATTCAAACTGCGATTGCCCAGACCTTTGAATGGACTGAGGCTCGAGGAATCCATAGATATCAGAATTCCCCGCTCGCATACATGTTTCAGTGAGATGCCTATTTATGTTAAGTCAAAGTTAAATATTTATGAATTGAAAGCCATAACTTAGGTAAATAAAAGCCTTTTATATAAAGACTTACAGAATCCACAACTATAACACTGATATGCTGAGACATTGACCACCGTGTGCGATTTCGGAGAGGTCTTCGTGCTTTATGTACAGGGGAAAATCTGGATTAACGACCCCGAACACGGTGGCATCCCATCTAACCTGATAAGGCCTCAAGAAAAGCTCTAGGGTGGTCAATGTCATCAGATAAAGCGGATCATCGACCTCCGGATCGGGCTTCGGAGGTGGTTTTGGCAGAGACACAGCTACCTGTTCATGAAACAAAGTTAAATAGCCAAATTTAAGGCATGCTTGATGAATTAATTTAAAAAGAAGAAACATATAGTAAGGACAATAAGTACCTGGTGTGATAAAGACTTGATCAGATGTGTCGGCCAAGCAAGGAAAGTGTGAAGTGCCTGCCCCACTAAGGAAACCTCAGCAGTGGGTATAGGAACTGGAGCATCTGCATCTTTAACCTCGTCCACACTCACCTTTACTTGGCCAGGCAACAAAGGAGTGTTATGAACAAGAGTTAATCCCTCATAAACTCTCCCCACGGCAACCAGGCAGGCAGGATCTGCTTCTATGTACAAGCCACACCTGTCAGAGTCACCCGTCTCAGGATCGTGTCCTGAGGGATCAACATAACTCCCCTTTGTGCTCACCCGAGGACCGGAGGGACCAGGACCAACCAGAGGCTCAGGAGGTGCCTGAGATTGCATCTGTGACTGAAGCTGGCTGAAGGATGCCATGACCTGCCTCGTCACTTTCTCTGTGTTGGACTTCTCTAGCTGGTCCCTGATCTGTTGAGTCAGCTACTGTAATTCGTCAGGAGGCAGGGAGGAAGCGCTGCGGGATGTCCGTGGAGCCGATCCAAAGTATTGCTTGATGGTGACACCGGCTCCAGCAACACGGACAGGTCCAGGGTGCTCTAGACGTCCAATAGCAGCGGCCAGAACATCCTGACGTCCATGGGAGACGAACGATCCCTCTATGGCCTACTCCTCAAACGAATCCTGCAAAGAAAACACATAGTGGTACATGGCATTCTCAAAATATTCAAACATAATTGTAATGGTTAGTTGAAAATGACTTACAATCTTCTCAGTGATTTCCTTTGCAGCCTCGGTCGTCATCTCCCCTGTCTTTTTCGTGCGGGCCATCTTCCACTTCATGTGGCGTCTGACCGGGGATGAAGGATCGATGACGCCATCAATGCTTCCTGAATGTGCAGCTTCCTGCAGCTTCTTCTTGGTCTTCTCAGCCAGGAGCTTCTGCTCCAAATAATCATAACCCCCACGAGACAAAACGTGGGGGGCAGTATTCTGCTTCTAGATGGCCTGTGCCTTGATGCGCACATCCTGCAAAAATTAAACAATAATGTTTGAAATGGGTAGAATGAAGTATAACAACATCATGTTTAATATGAAAAACAACTTAAATGGCAAAGGAACATACCTCCCAAGAAGGGTCTCTGTGAGTCTGGCAAAATTGGGCCCACTTTTCCTTGCTGATGCCGTATTTGTCACAGACAGTGTCCTCGACACCGTCCTGATCGGCTGCAAGGGCCCATTTCCTCGTGAGGTCTGATTTAAACTGCCTCCATCTCTCCCCCACGGTCTGTAGTAACTTCCTTTTCGTCCTACTGTCAGAAGCCTCTGGGATATCAAATTCCGCCTGACAACATGAAACAAAGTTTATTTGTTACAATAATGAAATTTTTTGGCTATTAATGGGATGATATTTGTTTGCCTAAGACTGAGGGGGCCTGGGGATAAAGGATATCTCTAAATTCAATTTAGCTCTGATGGGAAGATGGATATGGGCTTTTGCATCTGAGCAACAGCAGCTCTGGGTCAGAATTTTAACTTCAAAATATGGTGGTTGGTCAGAATTCCAAAATGGTAGTGACAAAAGGGGCTTTTCCCACTGGTGGAGAGACATTAGAAATCTGTATCACCAGTCGGACTACAGTATCTTTAAAGACAACTTGGCTTGGAAGGTTGGGAGTGGGGAGAATATTAAATTATGGACTGATAACTGGCTAGGGGAACAACACACCCTGCAGTAGAAGTATAATCAGCTTTTCCTTATAAGTAGACAGCAAAAGGACCACATCTCTCAAATGGGACATTTTAATCATAATAGCTGGAGGTGGGACATGAGGTGGAGGAGGAATCTCTTTGATCATGAAAGCCATTTGGCTGTGCAGTTTATGGAGGAAATCAGTTCTGTTCCTATTCAAAGACAGGTGAAACATAATATGTTGTGGTTGGCTGAATCTAATGGTCAATATACTACTAGATCAGCTTATAGCTTATGCATGAACACCACTTCAGTATATTTTGATGGCAACATTTTTAAGACTATATGGCAGTTGAAAATTCCCCCTCGGGTTGTGATCTTCTGTTGGAGACTACTTAAAAATAGACTACCTACCAAGGTCAACTTTTTAAGAAGAAATGCTATTACTCAGGAAGACACATGTTCCTTATGTGGCTGTGTGCAGGAGGATGTATGTCATTTGTTTTTCAACTGTAAGCTGACAAATGGCCTGTGGTGGGAATCTATGCGCTGGGTTCGGGTAGTAGGTCCCCTTTCCATTACCTTGGTTCACCATTTTTATCAGTTCTGTGATGGGTTTGGGGCAAATGTGAACCACAGTACAAGATGTGGGTGGTGGGTTGTATTAACTAGCTCTATATGGCAGCATAAGAATCATTTGATTTTCCAAGGAAAACCTTTTGATCCCAGTAAAGTCATGGATCATGCTATTTTCTTAGCTTGGTCATGGTTAAAGGCTAAGGATAAAAAGTTTAGTACTACCTTCCACTACTGGTCCTCTAATATTTCCAATTTCCTTGCCTAGTTGGGGTTGGATCTGGCTGTTATTTGGCTTTTGTGATGGTCTTGTTAGAGGGTAGCACCTTGGTGCTTTGTATTTATAATCTCTGGTACCACTGGTATTGGTTTTTTTTATTAATAATATATATATTTTCAGCCTTCCAAAAAAAAGTGATATCTGGTCCTATTTATACTAATATTCTAGATCAATTACTAGTGTGATACTATGACTTAATGCACACTGAAGCCCAATATCACTCCTAACATAACATTACTATCTTGGATGCCAAATTATTTTGGAAACTGGAAATGAACAATAAACTGGATGACAATTTTTCTTTCAAAGGGCTTGCATGCTCAAGGATCATGATCAAGCTAGATCCTGGATTTGAACATTCATAGTTCATCCTAATCTCCTTTAAATTTTGATCTGATGTACTAAGCCTTTACTGTTACTATTGTCTATGTATTTAAACTTTTAGAAATTTTTGGGTCTGTCATTATCTACGGTCATTAAATGTTTGCGAAAAAAATGGTAAATTAGACCTGATAAATTCCAACTGGTAACTGAATCTGCACAAAAGGTTATTATGCCTTGAAAAATTCTCAAATTGATGTATGCAATATTTTGCTTTCCTCTAGGACTTGGTTCAAAGTGACACGGATGATCCTAGCCTACCACTGGTTACTGCACCTTAAAGAAAATTCCCTGGGTAAAATGGGAAGCTATTTGCTTACCTAAGGAGGAAGGTGGTTTGGGGATTAAAGGTGGTTTGTATTATCTTTTCATTCAGTACCACTTGTACTGTTTTTGTTTATCTTAATAATATATTATACATTATGCAGTAATAAGGACTCTTTGTGGTGGAGGGATCTAAAGATAATTTTTCAGAATACACAACAGGGTGAGAAGATCAAAAAAGGGATCTCGTGGAAGGTGGGGAGAGGGGACAGGTTCAAATTCTGGAAAGATGAGTGGATACAAGGTGAGGTCTCATTAATCACAAAGTATCCCAGGCTGTTTGTAATCTCTCAACAGCAGAACAACTCAATCCAACAGATGGGAGGCTTCAAGGATAATGAATGTGAGTGGAACTTGTCATGGAGGAGGCCATTGTTTGATAATGAAAACCAGCAGAACAACTCTATTTTAGTCTGACTTGGAACCAGATTATGGCCATCCAACTACATGTATTTCAAGTACCTCTGGTACTTTTTATATATATGAATATAATTATCTTTGTTGATCAAAAAAAAAATTATGCCTTCCAAAAAAAAAGTACAAAAAAAATAAAAAAGTAAATACAGTAGGGAGGCAGAGATATAAAGGTTGCCAACCTGACTGTCTGATCTTTGTGTATTCCAACAAGTAGAAAATCTCCAAGATCCCTAGCAAGCCTCAAGATCTATATATCATAAAGGTCAGTTAATACAATATCAAGCCACACATCCTGTTGCAACGTGCCCTTTTGCGGGCGAGCGAGGCGAGGCTCACGGGTGCGCTTTCCAAAGGAGGAAAGATGCGCGGAGTCGCCACCAACGTTTATTTTTGGAAAAACGTCGGAAAAACCGAAGGAAACCGGTCGAAATGAAAATTATAAGTTCGGGAGTTGTATTTACGTTTGAGGAAGGTATTAGCACCTCTTACGTTTGTCTCAAAGGACAACAACCTATTTTTTAGAATTGTGGAAATTGTATTACCTTAACTTTTATTTCTTTTTATTTTTTGAGGTCGACAAAAGCGGGTCTTTTGCTCCTACGTACCCTCCATCGAAGAGGAAATCAGACCTACGTAGTTCTTTCTTAAGAGTGAATCAAGTGATTCTTTTTACTTGAAAGGTGATCATTTTAAGGCGTTGGACCTTAAAAAGGATCCATTTACTTGGTAAGGAAAACTGAAATGATAAACTTTCAAACCCTATTTTTGTGGACGAGCTTGACTAGGCGAGTTGATTTTAGCCTTATTTTTCACTTTAGTTATTAGTCAATTCAATTAAGAATGAGAAATCCCAAAGAGAAAACGTCTGATTGATTTTTTCGTTTCATTTTATTAAAAGATATTTTTTATTATTATATTATTATTTTACCTCTTTTTTGATTTCCAACGTGGTTATGGCACGACCGAACGGTCGGAATTCGTTTTAACAGAAATTAACGGATGATACGATTCAAATGATCGATGGAAATTTATTTTATTTTTTATTAGGTGAGAAATGACTTAAATAAATGACTGAAGCACGTCAAAAGAGGGTACGGAAAGTAAATAAAAACGAGAATAAAAATACATGAAACAAAATGTGGACCACCACGGGTACATAGAATGAATTGAAAAGCTCGGTTTGAGGTACTTACCAGTTGAAGACTGAAGAAAACGAAGAACGAACGATGAATGTCGAAAAACGATCGAAAACCTTCGCGTAATTACTCACGGAAACGTTACGGAAGCGCCTCGGCTTGGATTTTCTTCACGGAAACAATTTTCCTCAGCAATTTCGAGAGAATAAGAAGTGCCAAGAAGGTTGAACCCCTTCCCCCTTCATTCCTCCCCCTATTTATAGCAAAATAGGGGAGGAGCTTGCCACCCAGCTCGCCCAGGCGAGCTCAGCTCGCCCAGGTGAGCAAGGTTGCTTCCTCCAGAAGCAACCGCCTTCTGGAGGAAGAAACTGGAAGGCCCAAGTGGGTCTGATTGCTATTTGTACCCCCTTTTTACTAAATGCACCCCCCTTTACTTTTTTTGGTAATTCTTTTTCCGTAACATTACAAAACTTTATGAATTTCGTAACGATACTTATTTTCCTTCCGCAAGGTTATGAATCCTTACGAATTATGTATTTACTCTTTTTTAGCTTTCGAATAAGTTACGGAAACTCACGGATTGCGCAGAAACACCTCTTTTCGATTTCTGCCACATTACGGAATTTCACGGATTGCGTAAGCCTGCTTCCTTTTGATTTTCGACACGTCTCGGGACTTCACATATTGTGCAACAAAGGATGCCAAGTATCTCAAAGCGGCCAACCAAAGGTTGCATGTTATCAAGTAATAATCCCCGGACGAAATTAGGGTATGACAGTTGCCCCTCTTTACTTACCTTTTATCGGAGATAAGAGGAAAGCAAAGATAAGACACTGATTTCGTCCGTCTTGCCCTTTCCGTGATTAGTCCATGACGACTCTCGTTTCTACTCCTTTTTTCTGCACAACACAAAACAAAATACAAACAACAACAAGAACAACAAATATAATATACATATACACATGTTTGGCGAAGGAACCGATCCGGAAAATAACAAAAAAACATATTTCCCAGTCACCAGAGGCTCCGCGCTTGATAATGGAGGACACATGAACAGCGCTAGGCAATGAATTCATGGGTCTCCGAATAAGATTGGAGAATGGAGAATTGGCGAACAGCGCTAGGCAATGAATTTGCGGGGCAGCAGACTCGATGGTGGAGGGCACATGAACAGCGCTAGGCAATGAATTCATGGGTCTCCGAATAAGATTGGAAAATGGAGAATTGGCGAACAGCGCTAGGCAATAAATTCATGGGTCTCCGAACAATATTGGAGAATGGAGAATTGGCGAACAGCGCTAGGCAATGAATTCGCGGGGCTCCAGACTCGATGGTGGAAGACACATGAACAACGCTAGGCAATGAATTCATGGGTCTCCGAATAAGATTGGAGAATGGAGAATTGGCGAACAGCGCTAGGCAATGAATTCGCGGGGCTCCAGACTCGATGGTGGAGGACACATAAACAGCGCTAGGCAATGAATTCATAGGTCTCCGAATAAGATTGGAGAATGGAGAATTGGAGAACAACGCTAGGCAATGAATTCGCGGGGCTCCAGACTCGATGGTGGAGGACACATGAACAGCGCTAGGCAATAAATTCATGGGTCTTCGAATAAGATTGGAGAATGGAGAATTGGCGAACAGCGCTAGGCAATGAATTCGCGGGGCTCCAGACTCGACGATGGAGGACACATGAACAGCACTAGGCAATGAATTCATGGGTCTCCGAATAAGATTGGAGAATGGAGAATTGGCGAACAGCGCTAGGCAATGAATTTGCGGGGCTTCAGACTCGATGGTGGAGGACACATGAACAGCGCTAGGCAATGAATTCATGGGTCTCCGAATAAGATTAAGAATGGAGAATTGGCGAACAGCACTAGGCAATGAATTCGCGGGGCTCCAGACTCGTTGGTGGAGGACACATGAACAGCGCTAGGCAATGAATTCATGAGTCTCCGAATAAAAGTGGAGAATGGAGAATTGGCGAACAGCGCTAGGCAATTAATTCGCGGGGCTCCAGACTCGATGGTGGAGGACACATGAACAGCGCTAGGCAATGAATTCATGGGTCTCCGAATAAGATTTGTTGGCAGGACCAAATGGTCCACCGGGTTTTTCCACCTAAAAAGGCGAACATGCTTTTTACAAAAGAAAAAAATAAATCATTCGCAAGAGCACCATATCTTAGAGAAACAATATACTCGTGCCAAGGGTAATCTTCCTTGTAACCGAAAATGAAGGGCAGGATGTCAACATTTAGCTTTTAAATGAACATACGGGGGTAACATCGGGCTAAGCTGAAAATAAATCACTCATAGTGTATAAAACTCACACAGGCAAGTGTTTCATCCTATTCCCAAACCATAACTGCACCATGACTTTATTTTGCACACGATCTCCTATCGAATCAAAGATCAAACGTACGATCACGGACCAATAGGATTTTCTCGAGGGTAGTATTTTTTGGAGAGGAAGCTGGGTGTTTCGGTCTTTTCCTCTTTGTTCATGTGGGGTGGGATATCGCCAGTCGAGAATGACTTTGAATGGCAATTCGAAAGGAAGAGACACCAAAAATGGGTTTTCCTTTGCCGACAGTCACTTATTTTGCCGAAAATTTACCTGGTCTGAAGATTTTCCATTCCCTTTCTTTCATTGATCGAGAATTACTCTGTTTTCCTCCGATTTTTTTCCATTTTCACTTCCTTTCGATCTTCGATCGGGAATCCTTCTTTTTCTTTCTTTTTTATTGTTCTTTTTCTTTCTTTTCTTTTCATTTCTTCCTTTTCTTCCCACTTCCTCCTTTCCTTTCTTTGGGAAATCGGGTTTTAGCATTCTATTTGCTCTCCCTTGAAGAGATTCCGCTGTCCTTTGCTTCGGGGGAAAGAATGAGGATTCTTTTGATAGGCCAAGGTTCAAAAAAAAATCCAAGGTTGTGTTTCAATGGGGTCTTTTATCGTGGGAACCCAATCTTGATATCTGGGGCAAAACAAATTTGGGTGTCAAGGTGTCGGTCTCGGGCCGAACTCCCATATCACTCCATAAGGCACGCGTGACAATGATGATTTGAAAACAACGTGCAAAATTAGTCATGGCTACAGCCAGGTGGGCACTCAAGCATCCCGTTTATGGCATTGTGATACTACGGTTGGGAATTTACACAAACAGATCCAACGTTTCCAAGTTATGTTCTTCCATCAGTTCAATGAATTCATCCATTCTTATCTCGGTTATTCCGGAAACTAAACTCTTAGTGTCAGTCCCTTGTTTCCAAAAGATACGTTTGCTCTTTACGAATGATTTATCCTTCTTAACTATAACATGTCGACCTTCACGGTCTTTCTTTCTTTTTCCTTTTTGTTTCATTTTTATATATTCACAAAATTATACACCTATGGTCCTCTATGAAGAAATTTTCTTTGTATATCTACACTCTTATACATGACAAAATTATACACCTATGGTCCTCTATGTATATGCATTGGAACTCTCTCTCTTTACGTCACACGGTCAAACCCTATTTACATTCAAAGATCTTTTTCGTTTTTCTCCAACGCACACCTATGGTTCATACAAAAGTTTCTTTATATACACTCGTTGTTCACACACACAAGAATCTCTCTACACGTATTTTTTATAAAAAAAACCCTTCTATGCACATTTTCCTTTTTCTTTATATACGCAGACATTTTATTCACAACGCTTCTCTCTTTTTTTATCATGATTTTGGTTCATTTTATTTTTAGGACGACTTTCCTAAATGAAAAAAATTCTACGCGATTCCGGAATTTCTACAAACACTATTGACATCAATGAAACAAGTACTGACGTAACGACTCAAACGATATGTATGTACAAAACAAAAGTCAATCAACACGAAACAAACGTTAGTCCCTTAGTTAAACAAAAATAAGATGATAGGTAACAGGAAAAAATGGAAACAAAAAAGAAATACGGATCTAGGGATCTCCCAATCATATGGCTCTGCTCCCTCCCAGGAAATCAAGCAAATCAGTCATCTCCTCATCCTCGCGGGCCTCATCTGCCTCGTCGGGAGCCTCTGCTGGTGCCTCTCCTGCCCGGGCCTCAGGCCAATCTCCGGGCCATGCGACCTCTGCCCTGAACTGATCCGGAGTAGGGCACAGAAAAGAAGTAAAACCCTGGCTCTGCAAGCTGAGGCTCAACTAGTAAAGACAATCATGGGTCTGTACATGCGCTCGGTGGTTGGCTGCCTGCTGGCGAACCAAATGCCGTAAATACTGCTCTGTATCAAATGATCCAGCTGGGCCAGCCTGATGAGGTGGCGGCGTGTCTGCGGCCTGCGGAGCATCCCCCTGGGCCTGTCTCTGCGTGCAATACTTCTCAATAAAAGCTCGGGTGATGGGCGGCCGAATCACCTTGCTAGGTGCGACGGGGACTCCGAACGACTGGCAGAGTCCTATGATCAAAGCAGGAAATCCCAGGGCCCTGTTGGACTTATCCAGGTCCAGAGGGTGCCTGGTAGGCGTCATACCTGCAAATAGATAGATGGCATCAGCGATTAACTGAGCCACATGAATGCTCATCCGTGTCAAGATGGCGTACACCAGCTGACACTTCGGCAGGGGGAGGTCGGAATTATGATCACTGGGCTAGATGTTGCTGAGCAGCAAAGTCATCCAGATCTGAGTCAGGGTGGTCATATTGGTGCGCATGATCCGCACCCGTCTTCCAGCAGCAGTTAGGGCAAAATCCTGCCCCGGTATACACAGCAATTGGGCGATGGCCTCCTCATCAAACCCATCGGCCCGGTTCCTCCTCTGGCCATACTCGCACTCCTGGCCCTCCTCCAGCACTAAAGGATATCCCAGGAACTGACTGAGAGCATCCGCATCGAACGGGATCCACTAACCCCTCACCCAGGATCGCATATCTCGCACACCCTCCTCTGTAGGCCAAGCATTGGCATAAAACTCGAGGACTATGTCTGGGTCGAACTTGGCCATGGGGGTAACCAGTGATGCCCACCGCCGGCGAACTATCTCCTCCTGGAAGTCGATATACTCGCCGTACCTGAGCTGGACGCGTCGCTCCCGGAGAAATGACCATCCCTTGATGGCCTCGAAGCGCTGCTGGTGCTCAACGCTCCTAAAATGGTGGCTGTCATATTCGGGAGCGGAACTGGTTCCTTCAGCCGCTTTATCCTTCCTGGATCTCTTTGAGGCAAGCTTCCTTGGGGCCATTTCCTGCGAAAACAAACATTTGGAAGTTAGTTTTACAAGATGATGCTTATTTTACCACAAAAATGACATGCTAATCCCTCCGGTTTAGAACGAACTCATGCGCACATTTAAAGTAACACATTTATGCACATGCGTACGTGTAAAAATATCCTACTATTTATGTCAACATACAAAGACACCCAACACATTCTAATTGCCATACATCTATGTGCATCTTGAAAAGAACACACATTCTCATGCTCAAGGTGTTGCGTCAAACTTTACACCTAATTATATCCTAAATTTTTTCTATTTACAAACTACTTACACATATTTGAAATATATATCATACAAATTTTATTGTTTCACTCACATTTATTTATATGCATATTGGAAAACTAATTATATCCTGCACACACACTTGCATTCAAAAGGGAATTCCACGCTATCATATGTTTATTTAGGAAGATAATCCCTCACATTTTGCTAGGAATTTCCATGCCCCTTATATTTACATATATATGCACACTCTTGCAAGGTGTTTTCCATGCTACCTCTATGCAAAGTATCAAACATGGGGCAGCCCAAATTCAAATAAAAACTCTCACAAGCAAGTCCTAATTTTCATGCTTTTCTAATTCTAAAACCAAATTTTGGATTCCTAGCCATGAGTATGTCTTCTTGCATTGAAGCTAAAAAGTTTGGGTTCCTAAGCTTGAAATTGCATTTGGGCACCTATTTTGACTCTCCTATGTTGTCTCTACATATATAAAACAGTCCCACCATCCCAATTTTGCAAAATCATATCCATATATCATTGGGGCATTTCACCGAGCACTTGGTGGGCGCACGTATGGTCATAAATTGCAAGAGAATGGGGGCAATGTGGCATGCCCCATTGCTTCAGAATACAACATAGGCCTAATGCCTTCTCACAAAAACCCTCAACTCAACAAAACAAGCATGGATTCAGATGCGAATTGCTTCACGAATTTTGCAAAAAATGAGCAACTAAAGCAACAAAACACATCGATGGAGAGCCAAATTACCAAGGGAAATTGCACTTACTTGTGGGGAGTGAATTAAAGCGTGAAAAGGGAAGCAAAAACTCAACAATGGAAGCTTGGGGGCTGCTGTTCTCGTAGTTCCCGTGAGCTTGGGGGTTTTTGAAGTGAGGGGGAAGAGTTTTGGGTGAAGAAAACGTTCCCCCTCCACCCCTTTATATTTTCGTACAGGGGTTGCTCGCCCAGGCGAGCTAACCTATACTTTTTTTTTTTTGGGAAACATTAACCATGCCTCCCCCCCTTACGGGTTAGCGTTCGCCTACTCGAATCTACTTAAGTTAGAATCAGGCGTCGATTACTTTATTTAAAACAAATAATAGTAATAAATACTGTGAATTCAAAGGATACTGGGCTGCCATGCAGCGACGTTCTCTGCTTGTCTAGCGCCGGGAAGGGACAACGATCGGTCAGGGTGGTCACCCTATCCCCCACTTGCATCCGTCCCTTTGTACCTGCAAGTAGGAAACAAACAATGTGCGGCCAATCGTGACCGGGTCATTGTCTTACCTTGGTTGATTTCTACCGTCAACTTGTCTCGACTTCTGACCATGATCTAAGATAATTCTGCCCCTGTTACCACAAGATATGCATGTGTATGTGCATGTATGAATGTTCCTAATGCGATGATTTTCTTAGTGAAGGTTGGTTAGATTCAATTTTAAATAAGCGTTTGGGGCACCCCATGAACCGAGCGAAGAGGGCTCAGGTTATAAAAAAACTAAAACACAAGGTTTGAAACCAAAGAGAGGACTGAAACCTCGCCCATCTTTTCTTTTCAAAGAAACGAGACAAATACAGTGAATGGGAATCCCTAGAGGAAACCAAGAAGAACAAGAAAAACTTAGAAATAAAAACATGCAACGGTCCTCTCGATTACCCCAGACTTCAAGCGTAATATCGTTTAACTACATCGGAGTTCACGAGCGAGGGCAGCTCCTCGCCATCCATGTGGGTGAGTATCAGAGCACCCCCAGAAAAAGCTCTTTTCACCACCAAAGGTCCTTCATAATTCGGGGCCCACTTGCCTCGATTATCCTTAACAGCGTGGGACATCTTCTTCAGCACGAGGTCCCCCTCGTTGAACTTGCGCAAGCGTACCTTCTTGTCAAATGCATTCTTTATCCTTCGTTGATATAGACGCCCATGGCTCATGGCTGTCAAATGCTTACCTTCAATAAGATTGAGTTGGTCGTAGCATGCTTGAGCCCACTCTGACTCTTCTAGGTCTGACTCCGCTATTATCCTCTGAGAAGGAACCTCTACCTCAAATGGGAGTACTGCTTCCATCCCATAAACCAAGGAATACGGTGTTGCCCCAGTAGAAGTTTGTACCGAGGTTCTATATCCGTGCAGGGCGAAAGGCAACATCTCATGCCAATCTTTGTATGACACTGTCATCTTCTGAACAATCTTCTTAATATTTTTATTCTTAGCCTCTACAGCCCCATTCATCTTTGGCCGATAAGGGGTGGAGTTATGATGCTGGATCTTGAAATCCTCGCACATTTCCTGCATCATCTTGTTGTTCAGATTGGTGCCATTGTCAATAATGTTCTTCCTAGGGAGTCCGTATCGACAAACCAGCTCCTTCTTTATGAATCTGACTACCACACTTCTCGTGACATTAGTATAAGAAGTCGCTTCGACCCATTTGGTGAAGTAATCTATCGCCACAAGAATGAAGCGGTGACCATTCGACGCTTTAGGTTCGATGGCCCCAATGACATCTATTCCCCACATGGAAAAAGGCCAAGGAGCGGACATAACATTCAGAGGATGTGGCGGAACATTGACATTGTCTGCGTACGCCTGACATTTATGACACTTCCTTACATGAGCGCAGCAATCGCTTTCCATAGTGAGCCAGTAATAACCGGCCCTAAGAATTTTTCTGGCCATAGCATGCCCATTGGCATGTGTCCCAAATGAACCCTCGTGGATCTCCTCAATCATGAAGTTCTCCTCTTTGGCATCTACGCATCGTAGGAGGGTCATGTCGTGGTTTCGTTTGTACAAGATGGTACCACTTACAAAGAAACCAGTAGCCAATCTCCTCAACGTCCTTTTGTCATTGTCAGAAATCCCTGGTGGGTATTCTTTGTTCTCGACATATTGTTTGATTTCAAAATACCACGATTTCCCATCCCGCTCTTCCTCTATTGCATAACAATATGTCGGCTTGCCCTGAGATTTGAATTCGATGTACGGCAGATCCCCGTGTGGGGCAAGTTGAAACATGGATGTCAGGGTGGCTAATGCATCAGCCATTTGATTCTCTTCCCGAGGTATGTGGTGGAAAGAAATGTCATCAAAGTACTTGGCTAACCTCAAGATGTGAGTTTGATAGGGTATCAACTTCGGATCCCTAGTTTCCCATTCTCCTTTCAATTGGCGTATCACCAAAGCTGAGTCTCCATACACCTTGAGTAGTTTTACATCAAAATCAATGGCCGCCTGAACCCCGAGGGTGCATGCTTCGTACTCGGCCATATTGTTGGTACAATCAAAACCTAGCCTAGCCATGAAAGGAATACACTGATCATTCGGGGATACAAGGACTGCCCCTACTCCGTGGCCCAAAGCGTTAGATGCCCCATCGAAGCAAACAATCCATTTGTCTATATCCTCGTGCGTCCGCTTCTCTTCGAACAGGGCCATGATATCTTCATCTGGGAACTCGGGGTGCATCGGCTGATAATCCTGGAAGGGTTGCTGGGCCAAATAATCCGCCAAGGCGCTTCCCTTTACTGCCTTTTGGGTGACGTAAACGATATCGAATTCAGATAGTAGTACCTGCCACCTAGCGATTCGTCCCGTGAGGGCCGATTTCTCAAAGATGTATTTCACGGGATCCATTTTGGAGATAAGCCACGTGGTATGGCTGAGCATGTACTGCCTAAGCCGATGTGATGCCCATACCAGAGCACAACACGTCCTTTCCAGCATTGAGTAATTCATCTCACATGCGGTAAACTTCTTGCTTAGATAGTAAATGGCTTGCTCCTTTTTCCCAGAATCATCGTGCTGACCCAACACGCACCCCATAGACTCGTCCAACACGGTCATGTATAGGAAAAGAGGTCTCCCTGTCATAGGTGCCATGAGCACCGGGGGGTTTGCGAGACTCTGTTTGATCTTCTCGAAGGCCTCTTGGCAGTCGCCATTCCACAGGACTGTTTGATTCTTACGTGATAGCTTGAAAATGGGCTCACAGGTAGGGGTGAGTTGCGAGATAAATCTCGCGATATAATTCAACCTGCCCAAGAACCCCCGAACCTGCTTCTCCGTGCGTGGTTCCGGCATTTCAAGGATGGCCTTCACTTTCTCGGGATCTATCTCTATCCCTTTCTGACTTACGATAAATCCTAGCAACTTCCCCGACTTTACCCCGAAGGTGCATTTGGTTGGGTTTAGTCTTAGTTGGTATTTCCGCAATCTTCCAAACAGCTTACGCAGATTGACAAGGTGTTCGTCCTCAGTCCGAGACTTGGCAATCATGTCATCTACGTAGACCTCTATTTCCTTATGCATCATGTCATGGAACAACGCCACCATGGCACGCTGATAGGTTGCCCCAGCATTTTTCAGCCCGAAGGCCATCACTTTATAGCAGAACGTTCCCCATAGGGTGACGAAAGTGGTCTTCTCTACATCTTTGGGTGCCATCTTTATTTGATTATACCCCGAGAAACCATCCATAAATGAGAAAATGGCGAACTTGGCTGTATCATCTACCAATATATCAATGTGTGGCAGGGGAAAATTGTCTTTAGGACTGGCTCGGTTTAAGTCCCGATAGTCTACACACATTCGAACCTTGCCGTCCTTTTTCGGGACCGGGACAATGTTGGCCACCCACTCCGGGTACCGCGCCACAGCTAAGAAACCCGCATCGAATTGCTTTCTTACTTCTTCTTTGATCTTCAAAGACATATCAGGTCTCATCCTTTGTAGCTTTTGTTTAACTGGGGAGGACCCAGGATTCAACGACAACTTATGCTGCACAATGTCGGAGTCCAGACCGGGCATATCTTGGTATGACCACGCAAAGACGTCTTGATATTCTTCAAGAAGGGTTATCAAGCCTTGGCGGATAGGTGCGGTCATACTGGTTCCCACTTTTACCTCTTTCCTTTCCTCTCCGGTCCCTAAGTTCACCAGTTCGGTTTCTTCTTGGTGAGGCTTCATTTCACGTTCTTCCTGAGCGATCAACCTCTCCAACTCTGGTGAAAGGACGTCCTCTTCCTCTTCTTCGTTCATCATTTGGCTTACATCTCGGTCGAAATCGATCGTCAAACCCTCGTTGTTAGGATCCTCAAAGAATCGACCCTCATATCTATACCAAACAAGACAAAATAAACAAAAACATGCAAAATGATATGAGAAAAGGTGGAACTGCAAGAACAGATGAAACAAGATCTCTTTGTTTATTTAGTAAGGTAGGTTTCACAAAACAAAAGAGAACGAAAGTCTATAGGCTCTAATTACATTGAATCAGCGGTATAGACCTCTGACTGGCTTATCACACGCCAGTTCCCCACTTGGGAATCGGGATGGCATGGTTGCACGAAATTTGGTGGGTCTTGAGGGAACTCCTCTCCTACTGTGGCCACTTCTTCCTCGGACACCATTCCGGCACTGGTAAAACACTGGCTAATACGGCCGGGCCATACTCTATCCGCCCGAAATCTTGACGGCACATTCCTCCTCCCCGGCATCCCGGGTTCATACCCCAATCCATACTTGTACGGATTTCCCTTAATATCGACTACGTCGGTATTCCCGAGGCCGTCCTTGCCTAGACCCATTCCAGGCTCAAATCCGTTCCTGAGCATAACTCATGCCACCAATATGGCCCCGTTGGAGAGAGAAGGTAGCAACGGACTTGGTTCCACAGAGGCGCAGCTCACCACCTCGAAGGATTGGAAAGCTGTTTCCAATGATTCTTTTGCCGCTTCTACGTATGGGGTGGAGGAGGGGCAGCTCACCAACATATCCTCTTCACCCGATACTATAACCAAAAGTCCACCCACTGCGAACTTCAATTTCTGGTGAAGCGTTGAAGGGACCACTCTCAGCGCATGAATCCAAGGTCTCCCCAAGAGACAGCTATAGGCGGGATTTATATCCATCACTTGAAACACTACATTGCAAGTGTGGGGGCCTATCTGAATGGGAATGTTGATTTCCCCCATCACTTCCCGCCGAGTACCATCAAAGGCTCGCACCACCACAGAGCTTGGTTTTAAACGTGACGCACTGAAAGGAAGCTTTTCCAAAGTGGTCTTCGGCATCACATTTAAACTCGATCCATTGTCGATAAGTACCTTTGCGACAACATGGTCCATACATCTCACCGACACATGTAAAGCCTTGTTGTGTCCTCTCCCCTCAACGGGAATCTCTTCTTCCGCAAACGCGATATAATTGTTGGTGGTTATATGATTAACGATGCCTTCGAAACCCTCCACTGAGATATCATGTGCTACATGGGCATCATTAAGGACCTTTATCAACAGCGCACAATGAGGCTTGGAGTTTATGAGAAGTTCAAGCAAAGAGATCCTTGCTGGAGTTTTATTCAGTTGCTCGACTACCTTAAACTCGCTTTGTTGGATGAGGCGGAGGAACTCATGGGCCTCTTCCAAAGTCACTGTTTTTCCTTGAAGACCCTCTTTCTTTTCAGCCCTTCTTAATACCGGAGGATCTACTTCTTTCGAGGGGGTAGCTACATCTGTGGGCTCTTGGACCATGGGTGCTTTCCCCTTGGATGGCAACTCCGCCGAGCGGGGGGAAGTGAACACCCGGCCACTGCGGGTCACGCCACTGAGGCCGGTGATGTTGGTCACCTTAGCTGACAGGGAGTCAACTTCGGTTGCAACTCTTTCGCTGAACGCGGGAGGGGTATACTTCCACGGAACGGCCTTATTGCTTTGATATGAAAAAGGCGTTGGCTTGGGCGCTGTCCGGGGGTATACGGGTGTGGAGCCGGTCCCCTTCCTAGTAAAACATATTACTAGGGCCTTGGGGGTTAGAGGAACCTTCTTTTCTTCCGACTGCGTGCAAATTTGTGGTTCTTCCCTCTCTCCTTTGGACACTTCAAGCTGCCCCCAATCCATGAGCCGCTGAAGCAAATCTTCTACCGCGGGACAGGTTTCCATGTCGTGCGACTCCCCGAGGTGAAACAAACACTCGTCCCTTTCGCCTCCGCCACGGGAGACCATACATGCCGCTTGGAGCGATTAGTAGATGAAGCGTCTGGAAGTAGCCACCTCTCCTAATCTCCTTGCCCGCGATGGCCCATCCTCTTGGATGGCGTTTACGCTAGCCTTTCCATGACTAGCCAGCGGGTTGGTTTTAACATTTGGACCTTCCTCTTGAAACGATAGCCAGCCGGCACTAATTAGGTGCTGCACCTTATACCTGAACGGGCGGCAGGAGTCAATGTCGTGTCCGGGAGCTCCACTATGGTACTCACATTTGGCACCCGGGTCATACCACCTGGGGTAGGGTGGCTGGAAGACCCTCCCGGGTATGGCCACCACCAAACGATTCTCCAATAATGAAGGCCATAACTCGGAGTATGCCATGGGAATAGGAGAGAAGTTATCTTTCGGGAGTGGGCATTGCGCATTATTATAGCTCGGGTCGGGGGCTGTATTGTTGACTGGCCGGGGCGTGGCTGGAGCTGTGCGTTGGGCCAGCGTTCTCTCTACCGCGGGCGTTCCTTTCACTTGAGTCGGGAGGGAACTCTCGGCTCGGATTGAAAAATTTGGGGGATTGGGCTGGTATGAGCTTTGGATATTTTGGGGTGCTTTCATCCACGTCGGGGCGGTGGTGACCGCGTGGGCGTCTCCTTCCTTTTTCCTCGCGCCCACTACTAGGGCTCTTCTGTTGTTGTTGGGGGACACATTGGAAGCATATTCGAACTTGCCTTTTTGTAGTCCGGATTCAATCCTTTCTCTGGCAAAGACGAGATCCGCAAAGTTAGCCGGCATGTAGCCTATCAGCTTTTCATAGTAGAACGTGGGTAACGTATCCACCATAATTGTGATCATCTCCCTCTCCGTCATGGGCGGTACGACTTGGGCTGCGAGATCTCTCCATCTTTGGGCATATTCCTTAATGGACTCATGCTCTCGCTTAGTCATACTCTGAAGCTGGTTCCGATCGGGAGCCATATCCGCATTGTACTGGTACTGCCTAATGAAGGCAGTTGCCAAGTTTTTCCATGATTGGATCTGGGAAGCTTCCAGATTGGTATACCATGCTACAGCCGCTCCGGCCAAACAGTCATGAAAGAAATGGACCAACAGCTTTTCGTCCGTAGAATACGCCCCCATCTTTCGGCAATACATCCGAAGATGCCCTTTTGGACATGTTGTCCCTTTGTACTTATCAAAGTCCGGTACTTTGAACTTGGGAGGGATGACGATGTTGGGCACGAGACATAAATCCGCTAAATCCGAGAACGGATAATTGTCGAGGCCCTTGACTGCTCTTAACCTCTCTTCAAGCGCCTCCATCTTTCCCTTATCTTCCGCGAAGGGAACAGATTCTTTTACGGGTGCGGGTCAAGACAGGACATGGCAGATTATGTTTGGTTGGGGTAGTTCATGGGGGGATGGATCTTTGAGGTGGAGCAGGGGGCCGAGATATTTCCTTCCTCATCGTCTTGCACGGGATAGTCGTCATAAGGTGGGAGTTGCCCCTCGAAGGTAGGGGCTTGGCTTAAATCTTCCAGGGCGGCACGGGGAGCGAAGTCTGGAGGCAAGCCATAGGGGTAAGCTTGCAGACTATACCTTCGACCAAACACTGTCGTGTTTCTGTCTTGGCCCAAATTTAAGGCGGGCTATAGCACCGGCTCCGCTTCCCTAGCTGTACTGGAGGCGGTTGCCATGGCTTTATCCTCTATAGTTTTCTGGAGTTTTAGCATGACCTCTGAGATGGAAGCCATTTGATCTTTTAAGGCCGATAGATCGGCCTTCATCTGTTCCTGCACACCCTCTTCATTATCCATTTTTCTGGATCGAGTGTTATAGGGGTGCCTCTGTGCTTTCTTAGTTATGATGAATTTCCTAAAGAAATAAACAACGGTGAGTATGCCACCAAAACATGAATATGCAAATGAATGATCGGAGCACTTGGATCCACCCCATGGTTTTTTAGATAACGTGATGAGTTCAGAACTTCTCATTTTATAAAAAAAACAAAGCTTTCATCTAGCCAAGATTATACAAAGGTGTTACAAGAGAACCTAACGGTTTCTAATTATATGGGCCATCAAATCTATCATGTGTTGACAGTAATTGATTAGCCCATGAATCTCCTTGGGGGCCGTACACACTTCAGCCATGGCTTTTGCTTTGGCTAATAGACGCGGGAGGTCTTGACTTCCATTCAAGGTCAAGGCGAACCTATCCATCCACATAGTCGCTTCTTGATGTAATGCATCAATCACCCTCCCTCTTGCTTCTTTTTCGGCGTACACTTGTGCAAAATCCTCCGCTAGCTTTTGTTCATGGGTCACAGACTGGTTCAACTCTTCCTTGTACTGCCCTATGATAGCTAGCATGCTTTGCTCCGTGACTTCCAAGTGTTGGGCCAAACTCCTCTTGGACCTTGCGCAAGCAACTAACTCTTCTTTTAAGATCATGCCATACACCCGTGACCGGTCTCTTTCCTCTCTTCGGAGCTTGAGCTCATTGTTGCTACCCCACAATGCTCCTCGGAATTTCTCTCGGCCAAGTTCCTCCTTGTGGGCCCTTTTGGTTTCTTGTTCAAGGGCTCTTGCAATGACCGCGTTTTCCTCTTGTAACTCAGTGCACTCTTTCCGGATGTGTGTAGCAGCTAATTTGAACTTCTCCTTGGCGAGTCTTGCCTTCCCTAGCTCTAATTTTAGAGCTCGTACTTCTTCATCTTCCTCCGGAGCTTCGAAGTTCTCCTCATCGATAACTTTCAACTTGGAGAGCCAATCTAACCCTCGCGTGTGAACTCTTAGCCATCCATGATAACCACCGATGACGCCATTTCGGATGCCTCTAAGCTCCTTGTCTTTCCTCAACGGACTTCTCCACGCCTTGTGGACTCTTTGTATAACCTTGAGACCTTGCGGGCCTAAATCTTTCACAAGGAAAGGTGAGAGACTCCCTTCCGTTGGCGCTCCCCTCATGGGGTACCCTAGCTGTCTTATGGCGAGTACGGGATTATAATTAATACAACCCCTAGTCCCTATCAATGGAACATTAGGGTAGTCCCCACACGAGAAAAGAACTCCCTCCTTGCCTTCCTTCCATCGAGGAAACCAATTGATTGCGCTGCCTCTTATCCCAGCCAAATGTTGGTCCCAATCGACTCTTCCTTTTTCGGCGCATGAGCGATAACTTTGAAGCGGACACGGGTGTCTTGTGTCTTGTTGGAATAGGTGTGAAACCAACCACACACAGAGAGCGGGTAAACAACAGACAATCCGTGCACTGTTTTTCTCACACCTCCGGTCAAAGGTGTCAAACAAATCTGCCAAGATAGCCACCACTGGACTCTCCTTGCTATGGTGATATGCAAGGAAAGCATCAATGGCGGCTAAGTCCACCAAACCGTCCACGTTCGGAAAGAGGACAACCCCAAAAATCAACAAAGCTAATATATCCGTAAACGGGCCCCACTTTTCTTGGCTCGCCATATCTCTTGCCTTGCCTTCCAAGTATTTCCGTGGCAGGCCTACTACGCCGTTGCGAGTTTGCTTCATGCGATCCAACTCTTTTGTCGAATCCCCGACCACAGCTGCAATCTTGCTCAAGGAAGGAAGAAACCCGGAGAAAAGATACGGTTTTCTTCCCCCAAGAGGGCATTGTAGTATTTCCTCAAACTCTTCAATAGTCGGTACCATTTGGAAGTCCCCAAACGTGAAGCACCTCAATGGCTGGTCATAGTATTGGGCGAGGGATACGACAGCTTCCGTAAATACCTTCGCTGCGGTCAAATCTAGAATCTTCCCGTACACTTTGCGGAAGGCTTGCCTTTGGAGAGGTCCTATCAATCGTCCCAATTCCTTGAGGCTGGTGACATCTAGACTTTTAACCTTGACTTGATAAAACCTTTTGCCGTTTTGATTTGTCCCCATCATTTACCTAAAAAAAGGGTGGATCAAGACTCCGACATGAATGATGCAATGCGTATGTATGAAACGGAAAGAAAACAACACAAAGGGGTAATTCACACATACGAGACCGCAGAGATCCAATTTTAATGCTACGTTTTGGGCATGATGGCACCTCAACGTAGTATTAAAAAGGTTACGTATTACTCTAAAGAAACCAAACATCACTAGCAAAACTATAAACTAGTGCTATTTACCAAAAAAAATGCATGAGAACGAATGGCACGGAGCGTGTTTTCTCTTTGCCCCTATTTGGGAACCTATAGGACAATATCTAGGGGTCTCTAATAACTACTCCCCAACAATTCATAACTCACACGGCTGTTTTCTAGAGGTATCATCACTCAAGATAAAAATATTGTGGCGGTATGGAATACCAGCGACAACACATTATAAAGAGAGAAAGCTCTAGACGAGGTTTCACTATTATCAAGCAAGTCGGAGACCTAGCATGATGATAGATTCACCTCCACTCCTTAAATTCCCATGAACCCGGGTATAGGGCCCCTTTTTTACTCAAACCCGTGGGTGCTTAGAATGCAGTGTAAAGAATGCAAAATAGACAACAGTTATTTACATTTTACACAGTTCAATAAATGCACACACAAGGTTTCATAATTCCACAATTCCTTTAGAATAGGCCTAACTCACAAAAACAGTCCCCAGTGGAGTCGCCAACTGTCGCAACGTGCCCTTTTGCGGGCGAGGCTCACGGGTGCGCTTTCCAAAGGAGGAAAGATGCGCGGAGTCGCCACCAACGTTTATTTGTGGAAAAACGTCGGAAAAACCGAAGGAAACCGGTCAAAATGAAAATTCTAAGTTCGGGAGTTATATTTACGTTTGAGGAAGGTATTAGCACCTCTTACGTTTGTCTCAAAGGACAACAGCCTATTTTTTAGAATTGTGGAAATTGTATTACCTTAACTTTTATTTCTTTTTATTTTTTGAGGTCGACAAAAGCGGGGCTTTTGCTCCTACGTACCCTCCATCGAAGAGGAAATCAGACCTACGTAGTTCTTTCTTAAGAGTGAATCAAGTGATTCTTTTTACTTGAAAGGTGATCATTTTAAGGCGTTGGACCTTAAAAATGATCCATTTACTTGGTAAGGAAAAATGAAATGATAAACTTTCAAACCCTATTTTTGTGGACGAGCTTGACTAGGCGAGTTGATTTTAGCCTTAGTTTCACTTTAGTTATTAGTCAATTCAATTAAGAATGAGAAATCCCAAAGAGAAAACGTCCGATTGATTTTTTCGCTTCATTTTACTAAAAGATATTTTTTATTATTATATTATTATTTTACCTCTTTTTTGATTTCCAACGTGGTTATGGCACGACCAAACGGTCGGAATTCGTTTTAACAGAAATTAACGGATGATACGATTCAAATGATCGATGGAAATTTATTTTATTTTTATTAGGTGAGAAATGACTTAAATAAATGACTGAAGCACGTCAAAATGGGGTACGGAAAGTAAATAAAAACGAGAATAAAAATACATGAAACAAAATGTGGACCACCACGGGTACATAGAATGAATTGAAAAGCTCGATTTGAGGTACTTACCAGTTGAAGACTGAAGAAAACGAAGAACGAACGATGAATGTCGAAAAATGGTCGAAAACCTTCGCGTAATTACTCACGGAAACGTTATGGAAGCGCCTCGGCTTGGATTTTCTTCACAGAAACAATTTTCCTCGGCAATTTCGAGAGAATAAGAAGTGCCAAGAAGGTTGAACCCCTTCCCCCTTCATTCCTCCCCCTATATATAGCAAAATAGGGGAGGAGCTTGCCACCCAGCTCGCCCAGGCGAGCAAGGTTGCTTCCTCCAGAAGCAACCGCCTTCTGGAGGAAGAAACTGGAAGGCCCAAGTGGGCCTGATTGCTATTTGTACCCCCCTTTTTACTAAATGCACCCCCCTTTACTTTTTTTGGTAATTCTTTTTCCGTAACATTACAAAACTTTACGAATTTTGTAACGATACTTATTTTCCTTCCGCAAGGTTATGAATCCTTACGGATTATGTATTTACTCTTTTTTAGCTTTCGAAGAAGTTACGGCACGGATTGCGCAAAAACACCTCTTTTCAATTTCCGCCACATTACGGAATTTCACGGATCGCGTAAGCCTGCTTCCCTTTGATTTCCGACACGTCTCGGGACTTCACATATTGTGCAACAAAGGATGCCAAGTATCTCAAAGCGGCCAACCAAAGGTTGCATGTTATCAAGTAATAATCCCCGAACGAAATTAGGGTATGACACATCCATTTAAACAATCTAAATGGTAGTAGCAGCATAGAAGTCAATTATTGCAAGAGCCTAGTATAATTTATCATGTCTCACCCTCCCAGAATAACCCTCATCTAATAACCCAAGATTTATTTTCTATAGCCAGATATAACAGGCAAATGGCAATAGATTATTGAATAAAAACAACATAAGCAGAAATCAAGATGCAGATGGATCAAAGAGGGGGACAGCAACACATCCTATTTTCATAGAGTTATTAATTTGAGGACGAGGAGAAATGCTTTGAGGGGGTTGCAGATTCGTGACACTTGGGTGGAAAATCCTAACATTATAAAGGCTGAAACCCTTCATCATTTTCAGATAACCAGTTCACTTCAGGATATGTTATTGTAAAACAGTTACAAGCATAATAACTAAATGCAATACAAGAATATGAGAACTGACGAACCCAGTTACTTTGAATAGGTAACTGCTTTTAATATCAACAGTTACCTATTTTTATAGTCCAAAACAGTTATCAACAGTTACCTATTTTAATCCCACATCGTAACATAACTAAATGCAATAACCTATTTTAATATCAATAGTTAACTATTTAAAACAGTTACAAGCATAATTTGCAATAACAGGATATGAGTAGAAACTGCCAATACGAGGCAAGTGAATAGTTTATAAATAGTCTGGAAGCATTCAACAATTAAGCGAATAAAATAGAAAAGAGAGCAAGCAACCCAGTTCCTTAAATCCACTTGGGTAAAAACATTATCTATACTTAAGCATTACTTGCTCAAGAAACAAAAAATATGTTAAAACAACAATAGTGAAGCCCCATCTGTTGGATAGTAAAATGTTAAAGCAATTGCAGGCAATTTCAATAACCCTGTGGATCCATCTACAGAAATCATGGTTGATTCTCTGTTATAGTGCAAACAGAATAACACCTTACTAAAAATCATGCAACATTACTTATTACTACCCAGAAAAAATAAAATAGGTCAAATGAAGTATAGAAGTTAGTGTTACCTAGATGAAGAGAACCCAGCAACACATGCACGTCAGTGGAGCCTGTACAATCGCAAACAAAATGTTATCCGATGCCACTCCCAATTCGGGTCAAACCACTCACAACGAAACTTAGCATACACGAATTTCACCTACGTACCTCGCGGAGAAAGCTTTGACCTTTGAGCATCGACGCCTGTTTCAGCACCCTAGTAGCAACTCTGTATCTAGGGTTTTCTTTGACCCAGGACAATGTGGGTTCTATGGGGTTCGAGCGACGATAATATGGGTTTTCCGGCAGCGTAGGGGGTTCTGTGGGTTCCAGCGAGGACAATGTGGGTTTTCTGGCAGTGTAGGGGGTTCTGTGGGTTCGACCAACGACAATGTGGGTGTCGACGGAGCGGTTTCCGGCAAATTTCGGGCGGGAGGAGAAAGAGAACAACGATTTCAGGCGGGAGGAGAAAGAGAAGAGGTAGGGCAAGGTTTTCGAATGCGTGCGGCTTCTGAAATCTCTAATTTTTTTAAACTTATAAACACAACAACATCGATTTTTTATGGATAACCGATGTTAACTAAATGTACTTAACATCGGTTTTGTAAAAACCGATGTTAACATCAAATACATTACATCGGTTTTTTAACAAACCGATGTTAAAATCAACTCCTTAGCATCGGCTCCCTCAAAACCGATGTTAACTCTATGAAGTTAACATCGGTTTTGCCCAAACCGATGTTACCATATTCATCTTAACATCATGTTAACATCGGTTTTTTAAATAACCGATGTTAACATGAAGTAGTTAACATCGGTTTTGCTAAAACCGATGTTAAGTAACTCCATTTAATTACAAAAATGCCACCGCACTTTCGTTAACATCGGTTTTAGCTATAACCGATGTTAATTGGGCGATGTAGAAAGCTTTTTTTTTAGTAGTGCATCCTATTTTTATTATTTATTTAACTCAATTTGATAGTTTTGTAAAAATATATGATATCACTTCAATATTGATGACTCGGACAACCACGTCTTCATATTTAACTGTAGGAGCAAACAAAGTTAATTTTTTTTTACTAAAATCTGATCTTTCTAAAATTCAGGGTATCAAATGCAACTTTTGTTTTTGACAGGAATAAATTCAATTCTAGCTTGTAAATAAGTAAACTCTGGAGTATTTTTTAAGGACTTTTTATTATTATTATTTCAAGTTACCGACAATTCTATTAATTAATTAAAATATGGATTTTTTTTTGTCCTGGTATAAGCATGGCTTTCCTCAATTAGCTATAAATCTGAGAAGCACCATAATCATATGAGACAAACAAGTGGCAAAGAGTAAAATTATTTGTAATAAGATAGTTAATTTAAGGACTTTTTTTTTTTTTGGTTTTGTCCTGGTATAAGCATGGCTTTTTTCAATTAGCCATAAATCTGAGAAGCACCATAATCATGTGAGACAAACAAGTGGCATAGAGTAAAATTATTTATAATAAGATAGTTAATTTAAGGACTTTTTTTAGTTAAATTATTAGTTAATTTAAGAACTTTTTTTAGAGTAAAATTATTAGTTAATTTAAGAACTTTTTTTTGTTTTGTCCTGGTATAAGCATGGCTTTTCTCAATTAGCCATAAATCTGAGAAGCACCATAATCATGTGAGACAAACAAGTGGCAGAGAGTAAAATTATTTGTAATAAGATATTTAATTTAAGGACTTTTTTTTAGTTAAATTAGTAGTTAATTTAAGGACTTTTTTTAGAGTAAAATTATTAGTTAATTTATGGACTTTTTTTTTTTGGTTTTGTCCTAGTATAAGCATTACTTTTCTCAATTAGCCATAAATCTAAGAAGTACCATAATCATGTGAGACAAACAAGTGGCAGAGAGTAAAATTATTTGTAATAAGATAGTGAAACAGGGCTTTTGGGGAAATTATGTGTTTGTGCATCTCCACTCTCCTCTTCTTTCTTCTAGTGTTGTTCACTTTGAGAAGGCATTGCTCTAGAAATCAAATTAAGTTTAATCTATTAGAGACTGAAGAACAATGCTAAGAGCCTAGATAACAAAGCCTTAACAATTAAATGCGTATATAATTGCTATATTATTTCAACTTATAGAGAATTTTGATGTTGAGTCTTGTTTTGTATGAAAACATCATTATTTTCTGCAGGTGGTTGAGGCAAGCACAAACGAATATAGAAAGAAGAAAGCTTATTTCTGCAAGTAGCTGAAAACAACCAATAATCAGAGCTCATGACAGAAAAGCTCCAAACTTTTCTACCACTGTCGCTTTCAGTTTAAGTACTGGGAGACAGTTATATATGCATCAACAATTAATATAAGGATCAGTTTATGCATTGGGCACTAAAAAAGATTGAATATAATTAAGAATCACTATATAAGCTTTGGTATAATAAGAATATTATATATATTGTTCTGGACTTCTTTGAGGATTTGGCTTCGTGTTATAAATTAAGTTAACATGCTAATTTAATAAGCGAAATTTAACAACCAGGCTTTAAAAGTTTATATCAAGAACCTCGATCTCATGTACATTCAATTACAGGTTTTTATTGGTGGGACTCAATCCTGCATAATTGGCTGGTGCCTACTAGGTATGGTTTGGAGTATTGGGAGAACCAAACCAAAACCAAATCAAACCATTAGAACATCTTGGTTTTTAAAAACCAAACTGTATTTTTCTACAAAACCAGTTTGGTCTTTGAAGTTTACATGAAACAATTTGAAACTAGTTTCCAAAACCAGTTCCGAATCAATTTTATTGAACCATAAACCAATTCTTAACCTCAAAACTGGTTTAGAAACTGGTTTTAAAACTAATTCAAGATTCAAACCATATTTTTGAACCCAAAATCAGTTTTTTATTTTCAAAACTATTTTTTTCTCCAAAACTGCTATTTTTCTAAGCACAATATTCTAGACTTATTCGACTATTAGCAACTAAGCCTACCACCAAACATCAACCAATGAAAGAATCGCTACAGCCTCAAATATTTTCTATTTCCAAAAAATTAAACAGAAGCATGTTTATAAATCTGGCACAGAATGCTTCCAAATATCAATTACAGCAGCCAAAACGTTTAAACAAGAACACAACCTCATCCAACAGAGAAATCTCTGAGAAAGAAGTACAATAGAATATTCTAAGCAAATCAACAAGGAAAAGAAAGAGGAAAAATCAGAAGAATTGTCACAATGCTTCGGAGATCAATTCCACACATACAAACTAGATCACACTCTGATTTAATTCATTGGCTTAGCACACCAGTTGATCTATAGGTTCGATATTTTTATCGAACACTTAGCATCACAAATCAGGAAAGAAAAGAACATACAATCCACAGAGTCAACCCTACATTTATCTATGCTTATTGCTTAAACTTTTAAGCAAAAATCAGAAAATTTTACGAGTGTGGAGCAGTCATTTAAAAATCAACTCATCAAACATAATTAATTTATAATCTAATGATTAAAAGAAACTCGTAATCTATGACTTGTGACTCAGGACAAAGATACTACTACTGACTAAGTGAATAGCATCCTGTGCACAAACCCAAAAAACATCACAAAATCCATTTAAGTATAACCAATGCCCAAACAAAAAAGGTTCCAGCTTTCAAAACTTGCTAAGTTGGCACCGGGTTTTGGTCCCACCAGCCCAAGTTATTGCTCCTTCATGCGTCCAACCATAGTCCCATACCCAAATCCCATCTTCCATTTCTCTCTTTTTCACACACACACACACACATATATATACCCCTCTTTTGAACACATTCCCTCACATCACCACAAGAAACACAATATATCTTTCTCTCTTTTATTTTGTGTCCAAAATGGCTACTAGTTCTGCTCACAATAATGGGTTCTATGTGCTTATGCTAGTTGGGATAGTGGTTAGCACTATGGTTGCTATCTGTGCTGCTAGCTTCTAGCCAGAGACTATGCTACAAACAGATATTTCAAATACAAAACTTAATACAGGTTTCTTAGCTACTTGTAGTATCAAAATTACAATTTCATCTAGATAAGTTCACGCAGGTTCATAATGCCATAAGTTCAAAACCAGAGATACAAAAGAAAGAGACCAAATTCATTTACCTCTTCAACTTTCAAATGATCGTTATTGTGAGGGAATACAAAGGCAAAGGACAAAGAGAATGGGACCATGAACCCTAGCATGTGTTGTTCTAAAAACCCAAATTAGAAAAAAGAAAACAAAGATACACGAGTGAGCACAATCGAAAAAATAATAAAAAATACATAGCACTACTCTAGCCATTGCAGAAGATATCAACATACCAACAACAAGGGACCATATTTATGAGGCAAACAGAAGCCCCAATCAATTGAAGCATTCTTACAATGTAATATTGGCAGGTGTGACAATCCCTTGTGGAGGGCGTAGAGACCCATAATCGATGACGTTGCAGCCCCAATGAAGAAAGACAGTGGGGGGCGACAATCCTAGCGTGGGCTTACAGTGGCGGTGTGGCAACATCGGTGACAAGATGGGAGTGAGCGACGACGCTGTGGGAGGAAGAAATGATATAAGATTGAAAAGTGAATGAGAGGCAATTAGGGTTGAGGTCTTTATGTTTGGGAAAATTTTTAAATTCCGACGGATGCATATTCCATTGAAATAATCTTCCGGAAAGCTATCAAATTTTTGACGAACGGATCTCTGTGGGTAACCATCTGTGGGTAAGTTATACTTCCGACGAAATGAATTCCATGGAAAAAATTCTGTCCAAAATTCAAATATTTCTGACGGAATTAATCCGTGGGAAAAATTTTGTGGGAAAAATGCTTCTTTTTGTAGTGTATCCTCTCCTTCCTCATCATTGACATCCTCTAATGCTCCCTCAACTCTCTTCTCCTTCTCAACATTTTCCTTCGTCTGGCTTTTAGTGAGAACTATCTTGCACTCCTTCTTGGGATTCTTCTCAGTGTTGGCCACAAAATTGCCTATGGACTTTTCAGCTAATTCGCCCACCTGTACCTCCAAATTCTTAATGGCAGACTCTGTGCTCTTGTGATTTGACAAAGAAACCTGCATAAACTGAGTCAAAGTGTCTTCCAGCTTGGTGGTTTTGTCATACAAATTAAGGCCTTGATTAAGAGGCCAATTAGATGGGCCTCCCTGATCTTTATTGAAGTTATTCTTAGGGTGGGATCTCCAACCTTGGCCTTGAAAGAAATTTCCTCCCTGATGTTATCCTGAATTCCTCCCTTATCAGAACCCTTGATGGTTTGGATTGGCCATATAATTTACCTCTTTAGATGTATCATCTTGAGCCATGGACATACCTGACTCATGGGCTCCACCATAAATGTTGCATCTCCAAATATCCATGACTAAAGATGGAGCAGGCTGCATAGCATGCAATAGTTGAGGAAGCTTATTCAATGTCTCAATGAGTATCTCTATTTGCTTGGCTAGGAGCTTGTTTTGAGCTAACAGTGCATCTTGAGATGTAAGCTCAAGAAGGCTCTTCTTTGTGGGTGTGTAAGCTCAATCATGGAGTATGGCATGGTCACTAGCTACTATATTTTCAATCAACTCCATAGCTTCATCAGGGGTCTTCAATTTAATTTTTCCACCCGCGGATGCATCAAGAAGCTGCTTGGAATAGGGTCATAAGCCATCAATGAATATATTAAGCTGAACCGTCTTACTGAACCCATGGGTAGGAGTCTTCCGAAGTAAACCATGGAAGCAGTCCAGAGCTTCACTCAATGATTCATTAGGGAATTGGTGGAATGAAGAGATCTCCACCTTCCCCTTAGCGGTCTTGGACTCTGGAAAATACTTCTTCAGGAACTTCTCCACCACCTCTTCCCATGTCTGTAAGTTATTCCCCTTGAATGAGTGAACCCATCATTTTGCTTCACCAGCCAAGGAAAAAGAAAATAGGTTGAGGCGATGACATCTTCTGGAACTCCTGCTATCTTCATTGTGTTGTAAATCTCTATGTATGTGGCAAGGTGATCATATGGGTCTTCATTCGATAGGCTATGGAAGAGGTTGCCTAGAATCAACTGGATGAGGGAATGTAGATATGTAATGTTGGCTGCTTGAACTTTTGGTCGGGCTATGCTGGTAAAATACTGAGGTGTAGAGGAACTAGAGTAGTCCTCTAGAGCCACCCTCTGTGGACAGTCTTCTGCCATAATGCGTTCTTCGAAATTGGAATGTGGGTTGATCACAGTAAAAGAAGAGGATGAGGATCCTTTATTTCCTTGATTAGCTTGCACTTCCTGTTTCTCTCTTCTTCTTCTTGCAGTGTTGTTTCTTCTACAAGTTACTTCAATCTCTAGATTCAAAGGAACAAGGTCGTCCTCTAAAGTTATACCTCACATATAAAAAAGAAAACAAACTACAGCGCAGGTTATCAAGGTTAAAGAATTAATTATAAAACAAAATTAAAATAAAGAATTAAAGAATAAAGAATGATTGCTTTAAAATTGGAATATGAAAACAACCAAGTACAAAGGACAAAGTCCCTTGCAATGGCGCCAAAAACTTGTTAACTCATTGGCAAGTGCACCAAATTGTCCCAAGTAGTAAAGTAAAATGGAAGTTCGAGTGTCGAGTCCACAAGGACTTTATTTGCACTTAGATTGGTGTATATCCAATTCTCATGCAATTAATGAATTAATTTAAATAATTGTAATCAGGAATAGTAAAAATAAATTGACATAAAATTAAACTAATTATTTAAAACATGCAAGGGAAGAAAAGCAAACACTTGAAGCGTAGGTTGATTCAAAATATGGAGGTGTTGAGGCTTAGCCTACCACAACTACTCTCGATGTAATGTTAATGATTTTTTTCCATTTAATATTATTCCAATGATCACCTACATCTACTATATACTCTAACCATGATCCCTCGTATGAAAGAGCCTAATTTATCTAATTTCTCTCCTAATCCCTCAAGAGATAAACAAATTAAATTGCATTATAAACAAAGATGTATAACAGGCTAAATAAAATCATTCTATCCTTAGAGATGAATTATTCAAATGCTCTAATCCAATTCTTAAGAGATAAACATTTCTCAATGCCTACACCCTAAAACGTACCATGAATATGGGTGATCAAACCACAATCAATGAAATTAAGCTCAGAAAAGAGACAATGAAATTAAAATAATTTAAATTGATAGTAGGAAAAATTTACATAAAGTGCGTTTGGTTGCTAAGCTCCCAACAATGAGGGGGTTTAGCCTTTCATTGTCATGAGAGGCTTTACAATTGCGAGAGGGTGATGGAAAAGAAGAAGAATGGAGATAGGGGAAAGGAATGGCTCTTAATGGTTGATTCCCCTTATTCCTGCACAAACCCTATCCTTAGCTCTCTGTGGGATGCTCTCTACTTTTTGTGAGAACTAAATTATGAATGAATGCTTTTTCCTTTCTTTTTCCCCATTTCGAAGATCTAGAGATGTGCGCTAAGTTACATGCTTAGCGCGGGACTCGCGCTAAGTGCCCCTTCACATGATATCAGGCTTCTCCATGTGACTGTGTCGCGCTAAGCGTGTGTGGCGCACTGAGCGAGCATCTCCAGATCTTCAACTTCTCTCTCAAGCTTTACTCTATGTTTCTGTAGCAAATATAACACTAGAGCACTATAAATTTACCAATTTAAACACCTACTGGACAAAAACTTGAATGATGTTAAAATTCTAATTATTCACACAAAAAGAAGCAATAACAGAGAGGAAGTTCAACAATTTTTATATGACTTAATCACAAAATATACCTATGCACAACAAGACACGGGTATGGTCGGTAAATGGGTTGGATTATGAAACGGATTATAGGGATAGATGAAATAAGGCCGGGGTGGACCGGGTTTGGATGAGGCATTTAACTTGCTAGGATGAAACATCTGTAGGCCCATAAGACACGTCTGCACGCGGCTCATCGGGTTGGCCCAAGTGGGTGAAACTCATAGCGAAGGAGGTGTAGTTAATAGTGATAGGGCCTAAATGCTTTAGCCATTCGATTTTGAGAACAATGTCAGTGCCACTAATGGGCAATACGTGAAGGATCACGACAAACATGTGTTGTTGGAGTTATAGAGGAGTTGCAGGACAAAGCTGACGATAATCCAAAATGGAGCCATTGTCGACCATGACGTGAAGAGGGGACGTGTCCTCAGTAGGAAGATTGACGAATTTGGCCACTCAGGGTTGGATGAAATTATAGGTGTTGTGGGTCAATTAAAATGGTGAGATGGGCATGGTTGATGAATCCATATATTCAAAAAGTTCCCGGCACCGAAAGATTGGAGAGGGTGTTCAAACTGATATGTGGGGTGGGTTGGGAAAAGTCTACAATGGTTGGGTGGTCCAGGAAAGAGAGCGTGATTTTAGAGGGAGGGGAATTGATTTTGTTTGCATAACTTAAAAAATAAAGACCTTGCTTTAGCCCTTGTTAAATATACCAACAAGTTAGCTAAGTTAACCTCTCTTTTCTTCTCATTAAATAATTTATTACCAGTTATACCCTTTTAACATTGTTTCTACAACCCCATGATAACATTCTTCCTTTAAGCCCTCCTTTACACCCTATTACCTTTTGTTCCTCCCTTCCAATTCTAGAATGCACAAACTCTACTTCCATAATAGCAATACCTTAGCCGACGATGACATAGGGAGTAGTGTAGAAGCAAAGCTTCATGGTGAATCAAAGATGATTTAAAGGTGTTTTGATGATAACAATGATGATAACAAAAGATGATGACAAAGGTGATGACAAAAAGCTCAAAGATCGATCAAAGAACAACTCAAGTGAATGAAGAACAATTCAAGAGTTCAAGATAAGAATCAAGAAGAATTCAAGACTTAAGAAGAAAGTTTGAAGTCAAGAATCAAGATTCAAGGTTCAAGATCTCAAGAATCAAGATCAAGATTCAAGACTCAAGATTCAAGAATCAAGAGAAGGCTTAATCAAGATAAGTATGAAAAGTTTTTCTCAAAAATTGAGTAGCACATGATTTTTCTCAAAACATGTTTACCAAAGAGTTTTTACTCTCTAGTAATAGATTACCAGATTGTTGTAATCGATTACCAGTAGCAAAATTGTTTTGAAAAAGTTTTCAAATTGAATTTACAACGTTCCAATTAATTTCAAAAAGCTGTAATCGATTAGAATGTTTTGGTAATCGATTACCAGTGCCTTTGAACGTTGAAATTCAAATTCAAATGTGAAGAGTCACATCCTTTCACATAAAAGCTTTGTGTAATCGATTACACTGATTTGGTAATCGATTACCAGTGATTATTTCTGAATAAAATCAAAAGATGTAACTTTTCAAATAGTTTTTGACTTTTTCAAATTGGTTTTTAAGTTTTTCTAAAAGTCATAACTCTTCTAATGGTTGTCTTGATCAGACATGTAGAGTCTATAAAAGCAAGGCTTTGTTTTGCATTTCAATAATCTTGAATACTTTTCCAATCAATTTCTTACAATCCTTTACAAGCCTTGAATCTCTTTGAACTTCTTCTTCTTCTTTGTACCAAAAGCTTTCTGGTTTTCCAAACCTTGAAAACTTGTGCTATTCATCTTTTCATTCTCTTCTCCCTTTGCCAAAAAGAATTCACCAAGGACTAACCGCCTGAATTCTTTTTGTGTCTCTTTTCTCCCTTTTCCAAAAGAACAAAGGACTAACCGCCTGAATTCTTTTGTGTCTCCCTTCTCCCTTGTCAAAGAATTCAAAACGACACAGTCTGAGAATTCTTTTGATTCTTCCCTTTCCCTAATACAAAAGTGTTCAAAGGACTAACCGCCTGAGAATTCTTTTGTATCCCCATTCACAAAGTATCAAAGGTTTAACAGCCTGAGATCTTTGTCTTAACACATTGGAGGGTACATCCTTTGTGGTACAAGTAGAGGGTACATTTACTTGGGTTTGACTGAGAACAAGAGAGGGTACATCTCTTGTGGATCAGTTCTAGTGGAGGGTACATCCACTAGGTTCAAAGAGAACAAGGGAAGGTACATCCCTTGTTGATCTTTGCTTGTAAAAGGATTTTTACAAGGTTGAAAGAAATCTCAAGGATACAAAAGAATAAAAACTCTTGTGTGTTTGTCTCCTTCTTCCCTACTCTTTTACTTTCCGCTGTGCATTTAATTTTCGCTTTTACTTTCTGTTAAGTTTCTCTTCTACTCCTCATTCTCTTAACAATTTAGTAAAAGCCTCAGAAGAGTAATTTTTTAATTAGTAAAGGTTTAGGAATAATCAATTCAACCCCCCCCTTCTTAATTATTCTGAGGCCACTCGATCCAACAAGTAGTAGCGTCGTGCTTTCGACGCCCACACCATGATTTCATTTTCTTCACTACTTCGTTTTGTCTCCATAAACCACCTCCATGAAAAACCACATCCACTACAAAATACCCCCAAATCTTGAAACAACCATCAACGACACACACCATGAACCTCCACAAATTGCCACCACCTCACCACCTCGAAACCATAGTGAATCCCAAACAGACCCAAAATGCAAACAACAAATTTAGATCCAAACTCAAAAGCCCCAAAATATAAAACACAAATTCCTCGCCAATTAGGTGATCAATTTCAAAGAAGTAGAGGCTGAGGGTGTCAAGAGGAAGACGAATGGTTGTCGGCATTGTGTTGTTGTCGATGAAGAACCATTATTTTTTAAACCTCATTTTTACTTTATTTTACTACTTTTGACGTGTTCTTTGTCTTTGAGCATTCATCTAACACGATTCTCATTCTTGATCAGTAGGATCATCTTCTAATCGCATACCCTACTCATCTTCATTATGTTTTTCTTCCTAAGACCTCATCTTTCCTTTACTTCTGCTTCCCACCACAATCGCTCCCTTCGTGTCAACGACGATTGGGAGACATCTGTTTGCGACTTCGCCACCCTTGGTTCCAACTCCAACACGTCTTAGTCATCAACACAATAGGTTTCGTAGGGAGAAACTTGTCCATCACTCTAGAGCGGCATAGAGATAAAGTTGTTAGAATCATGATGGGGTGTAGAAACAATATTAAAAGCATATAATTGGTAATAGCTATTTTAATGAGAATAAATGGGGTTATCTTAGCAAACAAGGAGGTGTATTTAGTAAGAGGCCCTTGCTTTTTTTATTATTTCTTTTTGTCCATGTTTTACCATATCCATAATGCCTTGCACATGTTAAAAATATGGAGTTGTATTCTAATTCCCTGTTTTCCTATTTCCACCTCCATGTGCTTTTTTAATTTCCAAATACCCTTTTAACATAAATATGTTTATGTTGTATTAAATATACAACAAAATTGGATTTTCATTGTTATACTGGAATGTGAAAAAACTTGCAATGAAAATATGTTTCTGTTATATATTTTATATGTAGAAAACATATTTATGTTGTTAGTTTTTTGCACCCTCTATATTGCAACGAAAATATGATTCTATTGTATTGTCAATTTTCATCATATTATATTGTGGAAACATGCTTTTGTTGATAACATAATGAAATATTGATTTCATTGTGTTTATGAACCAAAATTAATGAAATCGTGAAATTTTGTCATTTAATAAAACAGAATCACAATTCCATTGGATCCAAACTCTAAAAAACATGTACTTCATTCTATGAATGAACGAAATGATAATCATTGTTGAATCCTTATTAAAGCACATAAGTTGATTGTCAAATTAGGCGTGAAGCAAAATAAGGGAGAAGAGGGTAGGGTGCCATGCAAGAGTACCTGAGGTGAAGGGGTGTAGAGAAAGGAGGGAGAGTAAAATTGTCTATTTACATTTTTTGAAAAATCTAGAGGTGAAACAACAAAATAATGGGATGAGAATAGCAATCCCTCAAAATGGACCCATCTAACTAACACTATAAAAATAAGAGCCTACAAAACAAACGCACAGCAAAGATCCAAGGGCATTGCTTTGTGCACCTAGCAAATTACTGATATACCCAAGACAAGTTGGGAAATTCCAATATTATCCTTCCATAAAGTTGATACGGATTATGAATCCGTAAGCCCATTACAAATTGGCAATTCATATCCGTAAGTGACCCATACGATTTATTTTTAATTTTTTTTCAAAAATATGTTTTACGAATTAATTTAAAATTAATATCTGTAAGTAGCCCATACGATTTTTTTTTAAAAAAAAATCAAAAATATGTTTTACAATTAATTTAAAATTAACCGTCCATGCAAGAATCAAACTTGTAACTTTCGTATTATTAGTATGATGCTCTAACCAACTGAGCTAATAAACTAATTATGTTATAAGATAATTAATGTTACTATATATAACACTAAAAATTTTATTGTAGATTTAATGCACATGTAAATTTACACAATCAATTTTGTGACAATTAATTTTGATCTAATAATTAATTTGTTTACATATATAAAATTTTATGAAACCTATGATTTTTATTTAAAATTTATATATGTAAAAAAATACATTAGTAGATTTATGTTAATAGTTTATTTTTTTTACATATATAAATTTTTATTAAACCTAAGATTTTTATACATTAGTAGTATGACATACAGATTGTCAATCCATAATGGAGTTACGGATTCGTAATCCATATTAACTTTATGAAAGGACAATATTAGAATTATTTATCTTGTATTGGGTGTAGCAACAAATTGCTAGTTGAGCAAAGTAATGCCCAAGATCCAATTGATGTACGCTTCGAGTTTTCGACCCAAAAAAGTTTCTCATGCATACAAATTATTCCTTATATTGACATGAGCACTATTTTGAGGCATCTCTCTGAATCCATTATTTTCGTGGTCCTTATATGAATGATCGTAACATTTGATTAACTTTTAAACCACCAAATCAAATAAAGTTAGTCAATAAGAAAAACATGGAGACCAGTCAGACGCACTTAGCTTCCAAGAAGTCTGTGGTGTTAAAATGTCAATTTGCCATGGGTCTTAAATTTGATGATTTAGAGAATAAAGGAAAAAAAAAAAACAAAACAAAAACAAAACCGTATAGTGAATGAAAATGTTAATCATATAGCAATATGTCATCATCGAAAATAGACTATGCCTAGCTTCTCCCTAGCAGCATTAGATGTTTGATCGCAACCTTCATCTGCCCTCATAGGCAAATAATCTTCCTTTATCTTGTTGGTCCCCATAATTAATAACAAACTCCACTGCATATTAAAGGACCCATTGTTTATGAGTGTGCTTATGCATCATTTTTTTGGGTGAAAATGTGCATATGCTTAGAGAGAAAGATGAGAGATCAATTAATTATGGCGTATCAATTCTTATACTACTTAATTCATTAGTGTCGGTTTAGTAGTCAGATATATGGGTAGTTTTGGTTTATACGAGTTTTACTTTTTAGGTGTAAATTTTATCATCATTATTATACATAAAAAAATACTGATGAATGATTTTTATTAAATAATTTATTATAAAATATACTATTAGATTAGATTAAAAGTTCTTATAATATAAATTATATTAATTTATAATATTGTATAATCTAAAATTATTTTGTCAAAAAAATATAAAATTATTTATACATCACAACTGAAGTAGTATATATATATATTTTTTAAATATATTAAAAGAAGAACAATTTGATATATTATATTCTAATATTTATTCAATCTTAGAAGGAATACATTACCAAATTACTTTGCTCATTTCAAGCATTCTTATATCAATAATTACTTTGCTTGTAAAAAAAAATATATTACCAAAAATTACATTTAGGAATATTATATATAAGAAAATCATGCTATAACTTGGTAAAGTACTCCATTTATATTCTAGTCATCGCACGCAAGGTGTGATTTTCACTATCAAAATAAGTATACTTCACAACCTCTATAGACCAAACAAAATAGAGGATTATTAATAAACTATTTAGGTTCCTCTCAAAATTGCACCAGCTCTTAGGAGGCAGGCACAACACCTTATTGGCTACACAAACACAACACCAAAACACAGGTCTAGGGACGTTACAAACAACTTAGACAACTAACAGCATTTATGTCTGAAAATTGCATAGCACACAGTTCCACACAAACTCTCGCAGGAGTGGATTTGTTTCCAAGAACATGACTTTAGTTTCACTTGTGTAAGCTTTAGATGATATATATGTATAGAAGAGGATTTTCTCTAAACAATAGTTTCATTTTTTTTAATAGCTAAAGTAAAATTCATTAAAAGGGGTACAATGGGTACCCCAACCATATATACAAAGAGAAAGCATCAAGAGATCCAACATAATTGTACTATACTATAGCATTTTGAAGTCCCATTCTGATGCACCCTTCTAAGGGTGCCATTATGCATGATACACTCTTCTCTTATATAGAGTGTAACAATGAAGTTTTCTTAAATGGTCTCACAGTTATCTAAATATTTTAATGACTTAATTAGATTGGATTGCATACATTATACTTTTCTAAATTCTAAAACACTTAATACATCAAATATGTTAGGAAACACATATGTTTAATTTTTTTAGATAAATATTAATTGTTAGTATTATTAATTTTTGTTAGAATAAGAATCACACAACCTCTGTAGACTTAAAATATTATGTCATCGCCGAAGTTTTTATATTAGTCATTGTGTTATCACCGGTAAAAACATCTTTTAACTTCTATTAATTTGACTGAGAACTAAATACACACTTATTAATTATACTTTAACCTAATAAACATGTATACATAATAATTTTCACTAAAAAAATCACATGATTACATAAGATCGATTTAAAAATATATAAAAAAATTAAATTATCAATTCAACTGTTTTTTTATTATTTACAAATTAAAATTAAATATATCATCAACCAATATATATATATATAGAAGTTAGCTTAATGTTAAGAAAATTCTAACATCTGAACAGAATCTTAGGTGGGGTTTCCACATCAATCTATGATCTGACTAAACCGAGGGATCCTCAGTAAAACGCTTTGTGAGCTATGTTTAAATAAAATGATAAGAGGATTTGGATCGTGGGTTGAGAGCCAAAAACTTCTTGTCGGCTATCATGTGCATTGGTGGGGAAGAGATAATTAATTAGGTGGAACGCTAAAGCTTCTCATTAATAGATCTATCTACCTTGGTCAATAAACACCAGTGTTTAAATTTTATTAGTAAAGCAACAAAGATCTTCGCACTCAATCAAACGATATTAATAAGAGTGAACACTATATTTTTTGTTAGAGCTGAGTGAATATAGAATTAGACAGTAGGCACAACTTTAAATAGATTTTAAGTAAAGGCCAACTTTAAGATTTAAGTGTGGATTCGGTCCTACAATAAAAGGAGTAAGGAATGTTGTAATTTCCTACTTTAGTCATCACTATCAGTTTATATTTAAACTGTCCAACCTCGAGACATATGTCAATTATATATTTGTGCATTGTTATTTCGTTCTTGATTTTTTTTTTTTTTTTGCGGTATTATTATTGGAACTTGGACCGATATTTTTTCTACATGTTGTACAAGGGCGCTATTTCTAGTTAAATATTACTAAAAACAAAGCAATATCTTTTTATTTTCTATTAATACGTTTAAATAAAAGACGAATACTTCCCTTCTCTCTTAAGCGTACTTATAAATTCTTAAAAGTATTGTTATATTTTTCGTTAATTTTTCTATAAATCTTTGGTTTTTTATAGATAAAATTTAAAGAGATAAGACCTATCTCAGTTCAAGATAAAAAAAGTCTTCCAGTTAATTTTTTTTTAAAAAAAAAAACTATAAAAATACTTACATTTATCTCATTATAAAGAAATAAATGAAGAGTTGAACCCACAACTTATCAAATATGAATTCATGTCTCTATAATGTCTTAAAAGTACAAAACACATATAATACTTATGTATAAAAAAAAAAAAGATTAGTTGGAAGAAGTTTTCCGATGCACCCATTAATAATTAGCTTAACCCAACATTAATATGTATATTTTTTTTTATTAATTTCCTTTAATAAATTAAACACTATACCCGGGTCCACACCCGTGTACATGTTCTTGTTTTTATTCTCAAATCACAAGATTATTCGTTGAAGTATAAGCTGAATAGACCTTTAGTATTTAATCAGCTGGATGTCATGATTGATGCCTCCACAACGGCTCATGAGAATATACCAACAAATCAAAAGTTGTTGAATCAATGCGTGCCTTAAATACAAGTTTTCTTCAGAAGGTTTTCTGCAAAAGAATATTCTACACTAATGTTAGACTATTATACACACGATTACACACGCAATAAACCAAATGATTAAATTAAAATCGAAAGTATATTTATAATAATAAAGTATAGACGTACGTGTGCGCACTTGTGCTAAACGCAACTTTGAAGAGACAAGATAAAGAGCGCAGTAGAAGAATGTTTCACGTTCACATAATAAATACTACACTACTGAAAGCTAGCTACTTCAGTAATAATTTCACACGCATTGCGTACTCATCTACGTTTCATCATGTCACACCAAGTGAATGTGAAGTGAAACAAACTTCACAGTGACATAACTGAGACACCACCCACTCTTTCTCTTTGCTTATTCTATAAATCAGAAACCAACTCACAACTACTTTTTGGACCACCACATACACAATACAATTAAGCTCATCATCTGGTCCTGAAATTGGTGAAGAAAGTTGTTTTGTGGTGGATGAGTACTGAGTAGTGGTGCCTTATTGTGGGTGGAGAGTTCCAAAGGGATCGCATTGATCTAATTCTTGTAGATGTTTACACTTGCAAGCTTTGCATGCAATTCCTGGATTCAGATGTGATTCAGTGGTTCACTTATTGGATCATGCGATCCCTTAGGAACTTTCCATCAACTCTAAACATCTTGTTGATCCATTTGAGGTAAAACTGAATCTTCTTATATGTGAAAACTCTACTCTAAGTGTTTCATCTTCTCCTACTCTATCTAAGGATTGTATATCTTGTCATCATGTATAAATTAATTGTGTAGATTTTAATTTTCTTGGTACGATTTATAGACATGCATATAGCTAATGAATGTCATTCAAGTAACAATTGCAAAGGTGGTGTCTAATTAGTCTACCTCTTGATTTAGTTCTCCAGAATTATGCCATTTCAAGAAGTTTTTTTATTTTATTTGCTATAGTAAATTTGTTCGAAATCAATAATTACCCCATACACTATAATTTTTGCAGATTGTATTCATGTCAAAATGTTATAGAATGAAATACAACAGCCAAGTTGATTAATCTTTAGAGTCATAAAAAAATACTCTGTTCCTGACTTCCAGTTGTATTCATGAATGCTTGATATTCTTTTCTTATTCTTTTTTTTATTTGAATGGTTGATATTCTTAAGTATTTCTTTCTTAATGCATTGATTGTTGTTGATTGCATCACAGCCAACCATAACTTCAATGTCCTGCAGTCTCCACTGGCAGATCTCGATGATTGCCAAGCTCAATAAAATAAGACAAATTAATATTATTGAAATTGTCCATATCATATTTCACTTTCTATCGTTAGGTTAGTCCATAAGCTAGAAATGAGTAAAATATATAGTTTCACAGCAATATCATCTCTTCATTCCATTAGAGTGGGGAAGAAGTGGGGAAAGGAATATTTATCTCCAATATTTAAAAAATGAGTGTCAGAATAAACATTCTCTAACACAGTTTAAAAGTTCATTGAACTATATATGATTAATACTTATATAATTTGTGATTTTAATGAATTTTAGTCAATAATAAAATATGTATTTGAAAGAGTGTGTTTTTTCAATCTTTCTCACAATTAAAATTGTATCCTTGGAAGGGAATAAAAAGAATCTCATTATATATCATCTTTCTTTCTTTTTGTGAGCACCAAGAATATTTTCTATACATACAAAAATTAAATATACAAAAGAAGCAAAATAAGTAACATTTTATTTGATAAATGTTGCAAAATCTCTGTATTAATACAACTAGCAAACATAATTAAATAACTGTTCCTAAAAAACATATAGCCAGTAGTTCTGTACATATACACAAAAGAATTTAATATGAAAAAGATCAACATCATTATATGTTGCAAGCATATATCCCATAAGAAAAATAAAGTCCCACGTTCTGAATTTGATCATTTAAAATCAATAAAAAAAATAATGTACAAAACAAACAAAAAGGATAACATTTTGTTTGATAAAATCTGCCAAATTAAATTTCCGTGTTATTATTTTTATAACATTGTAGCAGATATAGTTAAATAAATAATTTAATTTGCATGTACAGTCATAAAAAAAATTTACATTATTGACTAATACAAAATTATCATTAGTATAAATTTTGAGATTATAATTATAAAAGTCAATAAATTTATCTTATATAATTATTTATAATTAGATAATAACGTAAAAAAATAAATTATACTGTCATTACATGCACAATTTATTCTTAGATAAATATAGCTAAAATTATGTATTTGGTGGTGTTTTATTTAATAGCTAAATGCTAATATTATTAAAATAAGTTTTATCGCTTTTAATAAAAACTTTCAGTACATACAATTAATCAGGAAATAAAGTGATGAGCATGGTTGGACCCTACTATTTGGACTTTGTTGATATTTTTTCTTTTTCTTTTCGCTTTAACTTCTGAGCTTTTAACATTCACCCGAAGGAATAACAAGCACCTAACCTCAGTTGGCCAGTACATAAAAAAAAAAAAAAAAAAAAAAAACACCTACGCTTTAAATATCTTGTATATTCATTTTGTAGTGTAGAAGATGAAACTCGAAAATTTTGAAATTTAGCTAAAAATATGCATTACTATTGTCAAGTTAATAAAAATTAGTGACCATGCAGTATGAATGTACAGCATTATTTATTTAATTTTTCTAATACAATTTTTTATTTTATATTAATACAACTCTCACAAAACAACTTCTTACTACTGGTTAATTATATTATATATAATTACTACTTTTATATATAAAAAAAAAAACTAGTTAATTACTACTGCTGTGCTACATAGCAGAAATTCCCTAATTTCACGTGGTTTGCCTCAGTTGTCTGCCGCAGGTTTCAGTATATCCTTAGGAATTGTCGATTGTCAAATTGATGTTAAATAACGGCGCTATATATTATATTAGTATTTTAACGTTTTTAAATGAATTTCTTATTTATGATTATATATTTATAATTTTTAATTTCACTTTAAAAAATTGAGTTTTTTTTTCGATATGCAGGAATTTTGTAGAGTTTTTAGTTAACACACTATTATTATAAAATTATATACTATCAATAAGGTACAGATCCAAGCTATGTAGTGCGCGGGGACAGTTACCTCCACAAACTTTTTATTAACCTGTCATAATATAATGTATGTGAATACAAACTGTCCCTATAATTTAAAATACAACAAATAAAAATCAATAACATTATAATTATTGTCTCCATACATAAGCATGTTTTTTTAAGAGCCACACCCACATATATTATAATTTAAAAATTTTATATTTATTATCGTTATTGTTAATTAATTATGTAGAAATAATTTTTTATATAACTTTAATATATTATTATAAAAATTAACAAACTTATTATAAATAATAATATGTGTAAATACGTATATATTATTTATTAAAACATTTATTTAAACTTTTCATCGAAGATAATAACTTTATTAACGTGATTAGTATCTCATTAGACCAACGTTTAATTTGAGAGTGAGAAGTGAATTGACGGCAGATTCCGTTTACTGTGAAGAAAAAAAAAACAAATTGTATTAGGAGGGGTTCATATGTGACGAAAGAGTTGTACAAAATCTAATTAATTATGCTTATTTATATGTTAGTAGCATTTTTCTTGTGTGAAGGAAATCAAATTCAAAGTAAGAGTTAATTGCATGTTACTCTAACCATAACTCCAACAAAGACGAATATGGATTCCTGATCTTTTGTAAAACAATTTAGATTCCCTTTATCAAAGTGTATGTCTTTCAAGATAAAGATAAATCCATGTCTTTCACGCAAGTTAATTTTATCTCTTTATTTTCCCCCGAATCAATTGTTGTGTTAATCCTTTTGTCATTATGCTGTTATATATCTATAAGTCCAGTAATTACCATGTCAATCATAGTTAGTTTTGTTTCCACCATTTTTTGGAGTATATACTATTTACTTTATGATTAAACGTGTTACTTAAATTACAGATAGAAACTCTTTATAATGAAGTGCAATTATTTATAATTACAACAATTATATTGAGTCAATTAATCACTCATCAAATGCAGAATAGACAAGCTTTACTTTAAGAATAGACAAGCTCATACCAATCATGGTGGTGGTTACAATTACTCACATCAGCAACTGTAACAGATCTTGCACGACCACAGAAAAAAAAAATGCCTGATGATGCACATCTGATAAACTCACACTCAAGGTATATGTATTACTAATGTAAGACTAAATATTGTGATAACATTTAAAAACGAAGATAGACTGTATATTAATAAATAATAAAAATATAAAATAGTTGTTTTGCATTTGACAGAGTACACATATGACATATGCCCAAATACATTCAAATTAACATTTTGCCTAGATCATCCCTCCTAGTCATAGCTATCTGATTAATTGGATCAACCCAACCCAAAGGTTTATGTTGCATCACTTGGTTTTTAAATTATTGTCACAATTTAGTAATAGTTTTATCATGATTTTAATTTATATTGTAAAATATTATAGACAAATATAATTGATGCAGTCATAATATTATTGCCATCATGTAATGTTGCAATTACAAAGACTCCTCAAAGTGTATGTTTAGTAAATAACTCAAATAGAAATTGCAATGGAAAACTGTTTTTTAAAATCCTATTACTCAGTGGTGACTCACCCACGTTTAAATTTTGTATAAACCCAAATTTATTAGATCCAGGTATGTAATATTTGCCCACTTTAGTGTGATCTGTTTGAAAAATTGAGTGTCGAATTGTCTTTTTATGTGTACCTACCCAACACTCTTTGGCCAAATACCACTGTTCATGGAGGAATCTGTCCTGAAGGGGTTTAGAACCAGAAACAATATGTGTGGTGGTATCTATCATTCTGAAAAAGAGAAAAAGTGGGATACGTACAATAGTTGGACTGTGACACTACTAGAAAAATCTATGCACCTTTCATGTCCCTAAATTTCTGAACAAAAGATTCAGGTGTCGTCCTTTATTGAATTTGTTTTATATGTTAGTGTAAAGTTATATCCAACACTAAGTTTATGTTTATATATATCTTTTAAAAATAAATACTCTTCTTTATGTACAACTGATAAAAATGTTATTACATTTTTAATATAAGCTGAAAGAAGCATCTTTCATAAGAAATTAACTTTTACTGCAATTGTTACCTTTTTTATAACAAAGGGAGATGAGTGAAAGGGTGAAGGAAAAAAATCGAAGATGGCATGTTCCAGACTCTGTTATTCTAATAACAGTATTAATTGTATTAAGATAACTAATATTAAAAAAGATATATTAATAAATTTGTCATTGTTATGCTTGTATTGTTGATTGTGGATTAAATAATCTATAAAACAAATAATTGTCATATAACTTTTATAAACATTGTTAGTTGCTGTTTTTTCTATCCTATACTTTGTGTGCATCAAGCCTAATTGTCGGATCCTAATTCTGTCTAGTCCAAAAGAAAATAAAAGGAAAAAAGATTAAAAAAAACAGAAAAAACAAAAAAGGAAAAAAGAAAAAAAAAGAAGAGAAAAAAAAAGAAAAGACATAAAAAAATGATGAAAAAAACATATAAAAAATGAAAAAAGAAAAGAAGAAGAAAAAGAAAAAATGAAACGTGAAAAAAAATGAATGAGCAGAAAAAAAAAAAAAAAGAAAAAGAGAGAGAAAAGTAAAATTAAAAAAAAAAACTATTTGTGTAACCTAGGCTCTCAAGAAGAGCTCATTAGGTCAAGAAGAGGAGTACTCAACATAAAAAGGAAAAGAAGGAAAGTCTAAAAAAAAAAAGATACAGAGCAGTGTGGATCCTAAGAAGGAAAAAAGAACCTATCCTGCAGCACCATTTGGCAAGCGTTGTTAGAGAAGAAGAGGTGTCATCAGGTAACCCCTCATTCTTCTTCGCTTTCTCACGCATTCTGACTCTCTTCTCTCTTTCTTTCTAATGTTTCTTCTTCTTCTTCTTCTTCTTCTTCTTCTTCTTCTTCTTCTTCTTCTTCTTCTTCTTCTTTTCTTTTCTTTTTTTTTCTTTCATAACACCGCATTGCGTCACCTTCCATGGTGACCCTACCGTGGCCTCCGGCGAGGCTTATGCGGCCTATTTTGTTAATTTTCTTCTTACCCCTTTATTTGGTATGACTATTCAATGTTTTTCTCTTTTTTATTGCCAACTCTGGTGAGACTGCAGTGCCTCTGTCCATGCAACCGCCACCCCCCTACCACTATCCTGAGGTAGCTTCGCACCCATGGGCCCTTCGTCGGTGGCATTAAGGGTCCAATCACTTTCATTTTGGTTTATTTTTCTCTTTTTATTTGTTTTCACCACAATGAAATTTCCGCCGCCATCACTGTCGTGCCCCATGGCGGCCTCGTGCCACTGGACTTTGCACCAGTGGTGCCACGGGCAGCGCGCCTCCCTTCGTGGTGGCTTCCATAATGGTCGCGCCATTCTCTACGTGTGGCAACTAGGGTTTTCCAACCCTGTTGCGTAATCGCGGATTGGGTCGAGTCGCTCTGACCCGGTTTCAACCTAACCCTAATAATAAAAAAAACAAAAGAAACAAACAATGATTGTTGTTTACACTCCCTTGTTCATACGAGCACCCTTTTTCTGTTTTGGGCCTAATCCATTTTTGCAAAACCTGAAATAAAATAGAAACATTATTTTCACCCGTTTTTCATAGATGCACCTCTTCTTTACGTTTTGGGCCTAGCCTACTTTTGCAAAACCTGAAAAATAAAAATAGAAACGTTATTTACACCCTGCTTTTCATAGGGGAGTTGCTAGGTGCACCCAGCATTCTTAAAAAAATGGTAAAACTGCCCCTGCCTTCTTCCTCATTTTAAAAGCTGTTTTCTTTTTAAAAAACCACACCAGCCATTTTTGCGCACTATTCTTCTCGCTTTTCTCTCTTCGGTGCCGTATTTTCTTTAGTTCCTTGGCAACGGTTAGGTTCGATGAAGGTGAAGGTACCTGTGTTCAGTGTTGCGGTGGTCGTCGACAGCATACGAGGTACGCATTTGTGTTGGGTGTGCGTTCTGGTGTATCGTAGATCATGCGGATCAACTTGATCTGTAAAAGATTTACGAATCAACTTGATCCGCATGTTGATTTTAAAGTTGCGGATCAAGTTGATTGTTACAGATCAAGTTGATCCGTAAGTCTTTTATGGATCAAGTTGATCCGCAAAAGACTTACGGATCAACTTGATCCGCAAAAGACATACGGATCAACTTGATCCGTAAGTCTTTTGCGGATCTACTTGATTCGTAAGTCTTCTACGAATCAACTTGATTCATAAGTCTTTTGCGGATCAACTTGATCCATAAGAGGCTATATTTTTTGAAATTTTAACCTTTATTTAAGTTTAATTTTATTTTTTAATTATTACTTTGTTTGTATTGTCATTTTTTATTTGAATTGTTTATACGTGTAGAATGATATAGGGTTTTTGGCTTTTTACTAATGATGAGTTAATCCGTAACTAATTATATTTTTTCAAATTTTAACCTTTATTTAAGTTTAATTTTGTTTTTTTAATTATTACTTTGTTTGTATTGTCATTTTTTAATTTGAATTGTTTATTTGTGTAGAATGATATAGGGTTTTGGCTTTTTACTAATGATGAGTTATTATGTATTGTTTTGTATGTTATGTATAGTTCGGTTAGGTGTTGTATGCCTGTGTTGAAATTTTTTATTCATTGTTAAGATGGACGAAGATAAGTGGATTTATGAAAGTATAATGTCTGAAGAAGTGGATATGGATTATCAAAATGAAGAAGAATGTGGTGTGAATGAACCACATGTTGATTGTTCGGATGCGTTCAATACTTCTCAAGTAATAATGTTCATGACTGTGAGTGATTTAATAAAATGAATATGTTGTAGGAAACTGAAATTATCTGGATTGTTTGGTAGGTGTTTGACAGCCGAGAGGATGTTTTGCGGTGGGCTCGATTTGTTGCTCATGAAAATGGTTTTGTGACGGTGATTATAAGGTCTAACACAAACACTGGTAGTAGAGGAAGGACTTCGTTTGTGTTAATTGGTTGTGAAAGGAGTGGCGAGTATAGGTGTAGGAAGAAAGAATTTGTTAGAAGAGATACTGGGACTAGGAAATGTGGGCGTCCCTTCAAGCTTCGTGCCAAGCCAGTGGTTGGAGGACAAGGCTGGATGGTGAAGTTGATGTGTTGGATTCATAATCATGAATTGGCCAAGTCATTAGTTGGACATCCATATGCCAGGCGATTGACTAAAGCTGAAAAGACACTTATTCCTGATATAATGAAGTCAATGGTCAAACCAAGAAACTTTCTGCTTACTCTGAAGAAGCACAATGCCAATAGTTGTACGACCATCAAACAAATATACAAAGCAAGAAGTGCATACCGTTCTTCCATAAGAGGAAATGATACCAAAATGCAACATCTAATAAAGCTTCTTGAACGAGATCAGTATATTCATTGGCACAGATTAAAGGATGAAGACGTGGTTCGTGATATCTTTTGGTGTCACCCTAATGCAGTGAAGTTAGTCAACACATGTAATTTGATGTTTTTGATAGATAGTACCTACAAAACAAATAGGTACAGACTCTCACTGCTTGATTTTATTGGGATGACACCAATTGGAATGACATTCTCTTCCGGTTTTGCATATCTGGAGGGTGAATGTCTTAATAATGTGGTTTGGGCTTTAGAATGCTTCCAAGGTATATTTTTAAGACGTGATACACTCCCTAGAGTTATTGTGACTAACAGAGACCAAGCCTTTATGAATGCAGTGAAAACTGTATTCCTTGAGTGTACAAATTTGTTGTGCAGCTTTCACATAAACAAGAATGTGAAGGCCAAATGTAAATCATTAATTGGTCAAAGAAATGCTTGAGAGTATGTCATGGATGTCTGGGGAACTCTAGTTGATTGTCCTTCGGAGCAGCATTTTGATGAGTGGCTGAAGAAGTTTGAAATGGTTTGTTCACCTTGGCCAATGTTTGTTGACTATGTCAAGGATACATGGATAATCCCACACAAGGAAAAATTTGTTACCGCACGGACGAATAAGGTGATGCACTTAGGTAACACAACAACAAACAGGTATGAAATTGTTCAATTATTTCTATTAATGTTGATGAATTGATGGAACTTTATTGTTGTATATGTTTATTGTTATTTGTGTATCTGAAATGTAGGGTTGAATCTACTCACTGGGCTTTAAAAAGAGTGTTACAAAATAGCCTTGGAGACTTATGCAGTGTCTGAGATGCCATGAACAACATGATGACGTTACAACACACGAAAATTAGAGCATCATTTGAAACAAGTACACATATCATTGGACATGTCTTCAAAAAAACCTTATACAAGAGGCTTCTTGGAATGGTTTCAAGGTATGCCTTAAATCAGATTGTTGCTGAATTTGAGCGTGTTCACTATGCTAGCAAGAATCCTTCCAGTTGTGGTTGTGTGATGAGAACCACTCATGGTCTTCCTTGTGCTTGTGAGCTATCCAAATATGTTGTTGGTTGCATCCCACTGGATTCAATCCATATGTTCTGGAGGAGACTCAGTTTTTCAGACCAAGGGTTATCTAAGGCCGAAGTGAGCATCAAGGAAGAAATGGAAACAATATCCAAAAGATTTGAAGAACTTGATGTTTGTGGTAAGTTTACTCTGAAGACTAAACTTCGAGAAATTGCATACCCTGATCAAAATTCGATGTGTCCTCCTCCAGCAAAGGTTAACACAAAAGGTGCACCGAAGAAACCGATGAACAGAAACCCAAGGTCAACAAACCGCGATCCATCTTATAGGGAGTATGTAGATGCTTTTGATTCTATGCAAAATAGCAATTCGTCAGTGAGGCGTAGTGCATCATCTTCTGAGCAGCCTAATCCGAGAATGGTCATGCCTATGTTGGATCAATTTCAGCCATTTATCCACAACTTCATTCATAACATTGTTGATGTCAAAGCTGATGGAAACTGTGGATATCGGTCGATTGTTGGTTTATTAGGTATAGGTGAAGACTCATGGTCGTTGGTAAGCACCCATCTGCTTAAAGAACTTGAGAAATTCTCATATGAGTATATGAAGCTCTTTGGTGGCAAGGAGAGATTTGAGGAATTAAGGATGTCACTACTTGTTGATGGATTAACCAAGGTATGTAATTTATGTTTTTGATTTTTAAGACTTAACTTTAAAATTAAGTTTGACGTGTATATTTGTTTCATTCAGGTGACAACGGATAAGTGGATGGATATAACTGACATGGGATATGTCATTTCATCAAGGTATAATGTAATCCTTGTATCCTTGTCTCAACAAAAAAGCATGAGGTTCTTTCCTCTTAGAAGTCATCCGCCACCAGATTCTTCAGTGTATTGCATAATTTGTATCGGTCACGTGTATGACAATCATTTTGTTTGGGTACATTCTAGATATAAATTGTTTTTTTTATTTATGCAATGAGTTTTGTACAATTGAGTTAATATTTTTTTGCATGTACAACAGGTTTATTTAAAAGACCGTTGTCCTTTACCGCCTGCAGCATTGTTATGGTCTACCAATTGTCATCCTCAGGTGAAGCAGTGAGCAACTCCATATATTAGTAGAATGCAACATTACAAAAGCTTCATGATGTTCAAAAGAGACTATGTTGACATAAATGATGATTGAACATGTACCTTTTAATCACTGATCATTTTGAATTTGAATCTCACATTAGAGTTATGTGTCTTTGTAAATTTGCTATGTTAACAAAAAAATTATTACTTAATTCTTGCATTAAGAAAAAAAGTAATTGGTGCAACTAAAATAAAGTACGCATGTATGATAAATCATTGTCTGAGTTGACAATACATTGTGAAATGCATGCGTGTTAACATAAAGCGTGACAGGACAGTGTAAGGCTTGACTACACATTCATGTCTGATGCAAGATAAAGTGTGTCATGTCATTGGTGTAGTTGACAACACAGACAGAAACCATGTGCACGCGTATGTATTTATTTTAAAAAATTGAAGCAATGATACTGAAACTCATCTATATATATGACACAGTCGAACACTGTAAAAAATCACACATTCTATCCTAACCCAACTCTTAGAACAAAGTATGACATTCTTAGGAGAAACAAGCAGTCAAACAATTGTGAACTCGACATTAAGTTTTATTTTTCCAAATGGATCCATTGTTCACAACGACAGTGGTGTTTATTTTGAAACTTCGACTCCAGTACCCATTCGAGTACCTAATGGTTGTGATTTTCAAATGTTAAAAACCAGAATACACAATACCCTTTAGCTAACCAACAAACAATATTTGGATGAAATTTACTACCGGTAGCCATTCACAGATACAGGTAACCATGTTCGCTTTCAATGTATGCAACTGAAAAATGATGATGATGTTAACACAATGTTAATGTGCAATCATCAATTTTCATGTGTTGGTCTGATTGAGTTATTATGCACCATTGGTAGAACACCAGATGGTATATTAAACTTACTTGAAGTCACTATGACCCCTACGCATGATGCCCTGCTATATTACAATGGGAGGTGGAACATGCCACGCCAAAATGAGTTAGTTGATTACTCGTTCACAGGAAAAAATCCCAAAAAGTTTGTTATTCCTTCTGGATGTACCATGGATGAACTGAAGGATTTGATCAAGCAAGTTGCACCTCATAGGATTCCCCCTTATGGTATTCATGAAACACAAACGGTAAGACGATTGTTTTTTCGACAACCAAGTCACCATGAGTATTCAGATAAAATTATCAAATTCGAAATAATTGAACTGAAGACCAACGATGACGTGCTGAAAGTGTTAGTGCAGTCTAACTACTGGAAAAAAATTTGGGCCAATAAAAATTTTAGTTGTTTTTAGTAAACATGTAATGGAAATGGAAGACGACTTGTCCTTGTCACAAAATTAGCATGACTTAGTTGTAGTATTTGATGCAATTTTTATTTCTTTCCACTATGTTCAAGTTAATGTAATGTTTGAATTCGTGTCCATTATCGTATGATGATTATTTTATGTTCAATAGAAATGGAAAACTACTTTTGTCGGTGTTTCAAATTAATTTTAAATATAAAATAAATGAAGAACTAAAAAAAGGAAAAATGAGAACTAATTTTAAATAATAAAAATAAAGTGAAGAACGAAAATGGAAAAAAATAAAACTAAAAATACTAATGAAAAATTTAAAAATATAAAAATTATGGAACTAAATATTTAATTATAAAAAATGTGATTTATTATAATTTTATAAAATTATTTGAATTATTATGGTATGATGACATAGAATCAATATTTGAGGACCATGACCAATCAAAAAATTATTTACGAACTACAATCAATTTGAAAAATTTTAAACACTCAAAAGTTAGTTAATTGTTATTTTTGATATTATTTAATTTATGCAAATAGATTCAAATTATTAATTTTATTTTATGTCTCTTTTGTTTATGTAATTAAAATATAACATGTGATTAAAAAAGTATTATCCTAATGGTTGTTTGCTTCAATTTTAAATGACATTCATACTATTTCAATGAATTTCGAATGAATTTGGAATCAAATAATTTAAAAATAACATTTAGACATTAACACTTATATTGTAAACAAAATTAACTTTAAATATACAAAATGTTTAGTCAAAAAGAAAGATGTTTTCAACTACAAGAAAAGTATATACATCGTATGATAATCTCAAATGTGTAAAGAAACTATGGCTGATTTGTGCGCCGCCTACATCAAGACCTCACATACACAATGCGGTCTTCTGTGACACCCCTGGCAATCCTGAGGCATTGTTCGATGACCTCATGTGTCAATGTGCCTGGCGTCCACATCAGACGTGGCAGGTGTTGATGCTACTGCTAGCTCCAGGACCTGAGGGATATGTGGCTTTGGCACTTGAGGAATATGAGGGATATGTCTGGGCTGCGTAGCAGGTGCATCTCGCAGAGGATCTGATGTCTATGTCGTGGTCATGAATGAATGTGAAATGACGAAGAACCAATCGATGTAGTCGCCCGCACACTGACCTGACATAACACACATCTCACCTGCTAGCGCAAGATGGTTTGAGTAGTGCATCCACCTGTCGTTTATCTCATCAAATGACACCCATGAATCGACAGGCGGGGTAGAAATACTCTGGACATATCCAAACTGGCGCATGACCCTCTCTGGTCTGTATCTTATAGCAATGGGCCCCCAGCGGAGCTGACCGAAAAAGCATGAAATCAAATCAAACTCCCGGACCTGTCAGTGCTCCCCATATGGCATCCAGCAGACATCGGGAATCCTCAATCGATCCAGGCACTTCCTGTACGTCTCTGTGGATATGCTTTTCATCGTATTCTTCATAGCAATCCACCAGCATGCACATGGTGAAGCCTCGTCGTATTCCGGATCAGTATTGCATTCCGCAACTGAAGGAAAATGCTCATATATCCAACACTACAGAGGTTACATGAAAATCATACAAAATTCAAATAAATGTTTAAAATACCCTAATTAAAACATTGTTGTAATTAACTTATCAAAAACATGTTAATTACCTATAACAAGGTGATGTAACCAGCAACATGTTGGCCGGTGCTGATGCAAGCATCATTCAGGTGATCGTAGATAGGCACCAAGGCAGTAGCTCCCCATGTATACCTCCCAGACTGACTAAGGTCACGCAGAGCATCCAAGAACACAACATGAACATAGGTTGCACTCTTGTTAGCAAAAAGAGTGCAACCCAGAAGATGAAGAAGATACGCACGAGCTGCAGCTGTCCAATGTCTAGCCTGACATCTACGTTATACATATCTCGTAGCCAAGATATGCTTACGTACGGTCCATGACAATGTCCTGTCTCGGTCCTGGCTACCTCTGGTGAGACTAGTAGTAAGTCGACTAACATCAGCACCACCTCGTCCACGTGCAGAGGTTGGAAGGTATGGAACTCGCCAATGATGGGCAAATGAAGAAGAGATGCCACGTCGTCCAGCATGATGGTAACCTCCCCCACAGGAAGATGGAAACTGCTCGTCTCCCAGTGCCACCTCTCCACAAAAGAGGATATAAGTCCCCGATCGCCGGTGTTTACTGAACACGCGATCAAAGGACTTAGTCATGTCCCAGCAACTAGCCCTTCAATGGCAGGGGCAGGCCTGCCTAATTTTTGCATCTTCCTCCCGTGGGAGGACAACTTCAACTCAGGACGTTCCTGAATTGAAGTATAAAGGAATAGACAATTCATTAACATAATATTTTTAAGGAATATAAATTTCATTTCAATAATAACACATACTTAACAAATAACTTTAATTGAAAATTATAAATACCTATCTCGTCCATACGTTGGTTGCAACATGCTCAGCATACTCGGTAAGCACGAATGGATTGATCGGTCCACCAGGAAATCCCTCAGGCTCATCTGTAGCAGCCTTTGCACCGGTGTCTGCACCAATGTCTGCACTAGTGTCCTGTATGTGAGCATCTACCATTGGCTCATCGGCAAATACCGCAGGCTCAGCCCCAGGTACCACAGGAGAGTCTGCAGGTACCACTGGCTCATCATCGGCAACAGTGATCGATACCCGCTTCCTGCTTGTCGATGCAGTAGGCCTTCGCCACTAGGGAGCACCATCAGAATCATCACGATCCCCTCTACCCAGACCTCTATCGACAACCCTACCTAAGGCACGGTCTAAGCCTCTAGTCCTAACCATGATCTGCAAATGTCTACCCCAAATTCCATCACTAAACAACACAAATTCATCACAATATTAACTTGTTCAAACAAAACAAAATTGAAGGTGGAATTAGTTCTTCATGGGAAGGCACTCAAGAATATGTCAAGTTGAAGTTGAAGGTGGAAATTGTGATAGCTTCTAAAGTTCTTCATTGGAAGGAACTAAAGAATATGAGAAGCAAGTTGTCAAAGTTCTAAAGTTCTTCATTGGAAGGCCTTGTACGCATAGGTGGAAGTGCCTTTTATTATCTACCTGTACATTTTCTCTAGTCTGTCCTAGAAACCTTAAGTTTTCATTACTTGGCACGTTGTGCAGCATTGCTGCTAATTAAGCACCACCATCACTACCTTATAAGGGGGGGGGGGGGTAATATAAACCTATTTGGGTGTAGGTGTTAGTCCTGGGAATGTCCCAGCTTAAAACCTCAAACAACAATTTTTAGGTATCTACAATCACAATTGTGGATACATTTGCTACATTTGTCTGCAATTTTCCACAATACCAATAATTACAACAAAATCTCGAACAGCAACCACAGTTTAAAACCTTGCTTTTTATTGCGAAAACTTTGCACCATTGTTCTTAGTTTCAAAGGAATTCATATAAACCATTGTTAATTGATTGCATCCAATTAGTTCCTTTTAGTCTACCTAATTGATCAATGAAATGGAATTGTGAACACATATCACTAGTTAGACTAAACCATCAAAGGAGATTTTTTTTTTTTTGGAAATTCAGTTTGAACATTTGATGGGAGAGGATTTTGGGAGGAGGGTTCTGAACACATATCACCAGTTCCACTTGTTACACCAATAGATACAACCAAGACTAGTTATAAGGTTTTGAATTCTAATTGGGTGACATTGAAGGCTGAAAATGAGAATCCCTCTAAGTGGCCTTCGTTGATTTATTTCAACAATAGAAGAAATAATAAATTGATTATGAGGAAAAAGCTACACAAAACTGAGTATTTTCATTGTCTAAGGTAATGGGTATATACAATGTAAAACACATGTAAAATCGAAGAGAATGTCTTTCACAATAAATAGGTCTACCATAAGTTCCTTAAGAGAGGACATGTGTTCCAATCATTATTTAACCAGATTGTAGGCATGTTATTCATGCATGGGAAATGAAGTTCCACTGTGAAAAGAATGTACAACATATGAGATTGATCAAATATCAAAGATGTGCAGTAAAATAGAAGGCAACGGGTTCACTCAAAGCTCAGGGAAATAACATTATATTAAAGATGAAAAGGACTCCGCTACAAATAGAATGAGGGACTTAATCCCTTGCAACTTCAAGTAAAGAGGAAACAATATTTGGAGAAAAAAAACATAGAAAAGGCGCCACATGGAATATTGTATCAATTACAAACAAAACAACTAAAACAAGCCTAAAAACCAAACCAAATAGCATTTTCCAAATTCAACCGTACTCTACTTCAGCCTAAAAGCCTCAAAACTAACCCTAAACACTAATAAAAACCATTTTTCATAAGTTATACATTTCTTAAAATTAAAATAAACATTTACGGATCAACTTGATCCGCTAGCTTCTCACGGATCAAGTTGATCCACAACCTTCCTACGGATCAAGTTGATCCGCAAAGAAGCTAACGGATCAACTTGTTCCGTAAGAAGGTTGCGGATCAAGTTGATCCGTGAAGAAACCTGATTTAAAATGAGTGGAAATTTGGGGAGAATATATGCTTTTCTGGATTGTTGCAATATTGGATTTGTGTCCACCATTACAAAATGGATGTGTTTGAAATTTGGTGCATGCATATGATGTCTACACGGCATATTTATGAAATAGTGGATTTGTTTGAAATACTACTAATCAGAATGCTTTTGAAAAAATATGGAATTGGTGGAATCAAAAAAGGATTTTAATTCCACTACTTTGTATTGTATTGTCTTTCAACAAATTGAAGAATCTCTAAGGCCACGATAACCAACTTTTCATGCGGCAAGTGTTGGACAAATGACCTCAGTTATCTTAAGAAGGGGTGAATTAATTTCCCATTAATAAACTTTTAACCCCCTTCTAAATGATAGGCTCAGAATGCAGAAATAGAAGTAACAATCAATTTAATAATGTTCTTTAAACATGCAAGACAAAATTGAATGCAATAATATAAATGAGATAAGGGAAGAGAGAAATGCAAACTCGATTTATACTGGTTCGGTCACTTTCCGTGCCTACGTCCAGTCCTCAAGCAACCTACTTGAGATTTTCCACTCTCTTTGTAAAAATCCTTTTACAAAGTCAAGTCTGAAACACAGGGACAACCCATCCCTTGTGTTCAGGAATCCTTACAACTTAAGAGACCCCCGTTCCCTTAATCAATATCTTTGAAGAAGAAGAAGAAGAAGAATTCTCTCTTTAAGAGAAGAATATTACAATTGAAGTTCCATGAACTCTTAATAGATTTGCAAGTGTTTGCCCAAGAGTTGTTGAAAGAGCATTTGGCAATGAAGTTCTCTTGGAAAATCTCTCTCTTGCTTTTTGAAATCAGACACACATATATATAGGCCCTTCGTGCCTTTTCAAAATGGTTTGAAGAGATGTGTCTTTTCAAAAAGCCTTTTCTGAATTTTTTTTTCACTGGTAATCGATTACAGGTTTCTAGTAATCGATTACACAGTTATATTTTAAAGAGTCATGACTTTTGAATTTGAATTTCAAGAGTTCCATTGCTGGTAATCAATTACAGTTTCAAAATTCAAATTTGAAACCCTTTTTAACAGCTATTTTTCAAACTTGTCTTATGGTAATCGATTACACTGCCTAGTAATCGATTACCAGAGCCTTGCATGTCTTGGAAACACTTTTTTTTTAGGCAAGGCTTGATCTTAAAGAAATCTTGAAGCAATGCTTTGTTTGTTGAAGCAATCTTGTATTAATCTTGAAGCAATGCTTATCCTTTGAAGCAACCTTGTTTGATTCTTCTTTGGCATCATCAAAATCATGTATACATACATTCACATTCTCCCCCTTTTTTATGATGACAATCATTATCAAGTGATTTCTTTTCGACATCATCAAAACATGCATGATTCACAGCAAGATAAGCAAAAAAATTAAAGACAACATCAATCCATATATGAAATGGAAATAGGAAGAGCAAAATGATACTGCAAAGCTAGCTATTAATTTCTAGTGTATTAGACAACCTCTCCTCTCATGATGCTTCCCACTTTTGTGTTTATTCAAGACACAAGTAGGATACTATACTTATATCTTAATTTCTAATTCATCACTCAAACAAATTTAGAAGCAATTAGTTAATTTTATTTGGATACTATCGAAGTTACATTGATCTGAATAAAACTAAACCTAAATCATCTAAGTCTTAAGTTCAAATTTTGTAGACAAAAACATATAATTGAGAGAAAAAAATCTTATTATCAACAATTAGTCAAAAAATTTAGTAGAAATTTATTATTGATAAATCTGTTAAATATTTTATAACATCATCAAAAAAAAAGTTTATTAAAATTGACAAAGCATAACATTCCAAGCCTTAAAATACTTCGTTCTGCATGTTATGATTCAACTTGATCCGTAAGTTCAACACCTATTGCAGATCAAGTTGATCCGTAAGTTCAACACCTACTGCGGATCATCTATTCCAATTGCGAATCAACTACGTCTCTATAGCGGATGACCTAAATCCTTAAGCGGATCAACTACATACCTACAAACTGCACTACACAAGCAAAAATGGAAGCAGAACGACACAAGAAAAGGGACATTAGGCTTACCTCGATGAAGAACGGACGAACGGAAGCTCGCGGAAGAACGGAAGAAGAAGAGGCACTCGAAGTAGGGACGAAGAGGCAACTTGCGGAATAAGAACAACCACCTCGCGGATGAAGCAGGGAGGCTCACGGAAGACACAGGCACAGCTCACAGAAGAAGAAGAGGCAGCTTGCGGGAAAGCGCGGAAGAAGGAGAGGAAGAAGGAAAATGGCAGAATAAGAAAAGACTGGTGCACAATTTATTTATTTTTTAAATACAAAGGGGGTATTTTTTACTTTTCGCATTAAGTGTTGGGTACACCAGCAATAATGCTGGGTGAACCTAGCATCAGCCTTTTCATAGATCCTGCACCTCTTCCTTACGTTTTGGGCCTAGCTCACTTTTGCAAAACCTAAAATAAAATAGAAACGTTGTTTACACCACCTTCTTCATACATGCACCCATTTTCCATTTTGGGCCTAGCTCACTTTTGCAAAACCTGAAATAAAATAAAAAGGTTATTCACTCTCTGTCTTTAATACATGCACCCATTAAACCTGAAATAAGATAGGAACCCTATTTACACCACTTTTTCCATACATGAACCTTTTTTATTATTTTATTTTCGGCCTAGCCTGTTTTGTTTAGTCCGAAATAAAATAAAACTGATAGTTGCATCCCTTTCTTTATATGTGCACCCCTATCACTTAGGATGGTGACTAGGTCCGCCATGTCAGCACTTCGTCAGTGTTGACTCAGTCCAAGTCAATCCTTTGAATTTGACAAAAAAAACAAAACAAAGAAAAAAGAAAAGAAAAAGAGATAGAAAATAAAAATAATTATACATATTAGTGAATAACTCTTTATTTTATTGTATTTCTTTATTGTCTCTATTTATTCTTTAATGTGATTTTAATTTTGTCTTGTTAGTTAGTTTAAGTAATATCTTGTAAATATCTCGTTATTCCTCTTATTACTAAGTGTACCTTTCACTTCTATTTTATTCCTTTCTATTCTCATTCTATTTATCTAATTTCGTAGCACTATGTCAATTATTTATTTATTTTTACAAATTCGCATTAGCATTCTTTAGTACATGTTTTACACTATGTGTACTCCATGTTGGGTCTTTGACTTGCTTGGTAGTATTTCAATAACATGTGAGTAAATTTTGTGAATGACATGTTGGGTCTCCGACTTGCTTGAGTTCACAAAGTTTACCACAAAAAACTAGAATCTTTTCTAAAAATGGTAACATTCTCAAATAAAGGGTTCCCAACTTGCTTGGTAGTGTTTCAATAGAATGTGAGTAAATTTTGTGAATGTCATGTTGGATTTCCGACTTGCTTGACTTCTCAAAGTTTACCAAAAAACCAAAATCTTTTAAAAAAATAATAAAATAAAATCACCCTAACATATAAACTCTTTTTCTACAAAGAACTATGTAAGTCTGATTTCCTCATTGCACCTCCTGGGGATACGTAGGAGCAAGGGAAAATCCCTTGTTGACCCAAAAAAAAAACTAAAAAATAAAATCCTTTTTAAAATAAAAATTAAAATTCGATTTCCCTTTCTAAATAAAAGAAAATATAACAAAATATAATTTATATTTTCAAGGGAAGATAAATAATTTAAAGTCACTTTATTTTTTAGCACACTAAAGGCTTTCGTTTTCATGATGGGCGCGTGGGGTGCTAACACCTTCCCCACGCGTAAACGACTCTCGAATCCTTATTCTCAAACCGTAGACCATTCCTTATCCTTTTTGTTTTTTCCGACGTTTTCCTCAAATAAACGTCGGTGGCAACTCCCCAAGTTTCCCATTTTTTAAAACTATTTATTTATTTATTTTGAATAATTTTTATTTCACCATCCCGTCGTGGCTCACGTTGCGACAAATGGCGACTCCACTTGGGACTCGTTAGAGAGTTAAGCCATTTGATCAAGTGTGAAATTTTATCGTTACTTTTTCTTTATCTATTTTCCCTTTTCTCTTTTATCCTTACGTTGTGCTCCCATTCATAACCGTTTCATTCCGTTACCGTTCTTTTTGTGGTTTTGCTTCGATCTCGTTCCTTTTATTCTTTGTTTCGCCCATGCCATTATATAACCTTTGTCATGTTGTTACTTGTTGGTGTTTATCCTTGTATCTATTACCTTCGTAATTAGAAATAAATTGTGCCATTGAATCCTAGGCTAGAAGACATGTGCTATACTTGTTGTATCTACCTGGGTATTTTTTGGTTGTTTTGCAGGTGGGATTGGGTAATTCTTAGGTTGCTCCGTTCACACATGACACCTACACTTTTTGCACACACTTTGAGATATTGGGCCTTATACCCGGGTCTGCGTGAGCCATAGGGAGTGGAGGTCGATCTGTGGTCATGCTGGGTCTCTGACTCACTTGATGACAATGAAGCCTCATCTAGAGTTTTCCTTTTTTAGTGAGGCATTGCCGCTGGTAGTCCCTATTGCTGCAATGTTGTTACCTAAGGGGATAATATCTCTAGAGGCCGGTGAAGATACATGAAATTGCCCTTGGAAGTTGTCACTGGATAGTGAACTTTAGACCCTTTTCTGTTAGGTTCCAGAATTAGGGACACGAAGCAGACTCGCCCTGTCTTGTTCCTTGATCACATCATGCATTTCTTTAAGGCATCATGAGGGACATAACATTTTGCATTCATCATTTATCATATTCATACACCGCATTTGCATAAGTCATTGCATTTTCATACATATTAATTTAGCATTTTTTTTTTGTTCTGATAGTTACATACATTTTGTTGTCATCATTCACATGTTATGCACTTCATTTGCATAAGTTATTGCTTTTCCATACATATTCATTTAGCATGTTTTTTTTCTAGACAATTACATACATTTTGTTGTCATTATTCACATGTTATGTTCACTCATGCATGATCCTGTCATATAGTTTTTCATGCCTCACATTTTCCTCTACATCGCAAAAAAAAAGTCAAAATGAAGCGTGAAAGTTCACACCACGTTCTTAGTTGCATGTGTTGAGTATCATGATGATAGCTATAAACAAACCATGTTGGGGTTATACACTCATTTTTCCTGAAAATGATTGAAAATCATGTGAACATGGTACCTAATGCATTGTTAACAAGAAAGGGTGATCTTTCGAGCATCTCGTGTCGATCTCATAAATACGTTTGTCATGCATAGCATAAGTATGCCCTAATCATTCATCTCTATGATAGGTTGTTGAAGTATTGACGATCAAAATTTCTATTCCTTAGATCATGGGGTCGAACCAAGCATAGTCTTTTAAGAAATGGTTTTATCAAGTCAAGGTCAAAGTATGGAAGTAGCCAGCTTGCGAAAGTTAGAGCAGAAGATGGATCAAGTTTACATGGCCTCTTTGACTACTGTCAGCACATGATTAAGCTAACAACTTACAAAATTAGAAACCTCTTATGTGATCGTGTTTTATTTCCAATTGCACTTTGATTCTGATGGGATGTAATGAACAATGTTGTTTCAATGAAAATTAGAGTTGATTCGACCTTATGTTCTATTGAGTGTTCTGTGTAAAATTCGCAATATTCCAGCAACTTATCATTCACATGCATTCATGCTTATTTGTTTGTCCACATTGGTACGTATTGCTCATTACATTCTTTCCTTGAAATCAGGAAAAAAATAGTGCTAAGAAAGAAAGATTGCATTTTATGACACCCTTACCAGACACATGTCAAGGCAACGATAATGAGTGACATAAAGGAAGTACAGGAGCAAATGAAGGTCGATATGGAGGCCATGAAAGAGCAGATGACAACGATGATGGAAGCAATGATGAGCATGAGGAAGATGATGGAGATCAACGCTGCTACAACTGTTGTTGCTAGTACTGCTACTAAGAGGGACTCGATTCAACCGTCCGGGTTCAATCAAGAGAGTCGTCCAGTCTCATATGTAGTAGGTCAAGGAGGCGAGACAGCGACAAATGCATATGGGCCTCATTATGTCCAGATCCAGAGTAAGTCTTCTTTTCCACCATATAGTTTTCCTCCCAATTATACACCACCTACTGTTGTATACGCTCTTAGTGAGATTATCGGTAATTTTGCACCCATATTCATTGAGAATCAGCAACCCCAACCCGATCATACTCATGCTCATGTCTCTTAACCTATGAAGGAAACACATGAAGCTCCCTAGGATCACACTCTAACCGGTTTCAAGGTTTATCCGAGATATACCACTGAAGGGCCTGCATTTTCTAGTGCCCCCATGTCAAATGCTGCAGGGGGCCCTCAGTATCAACCTCCATCAAAACCCTTACATTTTGTGATGGAAGGAGGACCTCCTGCTATAGTTGAAAAGAAAAAATTTGATCATATAAAGGAGAGACTACAGGCCATTGAAGGAGGAGGAAATTATGGCTTTGCTTACATGTCAGATTTATGCTTGGAACCCGATGTGGTTATTCCTCCGAAGTTCAAGATGTCAGAATTTGATAAGTACAAAGGAACCACTTGCCCAAAGAATCACATGAAAATGTATTGCAGGAAGATGGGGGCGTATGTGAAAGATGAAAAGCTGCTAATGTATTTTTTCCAAGAAAGTCTCGCTGGGGCAGCTATTACCTAGTATACTAACCCGGAACCTTCCCGGATTCGCTTTTCGAAGGACCTAATGAATGACTTCATTAGGCAGTATTAGTATAATTCTGATATGACTCCAGATAGAATGCAACTACAGAATATGTGCAAGAGAGACAATGAATCTTTCAAAGAATACGCTCAAAGTTGGAGAGATCTAACAGCTCAAGTAGTGCCCCTAATGACGGAGAGAGAGATGATAACAATGATAATGGACGCAGTGCAGTGTTCTACTATGAGAAAATGGTAGGTTACATGCCTTCGAGTTTTGCAGATCTAGTGTTTGCTAGTGAGATAATTGAAGCAGGTCTAAGGAAAGAAAAATTAAATTATGTTGCTTTTGTGAATCATGGTAATGGAGGACCCGAAAGGAGTGGCGAGAGGAGAAGAGAGGGAGAACCTCATGTTGTGGCTGCAGTTCCTGCGTGGCCAAACTTTCCACTAGCCCCTTATAATCCCAAGTACCAATATCCTCCCCAACAATATCACTACTCAGCTAATATCAGTCCTTTCCATTACCAATCACCCTACCAACCAAGAATACCCAATCAGCCACAAAGGCCACCCCTAAATCGGCCACAAAATTCACTCACTGCACATCCAAGACCAAACTCCACCCCTAATACCAACCAAAACACCAACCAGGGAAGGAATTTCCCAGAAAAGAAGCCTATATAGAATTCACCCCAATTCTTATGTCATATGTTGACTTACTCTCGTATCTACCCAATAATGCAATGGTAGCCATAAGCCCAGCAAAGATCCCTCAACCTTCATTTCCCCGAGGATACAACTCAAATGTGGCATGTGCTTATCATGGGGGAGTTCTGGGGAATTCCATTGAGCATTGTATGACCTTGAAACATGAGGTGTAAAGTCTAACTGATGCAGGCTGGTTGAGATTTGAGGAGGAAAATCACTTGTGAATTTGGATGTTGTCGAGCAATGCTATGCATGATGTTTGGGGCAATTTGAAGACTTGCTGTTGGATATTTCCAATGACTCATTAGGATTTTCATGTTTATGCTATTATTGTAAAAAAAAAAAAAACAATCGTAATGTTAATAATATGCATGAATCTAATGTCATCACCTGTCATTCTTTAACGATCATATTTTTGTATATTTATTTAACTTTCATTGGAATATGAATGTACGTCGTTAGTTTGCTTGCTCAAGTGACTTATGCTCCTAAGTTGATCTCCAAGTCTGCCCAATCAGAAATTGTGTATTCTACATGTTTGGTGAGGGTGCCGTAAGCGACGAGTAAAGTTGAATAAACATTTTATTGACTATGTTTCAAATCAAATAAATAATTAGTACAGACATTCAGGCGACCTCATTTTATCTTTCTTAAAAGTTGTCTTTCTGAAGAAAAAAAATTTGTGAAGGGCAAGAGCTATTTGACTTAATCTATCAATTGAAAATACTTTCAATATTTCTTGTACTTGAAAATTCTTTTTCAAGAACCTACACAGTTTCTTTCATTTCTTCCTTTCTTTCGTTTCTTCTTGCTACAAGGTCATGACAAATGACAGCAGCAGATACCTCCAGACCTTACATTGGGGCAATGACAGGCACCATGCATGAGTTTCAAGCGAACCTAGGGGCAGACAAGAAGTCCTCACCTGATAGGTTGAAAACCCGAAAGGGCGGCCTAGGAAAAATTTAGGGTAATACTAATAAAAGAAAATAAAAAAACAAAAAAAAAACAATCAGGAGCATGTTTATCAAAGGTTTTATCCCAAAATCCAAGCTGTAAGAGTCTCTAGTCAAGATTTGAAATGACACATGGTCGTGTTTCTTCATCCCAAACACTAATTTATCCCTTGTTACCCCTTATGAGCCAAAGCATATTTGTTTTCTTAAAAAAAGAAAAAAAAGAAAAAACTTGAGTTGGAACCACCGCTGAACTGGTGGGAAGAGCAATGCAAACAAAACATGCATAAGGTTTACTAAGCTCTAGGTTGGGCAACCATGATGTTAAAAAAAGCATAAAGCATATTTGCCAAAGGCAAGCAAAGCAAAAGGAGACAAAAGATTTCCAAATTTTACAAGGAAGGCACAAAAGTGCAATAAGGATTAATGTATAAGACAAATGGAGTAGAGCCTAACCCAACAAGTTGAAATGAATAAAAGTACAAGCAAGGCTCTCAAGGTTCTTACTCAATATAACCCTTAAACACTCTTTGAGCCTCTCTAATCCTTTTTTGTCATAGTCCTCTTACCCCTTGACCACGTTACAAGCCCAATAAAGTCCATGTGGGTCAAGGAATGACTAATTTTGCTTTTGAGTTTGGATTCTGGAATGGAACCCGCACGCTTGTGATTGTTAAAAAAGATTTAAAAGAAGAAGAAGCCTCGAGGTTTGCGCTTGCACATTTGAGAAGCAAACTTATTCGACCAGGAGCTCATGGAAGATGCCCAAATACAATTGTGATAGTAGGGTACACCTGATGTTAGTCGCTCATGCAAACTCCTTAAAATTCCTTTCGAATCCAAGGGTAGCCTTTGTTATATAAATTCTTGTGGGATCGACCCATGTCATCAAGTTTCAGCAGGATCAATAGACCCATGGCATCAATCAATGATCTTAAATCAGGAAAGTTTCACTTGGTTATATACCAAAGTGTAATAATCCATTGCCATCCTTCAATGGTGCACGCGGTCGGTCCCAAAGCCTTATATTTCCTTGCTGTGCAGAATAATCGAAGTTTTCAAACAAAAAAAAGGACGAATCCTAGGATCAATATTTTAGTTGATTGATTAAATGTCAAATGACTTCACTGTCGTCACCCAAAAAAAAATTATCAAATGTTTAAATCAAAACATACACTTTGAGGGAGTCCCCGAAGAGATTTGCAAAAGATAGGATGACCTTGCATGAATTATCACGTCTTTTAGAAAGAAACAGTCAATCTGTGTTTTTTTTTTTAAAAAAAACAAAAAAAAAAAAGAAAGAAAAAATATAATAAGAGAGAAAGAATGTCATGAGCATTGTACAATTTTCATGATTTAAAACCTTTTGCATTGCATTGTTGCGTACAAAACCTACATTTACTGCATTTCAGGGCGAAATTTGCATGCCTATGCATTCCAAAACTCATATGCTTCATATCAAGCTGTAAAGGCATATATTTCTCTTTATATGCCAATTTCAAAAATCCAATGTCCTATCTTTTGAGTTTGGTATGAGTGGCCCTTTTAAAGAGTCAACCTTTTGCTTTCTTATAAGGTTGAGCCCTTGGATACTAGTACCTATTGGCATGTTTCATAGGACTCAACGTCCTTTGCCTTTATGTTTTCGTAGGACTCAATGTCCTTGCCTTTTTGTTTCATAGGACTCAACATCCTTTATTTTATGTTTTCTTAAGACTCAACGTCCTTTCCTTTATGTTTCCCAAGACTCCATGTCCTTTGCTTTTTAGTTTCATAGGACTCAACGTCCTTGCATTTATGTTTCATAGGACTCAATGTCCTTTGCTTATTAGTTTCATAGGACTCAATGTCCTTGCCTTTATGTTTCACAAGACTCAATGTTCTTTGCTTAGTTTCATTGGACTCAATGTCCTTTGCTTTTTAGTTTCATACGATTCCACGTCCTTGCCTTTATGTTTCATAGGACTCAATGTCCTTTGCTTTTTAGTTTCATAGGACTCAACGACCTCACTTTTATGTTTCATAGGACTCAATGTCATTTGCTTTTTAGTTTCATAGGACTCAACGTCCTTACCTTTATGTTTCAGCGGACTCAATGTCCTTTGGTTAGTTTCATAGGACTCAACATCCTCACTTTTATGTTTCATAGGACTCAACGTCCTCCGCCTTTATGTTTCCTTGGACTCAACGTCCTCTCTTTTATGTTTCGTAGAACTCAACATCCTCTGCCTTTATGTTTCCTTAGACTCAACGTCCTCTGTCTTTGTGTTTCCTTAGACTCAACGTCCTCTCTTTTATGTTTCATAGAACTCAACATCCTCTGCCTTTATGTTTCCTTAGACTGAACGTCCTCTGTCTTTGTGTTTCCTTAGACTCAACGTCCACTGTCTTCATGTTTTCTTGGACTCAACGTCCTTTCTCTTTATGTTTTCATAGGACTCAACGTCCTTTGTCTTTATGTTTTCATAGGACTCAACGTCCTTTGTCTTTATGATTCATAAGACTCAACGTCCTCTGTCTTTATGTTTTCATAGGACTCAATGTCCTCTGTTTTATGTTTCATAGAACTCAAAGTCCTATTTTTTTGTTTCATGAGACTCATTTCCTTACTTTGTCGTTGAACTCAAACTTTGTATTTGTTGGTACACCAATTCTTTTTACCAAAGATTCTTTATTCTCATGTTGTGATCTTTCAAAGAATCATTCAAACAGAATTAATGCCTTTGTCTTTACTTATCTTTTACTTTCAATAAAAGATAAGTAAAGAGGAGCAGCTATGAGACCCTAATTCTGTCCGGGTGCAAAGGAAAACAAAAAGAAAACAAATGGAAAAAAGATAAAAAAAAAAAAAACAGAGAAAACAAAAAAATAAAAGGAAAGGAAAAAGAAAGAAAAGAAAAGACGTAAAAAAATGATGAAAAAAAGTATAAAAATGAAAAAAGAAAAAAAAGGAAGAAGAAAAAAAGAAAAGAAGAAGAAAAAGAAAAAATGAAACGTGAAAAAAAATAGAAAAAAACAAAAAAAATGAATGAGCAGAAAATAAAAGAAAAAAAGAGGGAAAAGTAAAATTAAAAAAAAAAACTATTTGTGTGACCTGGGCTCTCAAGGAGAGCCTATTAGGTCAAGAAGAGGAGTACTCTGCATAAAAAGGAAAAGAAGGAAAGTCTGAAAAAAAATAAAAAGGCACAGAGCAGCGCGGATCCTGAGAAGGAAAAAAGAACCTATCTGACGGTGCCTTTTGGCAAGCGTGGTCAGAGAAGAAGAAGGGTCATCAAGTTATCCCTCATTCTTCTTCACTTTCTCACGTGTTTTGACTCTCTTCTTTTTTTCTTTCATACCACCGCACTGCATCACCTTCCATGGTGACCCTACCGTGGCCTCCGACAAGGCTTATGTGACATGTTTTGTTTATTTTCTTCTTACCCCTTTATTTGTTCTGGCTTATCAATGTTTTTCTCTTTTTTATTGCCAACTCCAGTGAGGCTGCGATGCCTCTGTCCATGCCACCGCCACCCTCTGCCACTATCCCGTGGTAGTTTCGCGCCCGTGGGCCCGTCGCCGGTGGCGTTAAGGGCCATATCACTTTCGTTTTGGTTTCTTTTTCTCTTTTAATTTGTTTGCACCACTGTGAAATTTCCGCCGCCATCGTTGTCGTGCCACCGTCAGCCCCACGGTGGCCTCGTGCCGTTGGACTTTGCACCAGTGGTGCGTCGGGCAGCACGCCACCCTCCGTGGTGGCTTCCGTACTGGCTGCGCCGTTCTCTACATGAGGCAACTAGGGTTTTCCAACCTTATTGCGTAATCCCGGGTTGGGTCGGGTCGCTCTAACTCGATTTCAACTCAACCCTAATAAAAAAACAAAAAAAAAACATAAACAATGGTTGTTGTTTACACTCCTTGTTCATACGTAGCACCCCTATTCCGTTTTGGGCCTAACCCACTTTTGCAAAACCTGAAATAAAATAGATACATTATTCACACCCCACTTTTCATGGGTGCACCGATTCTTTATGTTTTGGGCCTAACCCACTTTTGCAAAACCTGAAATAAAATAGAAACGTTATTTACACTCTGTTTTTCATAGATCCTACACCTCTTCCTTACGTTTTGGGCCTAGCCCACTTTTGCAAAACCTAAAATAAAATAGAAGCGTTATTCACACCCCAATTTTCATAGATGCACCTCTTCTTTTCCATTTTGGATCTAGCCCATTTTTGCAAAACCTAAAATAAAATAGAAATGTTGTTTACACTACCTTCTTCATACATGCACCCATTTTCCATTTTGGGCCTAGCTCACTTTTGCAAAACCTAAAATAAAATCGAAATGTTATTCACTCCCTATCTTTAATACATGCACCTTTTTTGTATTTTGGGACTAGCTTTTTTTTGGAAAACCTGAAATATGATAGGAACCCTATTTACCCCACTCTTTACACACATGCACCTTTTTATTTTATTTTTGGCCTAGCGCGTTTTTTTTTAGTCTGAAATAAAATAAAAATGATAGTTGTACCCCCCCCCCCCTTCTTTATATGTACACCCCTATCACCTAGGATGGTGACTTAGTCCAAGTCAACCCTTTAACTTTGACAAAAAAAAACAAAAAAACAAAACAGAAAAAAAAAGTAAAAGAGAGAAAATAAAAATAATTGTATATATATATATACATATACATATATATATATATATATATATATATATTAGTGAATAACTCTTTATTTTATTGTATTTCTTTATTGTCTCTATTTATTCTTCAATGTGATTTTATTTTTGTCTTGTTAGTTAGTTAGTTTAATTAATATCTTGTAAATATCTCGTTATTCCTCTTATTACTATGTGTACCCCTTATTTCTATTTTATTGATTTTTATTCTCATTTTATTTATCTGATTTCGTAGCACTATGTCAATTATTTATTTATTTTTAGTAATTCCCATTAGCATTCTTTAGTACATGCTTTACACTATGTGCACTCCATGTTAGGTCTCCAACTTGCTTGGGGGTATTTCAATAACATGTGAGTAAATTTTGTGAATGACATGCTGGGTCTCCGACTTGTTTGAGTTCACAAAGTTTAACACAAAAAACTAAAATCTTTTTCTAACAATGGTAACATTCTCAAATAAATAATTCTTCAACGTTACACACACTCCATGCTGGGTCCCGACTTGCTTGGTAGTGTTTCAATAAAATGTGAGTAAATTTTGTGAATGTCATGTTAGGTCTTCGACTTGTTTGACTTCACAAAGTTCACCAAAAAAACCAAAATCTTTTAAAAAATAATAATAAAATAAAATCAACCTAACATATAAACTATTTTTCTACAAAGAACTACGTAAGCCTGATTTTCTCATTGCACCTAGGAATACGTATGAGCGAGGATAAATCCCTGACCAACAAAAAAAAAAACTAAAATTAAAATCCTTTTTTAAAATAAAAATAAAAATTTGATTTCCCTTTCTAAACAAAAAAAAACAAAATATAATTTATGTTTTCAAAATAAATAATTTAAAGTCACTTTATTTTTTAGCACATTCGATTACAGGTCATTATCCTTTTCTATTTTATTGACATTTTCTTTAAATAAATGTTAATAACGACTCTCCAAATTTTTCATTTTTTTAAAAAACTATTTATTTATTTATTTTGAATAATTTTTATTTCGCCATCCCGTCGTGGCTGATGATGTTGCAACACTAATCACACACACGTCCACACATAGGCCCTTCTTGACTTGCATGACAAATTTAAAAGTGAAAAAAAAGGTTTTGATATAATAATTGTAGGTAAATTAAAGGTTATTTTGTGTATGGTGAATTATTGATTTTTTTTATCATATATCCTTTTCTATTTTTTTTTCCAAATTTTTAAATCTTTTTGAAAAAATTGTAATACCTTAAAATTGCTAAAAAAATATTTCAAACCGAAAACATTTTTGCAAGTGATTTATACATCATAACCTAAATGAAAAGTTGTATCATTACTTAATGGTGATTTTTTTTTGAAAGTGACTAAAAATAATAACAAACAAAATTGATAGACTAAGACCAATCAAAAGATAATTGAAAGACTAACCTTGAATTTCATATAAGGATGAAGAATTAAAAGTTGAATTTCAAATTTAAATTCTTAACCATGTATATAAAGAATTCGAGTTGATTACTATTCAAACCAATCAAATAGCAATCACTATATATTAACCAACAAAAACAATGAAAGCTAGCTAGCTAGACTCATTTTCAATGCGAAGAGTCTGAGAGACCACTTTCAGCATTAAAATTTTGTACAACAGAATACATAAACTAATGACACATTCCAAACCCCCTACGTAGCTACATATTGGTGTGCGGCGCAACATCCTTATTACAAACTAAACACCCACTAAGTATCAAATACACTCATTTTAATTATTTCTTGCATGCATTAAGAAAATTACTAGTACTTAGTATTGCGGGAATGGAGCAACCGCAGGTTCATCTGCGAGCTCCACAGCATCAAAAGGTTGTGGAGAAATTGCGGTAAATTGAAGAGAGTGCACTGGTCCTGGTGCCACGATACCAGAGCTTTTGATCTCAGCCATTTGTCGACGTGCATTTGCACCTTTTGCTGCACACAATTTGGGAAGAAACACACCTGTGTATACATCAAGGACAAAACTTAAAATTAATAGAGAATTTTTAATTAACATGATTTCGTTCAGTGTTTCAAATTAAATTGTGATTGTAAACATTACCAAAAAAAATAGTGATTGTAATAATGATTAATGCAACCGTCTCAACGTGAATTTAATTTATGCACAAAACATTAAAAATGTCACATACATTTTCTAGACTCTTCTCCCTTAACTCAAATCTCACATTTAATTCCTTCATTTCCAACTCACTACTATATCCTAAAGTAGTAAAGTCCCTCTCATATCCTTCATAATACCCTTTAAATCTATTAAATAAAGATAGAGACAGAATAAAGAATAATATTCGAATGAAATCTGTAATGCCCGACGCAGTCCGATGCTGTGCCGTTTTGTGCATTATATGGTATATGGTCCACAATTTGAAACGCCCATGTATACATAATATGGATTAGTTTGTAATTAGGCTTGGGGTCTAGTGAGGGTAGTTATATTTGTAAATGTAAAAGAATCAAAAAGGAAATTTTTTTCAAATATTGAAATTCAACTAAGAGATAGAAATCAAATATAATAAATTAAAATAAAAATTAAGAAGATCAAATATAAATTAAAAAACGATAGTTTGATCTATTCAAGGCGAATTTGTTTTGTTAGTTGAAGAACAGTAAGTTAATTAAGTACACATTTAAAATAGAGAAAAAAATATTATAAATATTTGATTCAAAGAGTGAAGAGAATAAAAGTCTCCCACTTCAAGTTTTGTATTTTTTTTTTCTGTAACTATTATCAGTATGATCAACTATTTTTTAATTTTGTTGATAGTTAGTCTTTGTCAACGAAATTAACTACACGATCATTCTTAATTAGTTGGATTTCTCCATTTCAAGTAATGCATTTTAATTTATAATATAGAATTAGATTGATTCTTGGCCAATTACTTTTTGAAGAATGGTTAGCAATAGCGTGGTTTTTTTTTTTTTTTTTTTTTGTGTGTATGTGTAATTAGACAATGGCTGACATGTTTACCTTCACCAGCAGCAAGGTTGAAGTATAGGTCAACGATGTTGGGGCAGCTTTGGTAGCACTGAGGGGAACAAAGGTTTTGTGTAAAGCCACGTTCCATAAGTGAGTCCGATGAAATTCCAAAGGATTTTCTGTCCAACCCACAAGCCTTTATGCATTCATCACTTTCAATATGCCCCTTAATTTGTTTTTCAACTTCTATCTCCGAAGTCCTGCACGTGTAAGCTTCTTCCCCTGTCCTCTTCACACGCTTCTCAAGCACACACCGTTTCCCTTCCGATGACACCGCAAATGCGCACGTGTCGTGGCTCAAATTCTCGCATTCTAATGTCTCTCCTGAATTTCATCATTACAATGTATGCATTAGAGATTAGAGATGCTAAAACCATGTTTTGAAAGGGAAATGCTTGTTGTTAAGAATTTGTATATATGTATATCAAAAGCTATATAATACTGCAAAACTTTTGAATTCCGTCAAGATTTACTTTTTTATTTTTTAAAATTTAACATTTCAATCAAATAATATGTAAACACGTGAGTTTGTACGTGTTAGATTGGTGCAGAAAATTCCCGTATCATATAGTAATTTGAAATATGGATCTACAATTTAACTTCCTTAAATGAAAGAAATGTGTAACAGGTACGATGTAAAATTTACCCACGATTTTAATTAAATGTCTTCGTAGTTAATCATTTTTTGACGATAAACTTAGGTACAATGTTTTAGATATATTGATTTTTTTAAGGGATTTTAGATATATTGATAATTCTTTTAGTCAAAACTAGAATTTAATGTTGGTAATCTTTACAATATAAGTATTTGCATTAAATATCAAGATAGTTTATTGAGGGATATCTCCAATCTACTACTGATGAGAAAACAACACTAAAACTGCATGCAATCCCCTTTTCAACAATTATATATATATATATATATATATATATATATATATATATATATATATATATATATATATATATATATATATATATTTAAGCACCCTTCGTAAAATAATTATGAGTTATATTCTGGCTTTTCAATGACTGACACTCTTTTTCTATGTATACAAGGATCTCATTTGAATATTCAATCTTTTTGTTTTTGTTTTTTTTGCACGGCTGAATGTACAATGTTGGGATGAAAATCAAATTCGTGTTTGATTCACGATATTGAAAAAATAGTCACTCTTTTCTTACAGCTTTCTATCAGAAATATATATATTAATTAAATCAAGCATGGATAGAATATGCTGGAACCCGTAAATGAATATTTAATTAAGAAGTTTATTGGTTTTAGAAACTTACCAAGAGTTCCTTGTATTGTGACGAGAAATGCAAGGGCAGCTAGTGCCAAAAATCTCAAGCAAATGTTAAGGGCCATGGCTCAAGCAGAAGAAGATCGTTGGGATAATAGGCCAAAACTCTAGCTTGGGAGTTTGGAAGTTTGGTTGTGCTTTTGTATATACTTGGAGGATTGCTGTGATGCTTTATTTATGGTTAGTTAATGAGGGTATTTATAGCGGATTCTTCAAGGACAATTTTATTCCTTTCTTAAGTGATGGAAAGGGATATTTTATAGAAGGTGGACTTTTCAATACGAATCAAAAGAGCGGAAAACAAAGAACAGTAGTTTAGTTGTTTACAGAAGTTTGATTTAACCGGCATGACATGAAAATGCTTTGAAAATTTTGATTACACATAACACGTTTCTGTTGAACATACTATTTATAATTAAAAAAGAAATGAGAAAGTAGCATGAAATGATATATGAATGATAAATTATAAAAATAAAATTATACTAGTATAAAATATATACTAGAATAATATAATTCAAATGCTTTTATTACAATAAAAATGATATTTTTTTTGTCTCTTTTATAAAGAAAATGGTTTTTAAATCCATATTTGTAAAATATAAAAATAAATAGATTTTTTTTATAAAAAACAAAACAAAAGTAACTAAGTACAATAATATATCAATTTAATTAAGTTAAACAATTGTGTGTGAAATAATCCGTGCATTCCATGATGAAAATTAGAACTATTTTTAGTTAATTTATTATGTAAAAATTGATATTGCATATATAATAACTTTTTTGTTATGACTATAAATATTTTCTTATTAAAAATAATTTTATTTGAGTTGAATAAAATAATCATAGACATAAGTTATTCTTTTAAAAATTTAATAATTATATATTTAAAATTTAAATTTAAGACTTTTAATTAATTAAGCTGACCGTCAGATCAATTGATTCACCCCATGATAATAGTTAATTAAGACATGATGCAAGTTGAGCCGTGTGAGCTAGGTTTTTATGATGGCCGTGATGATGACGAATTAAGTTTGGTTACTACCACTAGTCAAGCAGTGCCCGCTATCAATGGAGGACCTGTTGCTACAAACTACCTGCGACATCCTTCCGCGTGTCACTTTATGTTTGAAAGAAAACAAAAGATTGCTCCTACTGGGTCCGCACACATAGTTAAGCATGATGTTTTTTATGTCATAGTTTAATATGGCAGTGAAGCTACGTTTCTTATTCTCGACAAAATTTAGTTCTATTGATCTTTTTGGTCAAGCTACTATCGTATAGTTTTTTTTTTTCCTTTTAGAAAAAAATTTAACAAATATCTTTTGCATTATGTGGATATTTTTAATTTAATTAACAATTGCAAAATACAACATAAATGGAAATTTTAAAATTATAAATGAAACATATTATAAATTAAAATAATTTTAGAAGTTATTATCATTTTTATTGAGTCACTTGTCTTTTCAAATTTCCTTTAACTTTTAATTGATAATTTCTTTTAAAAAAATATTGAAACTCAAATTAAAACTAAGGATATTAAAAATACAAAAATGGAAACAGATAAGAGGTAAAAAAAAAAAAACTGTTTCCTTGAACAAAAACGTCTAAAAACACTCTGGATAAATATGACTCCTAAAACGTAAAAATACTCTTAATTAACATCTTTATTCTAATTTATATAGAACATTTAACTTTTTAAATAAAATAAAAAATAAGTTATAAATAACAATGTTCCACTTTTGAGTCCTCTAAAATGAGAGATTTGTATTTTAAAGGATAAAAGTGTAGTAATAACTATAGTTGTGAAATTCGTTAGGTTGATTTTGTTATTGGACCATTCATCAATGTGACTCGGGATGATCCTGGATCAAATCCAGTCGATTTTGTGGAAATCTGGTGACCCAACCGATTTTAAAAACCCAACTAGGTTGTGTACGTTAAAAGAAAATAATGGGAGTGTAAAAAATTTATTACTCTTTTTGTTTATTGAAAAATTGGGCTTCACTTTGTTTATTGAGAACAGAACTTGTGTTTTAATTTAGGTAGTTGTTATTTACATTTTCTTTATTACTAATACAGTATTATCAACTTTAATATTTCTATTTTGAATTTTGGATTATGAAATTATGGATGAACTTTTCTTAATCAAATAATGTTAATTATATACTTATATATAATATATACATACATAATTTTAAATTTTTTAATATCGACCGAGTCAAATGGGATTAATTATTAATCTACCGATTACACCAGACTCATCATCTCGACTAAGTCAATGATCGGACCGGGTTTCACAACTATGGTAATAACTGTTAATTGGAAAATTAATTATTAAAATTATAATTAATTTTAGAATTATGTGTATTTGATTTTAGGATTAAATATTTTTTCTTCTTATAATTTAGTATTTCTTTTGTTCGAAAAATTATTTGCTTTGCTCTAAAAATAAGTTGGAAAAAAAAACTCTGATCAATTTTTACTGTAATTTGTCAAGTGAAACAAAATATTGGATGCCCCCGTGGGCAGTTCGAACTACAGAACTTCAGTTTACAAGAGATACGCTCTACCACTGAGCTATACAGGGGCAAGGACATTTAAATAGAACTTCAGCTACTATTCACTTATATTTTTTAGATTTAAGTAAATTAAATAGTATGTGTACCATATTAAATTATCAATTCCGGCCAAACACAGCAAGTGTGTCAAATATTTTGTTTGATGTTTTTAACATTAACCTACAGGTCAAGTTTGTTGAAAATCATATTTCATTTATTTGAGAAATGTGAGATGAAATCTCACAATAAGTAAATAAGTAAAAGTGAAAAAGTTGAACATCATATAAATGAGAAAAAAATCTATAAATCTGAGTTTTAAAATTTTAGGTTAAAATATAATATCAAGTTTCCTTAAGTGGTTGTGGTTTATTGGTGTAAATCTCTTCCATATTTACTTCTCTTTTTATGAAAGAAATAAGAAATAACCATTTATATTATGTTTGATAATGTGAAATGAAAAAGAATGAAAGTGTGAAGTAGTAAACATTTATAAAATCTCAATTTTTTTCCTGTAATCCTAAAATTAAAAATGTTCATTTTTTATTGTACGAAAACCTTCATTTTAAATTAATAGGCATATGATTGATTATGTCAACAACTTGTAAGATTTTTTTAAAAAAAAAATAAAACTAAAGGCCCATCTATTAAACGTGTGCCATTTGTATCCTGAGACCAATTTGTCAATATGGGAGAACCTATGACATTTGTATAAAATGAGGGCATTAAAAAGTATAAAGGGCATTATGGAAACTTACAGCATTATCTCAGCTTTCATTGTTCATTACATTCTCTTTAACCTCATTTTTTAGGTGAAAGTTTATTGAGTCCCACCAGTTATGTTTTAGTCGTTCAAAACAATTCATCCTTTCATCTCATTTCAGTGTCCATTCACTTTCAGTTCACTACTTTCGATTATTCCAAAACACGCTGTCAATGATTAAATCTATATGTGCGTCATTTTATTTCAGATTTCTTTGTGATACGTTTTCTGAAAGAACAACGAGTCTGAAAAATTAGTATCATACAGAAATTTAGGTGCTATTTTCTTGGAAGCTAGTGTTAGAAAAAAATAACACTAAGGATCGTTATTGGATAAACAAAAATCCTATTTTCCAGCTGAAAGTGAACTATAATAACAAATATAGAACGAGAAAAGTGGAAAGGTGTAATGATAAATGTATTAAGAATTCAAAATTCCATGAACATTTCCTCGTCTGTGTGCGGAACAAATCATAGTCGACCTAGTTATGATCAAGACACACTAAGCATTGTGGAGTGAGTTAGTATTGACCATATAGTTTGGTTCCTGTTCATGGTTTTTTCTTCTTCTTTTTTTGTTCTTTTCCTTTTAGGTCTTAGGGAGTGGGTATCATCCAGGCTTCATCCACAGTGCCTTTGAAGAAATAAACTCATCTAAGTCATTACCCTCTCGAACAAAATACTCCTTCCATTTTACTTTATGTGACATTTTAGTAAAAAAGTGGTCTAAATTAATTGTTGTTTTATGAAAAGGAAGATGATTTTTTTTATAACTAAAAATGGAGATGATTACGACTGTCAGCCTCCAGTTCCTTTAATGAGAGAATTGAGTAAATGTTGATGCGATATCGGTAGCTTTAATTTCATGGGCAGTGAGTAATCCTTTGAAAGAATGCTTGGACCATGATCATTCAAATGTACCTCCTTAATTGATCTTTAATTAGCTCAACATTTTGCATAATACATTAATTTAATTTTTAAAATTATGATTAGCATTCATTTAATTCTTAAAAGTGTTAAACAAAATGACATTTTATTTAGTTGCTGACATTTTTATAAAGACAAATTCTTTAAGTATTTTTTGTCTTAGTTTTTAAGTAAAATTAAAATTTCATTTGATAATTAACTTTAAATGTCGACTTTTATTATTATATGAAAAAAGTAAAACTTGAAAAAGCAAAACAAATAATACTTAAAAAGTTACACCTATTGTTTGCCCTTTTTAGTTTTATAATAAAAGAGTAATTTAGAATATTACTCCAACATTTGTGTTGATTCTCAATCACCATTGGTTATCTATGGATATCTCATGAAAGTTCTTGGCCTTGCGGGTTTGGAGAGTCAAGACTTGTATGCAGCCACAAGTTACGACTTTAATCTGAAAGAACAACTAACTATTCACCTCCATGATTAGCGACTAAATAAGTTTATTTTTTCCTATTAAACCACGTTTTCTTGAATCACTAGTCCCCCATTTTTGGGAAACAAGAATGTGATACACACCTAATTTTTTCAATCTTGCGTCAAGTCACTGCAATTAATCTGGATCGTTTCACTTCAATTTGAATAATCGCTCTTGGATCCGCTCTCCTACTCTCACCAACATTGAGACTTTAGAGAAAGGAAAAAGATGTAACGAATAAATTGTTTTGTTTAAATGGTTAGGCTCTCATTAATTGTGTTAATTGTTAGTCATAATTCACAATTTTGGTGCTATCATTTTGATAGCAACGGCATGGAAATCAGCATTCACATTTGACTTGTATTTAATTGGAAATTCTTTTTTTTTTTCTTTACAATTACACACAATTACATTACCATTTGGAACATCATAATTCACCTCCATATAAGCAAATTACATTAACACTAAAGCTTGAGCTTTATCAAACTTAGCATAAGGGCGGACCAACGTTAGCATGAGGGGGGCGATAGGCCTCCTTGATTTTTTTCCAGTTTAAAAATTGATACAGTATTATTATTATTATTATTATTATTATCATTATTATTATCCTTATCATCATCATCATTATTATTATTATTATTATTATTATTATTATTATTATTATTATTATTATTATTATTATTATTATTATTATTATTATTTATTTTATAGAAATTTGATTTTTTTTATTGAGTAAAAAAATCTGATTTGAAACTGATTCTATTTTTTAAATTATAAAATCAATAGTATTTTTTTAACAAATCTTATGTTAATATTATATGTTATCGAAATTTAGCTATTATATAATCAGTTTTTCTCTCTTAACTTTTTTAAATTATAAAATTAATATTACTTTTATCTTTTTTAAGAAAATTTATCTAAATATTATATCTCATTAAATTTTAGTTATTATATAATAAGTGTTTTTTTCTTTGTTAATATCTAATTGCTAAATTTCAATAAAAATAAAATATCTAATTATTAAACTCTATTTTTTTTCCAATTGAAAGGATTTCTTATTTTCAAAAATCATATAAACAAGTGTCATTTGAATGATTGAAGAATATTATAATTTCTAAATTATGGAAATGCACTTATAGTCACGAGTTACGATATCATTAAGATCGTAATCATGAGTTGCGATATCAACAAGATCGCCAAAGGTTGAAAGTTCCCACACCAAACGCAAGATTTTTAAATTTTCATATTTTATATTTAATTTTTTAGTAACAATATACACTTGATAATAAGATGGAAGCTAAGATAAAAAATTTATCACTACTAGAGAAGCAGGATTCTACATCGGTTATTTGGGGCATACTACATCGGTTTACAACTGTCATCGTAGGAAACATCGTAACTGTAGAAGCAAGCTTCATGATGAATCAAGATTGATTGAAAGAGTTTTGATGATGACAAAGATGATGACAAAAAGCTCAAAAATCAAGAACACTTCATGATAACAAAAATGATGATCTCAAGAATCAAAGAATGAGTTCAAGATTGAATCAAGTACACTTCAAGGATCAAGAAGAAAGTTGAATTCAAGAATCAATAATCAAGTTTCAAGAATCAAGATCAAAATTCAAGAATCAAGAGAAGACTTAATCAAGATAAATATTAAAAAGTTTTTTCAAAAACTGAGTAGCACATGAATTTTTCTCAAAACCTTTTATCAAAGAGTTTTTGCTCTCTGTTAATCTATTACCAGATTATTGTAATCCATTACCAGTAGCAAAATGGTTTTCAAAAAGCATTCAAACTGAATTTATAACGTTCCAATTAATTTCAAATTGTTGTAATCGATTACAAGTATTTGGTAATCGATTACCAGTGTGTTTGAACATTGAAATTCAAATTTAATTGTGAAGAGTCACATCCTTTCACAAAAAAGCTTTGTGTAATCGATTACACTGATTTGGTAATCGATTACCAGTGATAGTTTTTGAACAAATCAAAATATGTAACTCTTCAAATAGTTTTTGACTTTTTCAAATTGGTTTTAAGGTTTTCTAAAAGTCATAACTCTTCTAATGGTTCTCTTGACCAGACATGAAGAGTCTATAAAAGCAAGACTTTGTTTTGCATTTAAAATAATCTTGAACAACCTTTACAATACAATCCTTTACAACCTCTGAATCTCTTTGAACTTCTTCTTCTTCTTCTTCCTTTTGCCAAAAAGCTTTCAAAAGTTTTATGATTTTTCAAACCTTGAAAACTTGTGCTATTCATCCTTTTCATTCTCTTCTCCATTTGCCAAAAAGAATTCGCCAAAGACTAACCGCATGAATTCTTTTTGTGTCTCTCTTCTCCCTTTTCCAAAAGAACAAATGACTAACCGCCTGAATTCTTTTGTGTCTCCCTTCTCCCTTGTCAAAGAATTCAAAACGACACAGTATGAGAATTCTTTTGATTCTTCCCTTTCCCATATACAAAAGATTTCAAGGGACTAACCGCCTAAAAATTCTTTTGTATCCCCATTCACAAAGTTTCAAAGGTTTAACCGCCTGAGATCTTTGTCTTAACACATTGGAGGGTACATCCTTTGTGGTACAAGTAGAGGGTACATCTACTTGGGTTTGACTGAGAACAAGAGAGGGTACATCTCTTGTAGATCAATTCTAGTGGAGGGTACATCCACTAGGTTCAAAGAGAACAAGGGAGGGTACATCCCTTGTGGATCTTTGCTTGTAAAAGGATTTTTACAAGGTTGGAAAATAAATCTCAAGGACCGTAGGTCGCTTGGGGACTGGATGTAGGCACGGGTTGTTGCCGAACCAGTATAAAAACTCTTGTGTGTTTGTCTACTTCTTTCCTACTCTTTTAATTTTCGCTGTGCATTTTAATTTCCGCTTTTACTTTTGGTTAAGTTTCTCTTCTACTCCTTATTTACTTAACAACATAGTAAAAGCCTTAGAAGAGTAAATTTTTAATTAGTAAAGGTTTAGGAATAATTAATTCAACTCCCCTTTTTAATTATTTTGAGGTCACTCGATCCAATAGTAAAAAGGGATAGCCTATTCTACGACGGTTGCAAAGACCGTCTTAGAATGCTCAACATTTTACATCGGTCTTTCAGACGTGATCGTCGTAGAATCCTCATCATTCTACATCGGTCGTTGAGATGAGACCGTCTTAGAATGCCTAGCATTCTACGACGGTCTTCTATGAAGGACCGATGTAGAATGATGAGTATTCTACGACAGTCACGTCTGGAAGACCGATGTAAAATGCTGAGCATTTTAAGAAGGTCGTGTCTGAAGGATCAATGTAGAATGCATTGCATTCTAAGACGACCTTTCACACGTGACCGTCTTAGAATGGTTAGTATTCTATGACGATCTTCTCAGAACCAATGTAGAATGCCATTTTTTTATTATTTTTTATGTAATTGGAGCTACTTTTTTTTTTTGTATTTATATAGTTGAAAGGTTCAAATACCTGCAATAAACACGTGACAATATGAAATTAATTAAATTTTATGCAATGAATATGAAATTTTAAAATATTTTCTAGTTTCAAGCAAATTAAGTTCACTAAACATGTTAATTTTTTAACAAATTTGAGAGAGATTAACCAAATAAGTAATTATCAGGCAGTAATTACTTTCTTTCCCAAATTAACCAAATATTAGACATGGCGGATATTTAAAAAATAAATAAAAATCAAGTAGTGAAGTTGTATGATCATCACATAAGTATTGTGGTAATTAAATTAAAGCATTAAATGTTGACACAGTACCTAAAAAATGTGTGAAGCCATGATAGACAATTTTAGTGATCCCAACTACGAAAGAAATAAAAATATATGCCCACACGTACAACAGGATTTTGGAAAAAGGCCTTCCATGGTACATCCTGTATTTTAAGAACAAGACAAAAAACAAAGTTACTTAGCAGATATTGTAAGTATTCATTCGATCTAACCCAGTGTAAGGCTTACACACACAGGCAAAAAGCATTTTGCTATTTCTGAAGAGTGTGTGTGTGTGTGTCTTAATGGATCTGTAAGACTACAACATCTAGAACCTAATTATAAGATAGGAGGCAACTCACGGGGATAAGGGACCTCATAACTATTAGTGAAGTTTCATTATTTGTGATTATATAATTTTCTAAAAGTAATTATAGAAATTTCTGATCTCATAAATGATAATACTATCTGTGGATACCATAGATGTGGAGCATAGGCTAGCAATTATCCATTGGCAGGTGTTTATTGGTAGTAATTAATATCATGACTAGCAAAATAAAGAACCACCACTAGTATGGCGAATTCAGATTCTTCACAGCTTCGTTCTCAACATCAAAGTATTGAACATATAAGACACATGCAAAACAAGATGTATGCATATATATATACACACGAGAATAAACAGCAATTACCAATCAAAGGACAATTAATTGTAAGTCAGAAAAGAATAAACAGGGACTAGTCAGTATACAACTAATTGTAACAGACAGGAGAGAATAAATATTGAATAGGGATCACTCAATAAATAGACAATCTGTAAGAGACGTGAGAGAATAAATGCTAATGAGGGAAGGCTAGTGGGTGTGTTTTTGAGATAGGATTATTTGGTTAATGGGAGAGTCCATGTCTCTAAAATACATGGGTGCGAAGTTCATTTTTTGGTATTCTTTGTTTTCCTCATATCTTGTATTTCATTAATACAATCTATTGAAAAAAATTCCATTTCTCTTCATAAGTTATGATCCAGTTCCAACAGAATGCTTCGTTAAGATTGGGAATTGGTGATTCTTTGTACGTACCTTGTTGAAAGTACGTGCATGAGCATTGGCAAGTTTTGGAAGGAGTGATCCCATTACACGAAATATTATCCTCAACATTGCGACTGATGTTACTGGCCGAAGTTGCTTGATAATAACATTGGTCCCTTCAATCTATTCTTGTGTAAGGTTACTGAAGAGGAATGAAGCAAGACCACCACATTCCCTGTGTGATTACACAAGGTCAGAGTTCCTTTCAAGCAAAACTAATTACAAGAAATAGATTGAAATTCACCTAACTATAATGGAAGCAATATATATACCACTAAGCATTAATCAAAGTAAGAAAGTTGCTAGCAACACACTCTCAAACAAATTCCTTACGATGGGTGGAAATTTATTAGAAACTGATGAAATTGAGTGGGTCTCACTTCCTATTGAGTCTCATGATTTCAAAATTGTCAACAAATGTTGGTTAACAGTAAATAAACTTTTTTAAAGGGCATTAGAAAGTGCATTGCTAGCTAGCTCTCCTCATCAGAGTAATAATACACTTTAATTTCCATACAGATGCTAGCTGATAATGCAGTACTAAAACCTAGTAATAATCTACAAACAAAAGATTAAAGTATTCTCATAAATGAAATGTTAAGAAACAATGAAGATAATTTTAAAATTGAAGTTGCCGCCATGTTCCTTTAATTCTTCGCTTTCTCAAGTCAATAAAATAAATTTCTAAGAAATATCTTTTAGAACTTCTGCCCTGTTGGTAGGTCACAGTTCAGTTGCCATAGACTTCATTTTAGGCAATTAAAATCTCTTTAAAATGTAGAACTGTCCAATTATTTCAAAAGCTATTTCAAGAAGCTAGCAAACAAGTCATTATTTCTCTAGCATAACTGAATCAAACATGCACTAAGATATTTCTCCATGCTACTGCCAAGTCGACCATTTTAGATTTGGCTCTGTCAGACTCCAAGGCCTCTGACAAGCTATATACATTGATTATAATACAATTACATAGAAAAATGAAAATCAGTTCATTTTGATTCAATCTCGAGTATCTTGACTATAATGTCCTACTTCATTTTCAATTAATTACATTATTAAACAAAAATAAACTTATGGAGCCCAGGTTCTAAAGCAAAAACTTATACGTTCATGTCATTTGACAGAGATGACTCCATTATTTACATGTGGACTCACCTGTGGGTTGCAGTATGTTGTATCAAGAATTAGAGTATTGATAGGACATATTCGCATTAAAGGATTGACAACCATTTCTTCACTAAAGCGGAAATCACCCGTGTGAAGCACCGCCTAAATGGAGGAAAAACATCTAGTCATTAGCCAATTCTAACACAACAATGGATAACTAGAAAACAATAGTTAAGTTCATCAATAAGTCAACTGAAGTCACACCTTACCATTCAGAGGTTGAAAAAGTATGATTATGGAACCTGGACAATGGTTGGCATCCAAGCAAGTCACATCAACACCAGCTATTTCAACCTTTGGGTTCAGAGGCAAAACATGTAATTTATCATATGGAATTCCAATGTTCATATTTACAAGTCTAGCTATAAATGAGGAGCAATAGATTTTCCATGATTGAATGACTTGGTGAGACCTTGATAATCTGCATTCACAAATGAGAACAAACAGCCAACATGACTTGGAAAAGTTTGATTCTGATTGTAAAAATCTGCTTACAAGGAGCTGGAACAAAGAACTCCATTATTTATTTACTTGTTACTTACTAGTTTAAAGTTTTGAACTAATGTCTCTAATAAGTTTTAAGATGATCTGGAACTCTAATGTTTTCCTGATAGAGGGGAACAAGCACCAAAACACCCAACTGTAGTCAGTAAGAAAACAGAATCTACAGTTTTATGTGACACATTTAATCACTTCCATATATCAAGGATGCACCATAATTACATTGTTACTAAATTGTCATGATGCACATGTTTGATCTCCTAATATGAATATATGATTTCCATGGTAATTGTATATCCAAATTGTATGACCAAAGACAAGCATTATGTAGAGAAAACATGTCAAAACAATTATTCAAAAGTAAGTTAACCACAATTATTCAAAAGTAAGCTAACCATTTGATGAAGATGTGTTTGTCAAAACTACTAAGAGCTAACAATCCGTTGGCCAACTAAATAGATCTCATCTTAAAGCCAAAACTTATATCCTAAACTGTAATTAAAATTGAGTGAAAAAATTAAAGGTTAACCAGATTGAAACAAATCATCAATATAACACAAAAATCAATCTAAATTTATATATTAGTGTAAGATAATAATAATAATAATAATAATAATAATAATAATAATAATAATAATAATAATAATAATAATAATAATAATAATAATAATAATAATAATAATACATAAACACATGTGTTGCAAGAAAACAATGACTCAGGATTGAAATTTTTTTACGATAAAGATTGAATGTTAACATGCAGAAGTAGACTTACAGTCCAAGTGGAAGTGTGTGAGAAACCAGTGAGAACAATCTCCTCTGAGATATTTGAAAGCATCCTGCATATAGTAAAAGTATTTGTCAAACACCCGGACCTACATTAAAACAAGATGGGGCAATAATGGTGATAAAATGGCTGAAGTTTCTTAGATATTGAAGTTCATAATTAATTGGCTAATTGCGGATGAATATTCAATTTGCTTTTCCTAGTTCAGAAGGTCAACATGAAACGTGATTGATGTGCATGCTTAGTTTGAATTGTCGTCCAACTAGCAATAAGCATTTTCTTGAAAGGATATGGAGTTCAGTTACCAAGCACCACACATGAAAAAAATCCTTTTCCCCATAAAAAGCTTTCCTTCTAGCTAAGATATTTCCACACACAGTCCAAAAGGAAGGCATAAAGGGAATTTACATTAACACAAATCAAATACACATGTATCATTTAAATTGCTATTTACCACTCGGAAAGGCGATCCTTGGATGGCACACCATTTAGGAACATCATAGAGCATTGTATTTGTTGGCGTATTTTTTGATTTGTGCTTACGACCAGAATCCAAGCCACTGTTTTTCTTTTCTTGTGGTTCTCCGGGAGAGGTAGAAACTTTCTTTTCTTTAGAAGCAAATCCCGAAAAATATTCAGTCATTAATTTGTTTGCCACTGGTTTACCAGTGCCATCAACTTTTCTTTCAGACTTGTCATGTTTTAATTTGACTTTCTGGTTTCTAATCCTTTTAGGCTCCGCCGAAGAATCCTCATGTTTCTCATTTGCAACAGCATCTCCTTTTCTAAGTTCACTTAGGGCATGCACAATCTTTCTTCTCGGCCCAAGTGCAGCAATACCCATGCTTAAGAGATCCTGCAGATAGAGACGAAAAAAAGGAAAAAAATCAAATAACATGAAACTTTAACAAAGTAAACAGGAAGACACTTAACACAAACAATAGTCCATTAGTGTTTTACATGCTCGATAATTATTGCAGAATAATACCATTTTCAAATTAAAAGATTTAATATTCTAATTAAATGATTTAACAAAGGACAAAAAGGCTAACTGAAGAAAATGAAGTTTGTTACCTTACTGATGTCAAGTACATTGAGGATTCGACCAATGAGCTTTCCAGGAAGATGACCATAGAAATATGCAAGTATATGCTGGATATTCAATGTACATAAATTGTCATGTAAGAAAAAAAGAGTCATGCATTCAGATCCAAATACTCTTCCTCTTGTAAATTTTCTGCACAAGTTTCAGTAGGTATAGTCTATCATAAAAACTTTGTCTCTTTAGTGTTAGCTACCTAAATGACCTCTGGAATATCACCAACAAAAACTACAAACATCAAAGTAAACTAGGAATATCTTGCATGCTTACCTGTGAAAGACAAGTAATCTGCCACTGTCGTTGCCCCATTCATCCAATTTTTAAAAATCCTGTGAAGCTGGGTTTAGAATATGGCCAACTTTGAACATCATTCATCATCTGAAAATCAATTGAAATTAGTGTTTATCTTACAATTACTCTATCCAACCGTCTATACCATCTACCTCCTAACCAAGGTACAAGAGATTGATGGACAAGCCTAGTTTTTTTGCATCCTCCCATAGCCTAAGTGGATCGTCACCAACTTCTGCCTTTCATATAACACAAGCAAAATTACATAAGGAAATAGAATTATAGAACCAATACTATCAATTTCAATCGAATTACCAATTGTGGGAGCAATATCTTCAGTAAAGTTGGATATGAAGCTAACAAGGAGGCTACTTTTCACACAACACAGTCACTGAAATAACATAACATTTTGTACCAAGCTAGGTTGATCGAGCTTACCTGCACTCAATTAGTGTGTCACAACAAAAACACTTATCCTATGGGGATAAGTACAAATCACAAGCGGAAAAAATTGCATAATGACTAAGGTTAAGAAATAATTAACACAGACTTATATAATAATGCTGAATTAAATGTCATGACCATAATTATTCAAGACACATAATTAAAAATGTTAAGTTCCAAACAATAATGTTCCTATGTCATCTAAAATTGTGTAACATCCATCTTTTGAACTTGTAGAAAATAGGTTGCCCATTCCTTGCGTAGTGTCGTCATGGTGTCCTTGTCTAATGATGTTCCATTAGACAACCACTACAAATTTGTAAAAATTAAAATGGTTAAGTACATCAACCATTGAGGTAGGATTTGATACCAACAAAGTCCTTACTTATTCTAATAGTATGCATACCTTGTTCCATTCATTCTTCAAACTGCCACTGACTATGCACCACATCCAATGCATGACGTAATATCCACACTCATAGGCTCCGACTTGTACATGACTCTACATGCAACATGAAAATACCCAATTAAGCTTGCTCGTTTTTTTGTTAGACATGGTACTAATTTCAAATACGTATTGATGAAATAAAGACATACCTTTGCTTCAATCCATCGAGGTGTAGGTCTATCCGCCTTGCCTTTGAGAGTAGTGGTTTCTTCATTGCACTAATTTCGAAAATAACAAAAAAGTATATAACATTATTTTTTTTTGCTAAACTAGGAGTGGAAAACCGAAAAATTTTATAAACTTCCCAATTACCTGTTAATTACAGCCTTAATGTGAACATCAAGGCTTTTTCTGTAGGGAACAAAACCAAACAACAGTATTCTCTCGTGGACATAGAAGATGAAGTTGTCAATGTGCCCTGAAGTCAACAATATCAAATTAACCAACTTTTAAAGCAAAATTTTCACAATAGTGACATGAATTTACTTACTGGTTCAAGTAAGGTCCGAAGTACACTTCTCGATGTGATTCCTTGACCCACGTTTCTATGTATTGTTTGCATTCTTCATGTCTGTCCTTTGCTCGGAGTATAGACTGGGGCTTAAGGAAACCATAAACTTTAGCAAAACCTATGCTTGTACTCCAATCATTCATAAACCTTTAAAAAGCACGGTAAATAATATTGTTAACCAAGGAAACTAAGGACAATTAATTATGTGTTAGATTACGAGATATTATTTACTTACATCATCCATAGTTGTAGTATATATATGTTTAAACATTTGTCACCTAAAATGATTTCAGTAACATCTGCATGTGTGATGAAAAACCCATTTTTTGAATTAAGTATCCCAAACTTCGCCCCGTCCCACGACAACTCGAATGGCTTTTGATAAACGACAAACAGGTTCTTAACCAATTCTCCCAGGGGATCAATTGCACCACCTACAGTGCCCCTTTCAAGGCTTCCAACCGACTTGGGGGGAGCCTTCTGTCAATCCAACATTGTTAGGACAAATAACAATTAGTGTACATGTAATTCATAATGACAAGAAATAAAAGGGATTTAGAGGGAAAAGAAATAACCTAATCAGATACTTTTTTGACAAGATGTGTTGGCCATCTGATGAATGTGCCAACGGCCTGGCTGACAAACCTCACCTTTGACGTAAGAACAAGGACCTAAGCATCACTGTGGTAAACTGTGAAACACTCACCCTAGTCACATCATCTACATAAGGAACAGTGTGTATGGTGGATGAGTTGTCGTACACCTTTCCTAAGGCCACTAGCATAGTACTCTGATCATTGACCACATACAACCCCATGAGATCCACACCAACATCAGAAGGCTCTTTAGGTAATCCTTTTGCCTCTGATTCAGCGCAGCTACCCTTCGTGCTCACACACGCACCTAAAAGTTGTATCTTCAACTACCCTCCTCCAAGCCTCTTGCTGCTGCTTTTTTTCTTCTTCTACCTCTTTTTGTATCTCATCCTTGAGGCCACCGATGATGTCAGCCAATTGTTGTTGCGTGATTGATGGAGAGGAAGTGCTCGAGGCACTTGAGGCTTGGCCAAAGTATTGGCTGATTGTCACACCTGTCCCTGTGACACAAACATGGCCTGGATGCTCAGGTCAGCCTATAGTTGTGTTCAAAATGTCCTCAAGCCCATATGGAACAAAGCTCCCCTACATTGCCTGCTCCTCTAAAGAATCCTATATGCACACACAATTTATGAAGAAAGGAAAAAACATAGTTCATTGTTATGACACAATTATTTGACAACGACTACAAACGAACAACACATGAACTCACAATTTTGTCTGATATTTCTTGTGCCGCTGTAGAGGTCATTTTCCTATATAGCTTTGTGCGGGCCATCTTACACTTCAAATGTCTTGACACTAGGGATGGAGGGTCGAGGCTAAGTGATGGATTTTCAGTTAACTCATCTAGATGTTCTCGATGCTTCCTCTTCTCCTCCATGAGTTTTTTGTCAAGAAGATCATAACCCCCATGAGACAGTAAATGGGGGCAGTCATTGTATTTCTAAATTTCCTGTGCCTTCTTACGTATTCCCTTACAAACACAAAAAACAAATTATCGTACATTAGATAACAACAAATATAAGTATGAATCCATTTTTGAATATAAGAAAAATGACAAACCTTCCAATTAGGGGTTTGGCAGCTTTTTGCAAATTCGGCCCAGGTAACTGGATCAAGACCATACTTCACAGTAGGATCACTTATTTGTTGACCATCATTGTCAGCATAGACAAATTTAGACGTCAAGGAAGACTAAAATTGCCTCCATCTAGTTGTGATTGTTGACATCACCTTTTTTTTGCATTGTCACGTTCAGGGATGTCAAATTTGCACTGCACATCAAAGGTGTTATGTAACAGTAACTAAATTATTGATTTAAAAGTGACTTATAAAGACAATGATAAACATACATGTTGTTAAAACCACTTACCAAAATGTCTTCCCATATTAGGTTCTTTTGATCGTCCAGGACAAGATTCCAATTGGAGTGGACAATTGGAATTTTTTCTCTTGCCACAACCCCTAGGTAACTGTGAAATTTTTCTTTGTGGGGCCCCGATCCTCTACCAGTAGCAGGATTGACGTTAACAATTAGTCGTGGATGATCTAAGCTTCTAGTCGTTAGGCTTTTGAGCCTAGTGGATTGTCTAGTCCTCTTTGAAGTTACCTCAACAGGATTATCTGAATTTGGGGGGGTCCTTGGGGGTGTTGCCATTAGCCTGCGCAAATGAAACAAATTAAGATAGGACAAAGTTAGTAATGTAATACGCAATAAGTTGTAAATTTAATATAAATTTATGCATTACAGTTAAAACACATGGAATACGTATATGGTACTTTGAGCTTACGCAGTTACAAAGGAATGTTCTCCCCCAAACCCTCCTCATGATCAGTACGATTTGCATATACATCATCTTGTTGTTCTTCATCATTAATCAAAGGCATGTCTTTCGAGAAAGGCAACATGTCACTAACATCAAGTGTTGAACCATCAATATGGTGACTAATAGAAATTGTTCTACCTTGCAAAACCGCTGACCATCTACAATCGCTAGGATCTTCTACATAAAACACCTGTCGAGCTTGCGCTGCCATAATGAATGGGTCATCCTTGTAACCTATCTTTTGAAGGTCTACTAAAGTAAATCCCTTTTTGTCTTGACGCACACCCGTATTTCCATTGACCCACTAACACTTAAAGAGAGGTACTCTAAATTCACCATAATCAAGCTCCCAAATGTCTTCAATTACTCCATAGTAAGGCATGCATGCTTGAATGGGATTGTTATTTGAAGCACTACAAAAGTGATCTGATTGACCATCAACAATCACCCCACTATTCTGCACACTACTTCTATCATCTTGGGACTTTGTGTAGAAAGAATAATGATTGACATCATATCCCTTCCAAGTAGCAATATTCAAATTTGGACCCAGAGCTAGCAATCTTAATGTGTTTGAAGCACTGTGATCGGCGAAAATTGTTTGTCTAAACCAGTGGATGAAAGTTCTATTGTGTTCTTGCAACAACCTCATCATGTTTGTAGAAGCAAAGCTTCCAAGATTGTTTTGATGATGCCAAAGATTATTAAAGATCCATTCAAACAAGATTAAAGAAATTCAAAAGATTCAAGTGAAGATTCAAGAGAAGACTCAAGATATGCAAGAACCTCAAGAAAAGCATCAAGATAAGTATAAAAAGAATTTTTCAAAGAAAAGATTGAATAGCACAATTTGTCCAAAAGAATTTTTCAAAAGAAAAATCTTTTACCAGAGTTTTTACTCTCTGGTAATCGATTACCATAAGGCAGTAATCTATTACCAGAAGCCCAAAACAGTTTTATAACTGTTTTACAAAGTAGTATTCGATTACCATGGGCATGTAATCGATTACCAATGTTTTTGAACGTTGAATTTCAAATCTCAAGAGTCACAACTTGTGAAAAAATATTTTCAAAATAGTGTAATCGATTACACAATATTTGTAATCGATTACCAGTGGTTATGAACGTTGGATTTCAAACTTCAACATGAAGAGTCACAACCTTTGATAAAATAAAGTGTGTAATGGTAATCGATTACCAGTGACTGATTTTGAAAAAATTGCCAAGAGTCACAACTTTTAAAGTGACTAGTTTTGAAAAAATTTCCAAGAGTCACAACTATTAAAGTGACTGGTTTTTGCCAAGAGTCACAACTTGTTAAAGTGACTGGTTTTGAAGAAATTGCCAAAAGTCACAACTTTAAACATGATTTCTTCAAGAGCCATCAAATGGCTATAAATATGTGACCATGGCACGAATTTCAAGATGATCATTGTTAACATCTTTCTAAGAGTTTTTGCTCAACACTTGCTTTGTCAAGAAAAGTTCATTGGGCAAAAACTTGTGCTATTCTATTTTCCTTCTCTCCTCCATTCTTACAAAAATCTTTTCAAGAGACCGACTCTTGGTTCTAAAAGTTTTCAAGATACGGTCTTCTTGGTTACAAACACTGAACACAAGGGACCAACATTCCTTGGGTTCATTGCAAGAAGCAGGATTTGCTTCTTGGTTGATCACTGGACACAAAAGACCAACGTCTTTTGGGTTCATTGCAAGAAGTGGGTATAACTTCTTGGTTGTTATCACTGGACACAAGGGACCAACGTTCCTTGGGGTTCATTGCAAGAAGTGGGAATAACTTCTTGGTTGTAATCACTGAATACAAAGGAGGGAAGTCCTTTGTGGTTCATTGCTTATAAAGGATTTTACAAGGATAGTGGAAATCTCAAGCGGGTTGCTTGGGGACTAGACGTAGGCACGGGTTGTGGCCGAACCAGTATAAATCCGGTTTTGCATTCTCTCTTCCCTTAATCTCTTTTACTTTCTGTTGTGTTTATATTTCTTTAAGGTTACTTCTTCTTATTTATTATTCGAGTAACTTATAATTAAAGAAATAATTGAATCTAGGGAATATCTAAGTAAGGGAAGTTTTCAATTAGGAATAGTCGACGAAATCTTAATTCAACCCCCCTTCTTAAAATTTATGAGGCCATTTGTCCAACAATGTTCATTTTTGGGTGGACACCGGTAACATGTTCTTTGTGAGCATCTATGTGTAGGATTACCTCTGCTGTGTTGTGTAAAACGTATAGATGAGCTTGTGACAGTTGTTGTCAATCCATGTTTACAACATTGAATCCTCGTGTGCCTCGACCTTCAGTGGACAAGTCATGACGACTTTGAGGAACTCCCACTGGTGTAGCAGTGTTTATATATTCTGAACAAAACTCAATAGCTTCCTCAGCAACGTATCTTTCAACAATACTAGCCTCTGGTTGATATCGATTTTTTGTATATCCTTTCAGCACCTTCATGTAATATTCAACATGATACATCCAACATAAAAACACGGGCCCACACAACCGAATCTCCCGTACAAGATGAACAATTAAGTGAACCACGATGTCAAAAAACGATGGGGGAAAATACATCTTTATTTCACATAGGATAATGGCTGCCTGATTCTCCAAATCATTCAATTGTTTTGGGTCGATAACCTTGCTACAAATAGCATTAAAGAAAAAACACAAGCCGGTTATGGCAACCCTAACTTTATCAGGCAAGATACCACGAACGGCCACTGGCAGCAGTTGTTGCATTAACACGTGACAATCATGAGATTTCAAGCCAACAAACTTCAAATCATTAACTGACACAAGGCTCTTGATATTGGAAGAATATCCTTGCGGGACTTTAACATTTTTCAGACAATGACAAAAATGTTTTCTCTCCTTGGTTGACATTGTGTAACATGCTGGGAGCAAATACGTTCGGCGACCTTGTGGCTGCGGATGCAACTGTTGTCGTATACCCATCTCGAGTAAATCCTGATGACATTTCAAACCATCATTTGTCTTGCCTTTGATGTTAAGAAGGGTGCCAGTTAAACTATCACACACATTTTTCTTCATATGCATTACGTCGAGACAATGTTGAACAAGTGGATTGGTCCAATAAGGAAGATCAAAGAAGACTGACCTTTTCTTCCAAATGTTCTTGTCAACATGATCCTTCCTTCGTGTCTTACCAAAAATAGTTACGATGTCTTTCACCCGATCATACACTTCATGTCCAGCTAACGGTTCCGAGGCACCTTTAGTCTCATGGATTCCATTAAATGTTTTCTTCAATCAGCAATACGCGTGATAATGTTTCAAAAATCTCCAGTGTCTTGTGTATATTGTCTTCTTGCCATGTTTAAGTTGGATGAAACTCGTGTTTTTCTCACAGATTGGACATGCATGGTGTCCTTTGACACTATATCCGCTCAAATTCCCATAAGCTGGAAATTCATTAACGGTGCTAAATATCATTGCACGCAACAAAAAAGTCTTTCCAACATGAGCATCATGCACATCAACCCCGTCTACCCATAACTTGCGCAAGTCTTCTATCAACGGAGTCAAATACACATCAATATCATTTCCTGGCTGTCTTGGACCGGTTATCATCATACACAACATGATGTATTTGCACTTCATGCACAACCAAGGAGGAAAGTTGTAAATCATTAGCAAAACAGGCCATGAACTGTGACTAGTGCTCAAGTTACCAAATGGATTTATGTCATCCGAAGCAAGACCAAGCCATAGGTTTCTTAGTTCCGCTCCAAATTCAGGATACAAGTGATCAATTGTCTTCCATTGTGGAGAATCAGCGGGATATCAGAGTAACCCATCATTTTTTCTGCCAACTGCATGCCATGTAAGGTTTGAAGCATCATGTGCGCTAGCAAACAGACACTTAAACCTTGGTATAATTGGAAGGTACCAACAAACCTTTGCTGGACGATTGTTGTTTATGGCTACATCATCATTGCATTAGCCATCGGTCAGTTTGTATCTTGATACTCGACATGTCGGGCAATTGTGCATTTTCGCAAACTCATTTTTATATAGCATACAATCATTACAACATGCATGAATTTTCTGGTACTTTGTTAGTCGTCATTTACGACTAACTTTTGTATAGAAAAGTGTTATAAAATGTTTGTCTTTTCCCCAATTTATGGTTCTTTTTGTAGTTTTGTACATGTTTTTAGGTTTAGCTTAATTTTGTTCAGTGGAAATGCCCAACATTGTGAATTTAATGTGTTTCAACTTCAATTTCAGGTAAAAAGGATGAAATTTGTGCAGGCTAGTAGCTGGTGTCTCGCTAAGCGAGGCTTGTGCGCTTAGCGAGAGTCATGCGCTAAGCGGGGCACTCAGCCTGCTTAGCAAGTTGGGAGAATCTGGAGGAGAATCTGAGAAATATTTGCACGCTTAGCGTGTCATCAGCTCGCTCAACGGATATTCACTAACTCGCACTAAGCGCAAAAATGGCGCTAAGCGCGCCTTCGAGGACAAAAAGCCCTTTTTAAGATTGAAGTTGGAAAAATCAAGCAATTCGGCTAAGGGCTTAGCGTAGATTAGAATGCAGAGAGCAGAACAGAGGCGAAATAATAGAGCAAGGAAGCCAAAAACCTCAGCTTTCAAGAGTATTTTAGGTTTAGGAGTAATTTCTAGGTTCCTAGAGGTGGAGGAGACATCCCCACCACTATGTAATCTGTTATTTTCTTCTGAAACCCTCATTTTGTAGCTGAAAGGTGTTGCCTTGTGATGGAAGGCTAAGTATCTCTGTTGGGAAATTTTGTTGGAACTTGATGTAAATTTTTAACTATCTATTTAAAGTTGTTTTATGTGTTCATTGCTTCTATCTGCACTTAATTATTGCATGCTTTTGGTCTGATCACCCATTGGTGTGTAAAGTTAGGATTTTTAGCATTGGAAAATGTATTAATTCTTAGAACTGGATAGAGCAGGGCTAGATATCTGCATTGTTAGACATAGAGTGCAGGGTTTTAGTTTTTGATATGTTGTGATTTTAATGATGCCCGATTAGGCTAAGTTCGACGAGACATTCGAGAACGAGGTTTAATTAGAATTAGTCCGTTCACGCGAGGAATCGGTGTTTGGTATTTTAGTCCTCAACATAGAACACAGAAATAACATTAAGTAGAGAAAAATATTTTAATTACATCAAGTGTTCAGTAGAAGGACCCAACATTTTAATCATCTGTTTTCTCTTCCGTTTTGATAAGCGTATTTGTAGTTCTTTTAGACTTACAACACATACATCTTTGATTTAATTCTGTTTACATGGCTTTATATCAATGTCTGCTTGTTGAATGAAAATTCACCAAATGACACAAGTTCCCTGAGTTCGATACTCGGTTTCTTACCATTTTACAATTACTTTAACGACTCGGTACACTTTCCGATAAAGTTCAAGATTGTCTTAGAGCTTGAACATACTCCATACCCACTGGACATAATATCTTCTTTGCCTTGTAGTGACTCTTGGGTAATTTGTTGTTGTTAGGAAGCATATTCTTCAATAACATAAGCAACTCAGTGAAACTTTTGTCACTCCACCCAAATCTAACCTTCAAGTTGACCAAAGCTAGCACCACAGATAACCGAGTGAAGGTTGTGCACCCCAAGTACAATGGCACCTTCGAATCTGTTTTTAATTCATCACAATAGGGTCCATGAGCTTCCACAAAACCCTCTGCCCGAAGATCTCGTATCATGTCTTCCATTCGATCTACAGTTTGTACATGTACCACTTCAGTGTCAGCGGCGGTTGGGATGTCTGGCAATTCACTGTGCCATATCCAATTTGTATAACTCCGACTGAAGTCGTTACAAATAAGATGTGTTCTAATCTCATTTAATGAATGACACCTTCCATTGATACAGTTAACACATGGACATAAATAATTTCCATCCAAGACTGGTGCATGTTGTTGGGCAAACTCCAAGAACTCTTCAACCCCCTTTTCATACTCGTCACTTATGCACGGAGCTTGAATCCAACTTCGATTCATTTTTTTTGTTCTATTAGAGCACCTCTGTTATGCCGTATGCATGAAATTCTCACTTTTTTCATATGAAGGTGAGGTCCTATCCCATTCAAGAACAACCTTTTTTTGCTTCATTCATAACTACAAGTTAACTATGTCATGCTAAATTTGATAAAATTTCGGCAGCATTTTGCATTGGTCTCCAAGTACACCAAATGAAAACGGTCACATCAAATGACCATAATCAAGTATGCACCTGAAGAACAAAGCAATACACAATAAACCAAAATTTTATCAAATGTAACACAACATACTTAACCTATAAGTACGAATAAAGTAAAAAAAAAAAAAAGAGTTCCCAAACTGTCCAAACGGACAATTCAAGATTCCATACGATAACTAATCCAAACTATCCATAGTAATCATCGTATGGAATCTCAAATGGGAAACTAGGGTTCACTTAAAATGCACATATTTTTAATGGACAATAATAGTAATATATGAACAACAAACTTAGAATCCAAATAAAACTCGAATTAAGTTACATAATAGTCTTATTTGTATTATATATATACAACATGTACCATGAACACCAAATGATCACCAAAAAAATAAAAACACATATAAGCCATGAATAATGCACCAAATAAAGGTTGTTGAGCTTTAATTTAATTTGTGTGTGTATTTTAACTGCAAGCTTCCCCTTCCCCACATTATTATTTCCCATCTTTCTATATTTTAATGCTTTGCTACTCTTCAAATCGTTTTTATATATGTCTCTGTCTTTCTCTGTTGAATGTGCGGGTTGTACAAACTGTATATTATGTTAGGGTTACCTAACTTGTTCACTTAAATGCATACCTATATATTTGTCGTATATATAGCAGCCACCATGGTTGAGGGTTGTTAGTAATGTTGTTCTTTTGCACTGGATGAATTGGATCTGAAATTTGGTCATAGTTTAACCTGAGAAAATAGGTGGAAGCAAACACAAGGATTTCTATATATATAGTCGTAGTTTGCAGGTGCAGAAGCATCAATATTTTTACACATATTGACCTCCTTGGGGGCGTCTGTTTGGGTGCTGACAATGTCGATGATCATGAACTCAGCAATACATGATTCATATATGGGGTTCGTTCCAATGTAGACAGATCTTCTGATAGACAAATATGCAATTTTGCTACATGAGTAGCCCCTGAAATTAAGTATGTTGATTACCCCATATGGCCAGAATTTTGATAGGATTTCAGGCAGATGTTTAATGAAATAAAGTGGTAGGGACCACTGACTCAGGTTAGACTCAACAAGGTTGGCAAAATGATTTGGTCAGCTTTTGGAAAAATAATTATGATTGTCACAATTTCAATATAATGTTGCTTTTACAGAAAAGAAAAGCATATTCATGAATTGCACTGGATGCAGCAGATGAATTGTAAAAAGGAATTAAAGGAACAATTTTCATCCTTTAATTATCATCATCTTAGATTGGATTAGGGAATTGTATACTCCTTTGCTTGTGGTCGGGGGAGGAAATATCAAAATAATATGTATCCTCTTAAAGTGTGTATTTGTTTTATCTTCAGTAATGCACTCAAAATTCTTTCCCCATGTTGTCTTGCTTGTAATGGGCTTTTAGTTCATACATGACAAATAATCTGCATCTTCTAATTGATCTTTATTTATTGTTAGAAGAGCGATACAATTATTATTAGTATCCAAGGAAAGTGTAACTTAAGAAGTTGTTGACTGATATATCATCTCATGATAAGGTTTCCCTACCCCTGTCTCTAATGTACATAACTGTTGTTTTAGGTTAAGCAGTTGCCTTTGGTTGTAGTATTTCTACTGTTATTAGATTATTCAATGCTCTATTTCAATATACATAATAATATTTTAAGATACTTTATTTGAAAGGAAATGATTATTATTTTCATGTATTTTACCTTAGTCAGTAATTTCAACTATGTATTTATTTCGGCTCTACACTACACTATTTTTGCTCTGTTAGTAGGTGCGACAGGATTAACAAATGTTGGTAGAATACACTTATCTAAATTTGAAAGCTTAATTTTTTTTATTTACAAATCAATGTGACAATTGGTGGGTAAAAACAAGTATAGTTTGATCATAATGTAGTTGTTGTACCTTTTGGAACACTCCTATGTAATATTATAACAGTCATTTTCATATGGATTTTCGTACATGCTAACAAAAGAAAGCAATAAGTGGGATTAGGAAGATACATGATATGACCAACACAGAGCAACGATGGAAAATGATATCCCTAGGTATAACTACTTCACACTAGCACATACAAATACACATAACAAATACATTATAATTAATAACTTATAGCATTAATATATAAAAGGCTCATATAATGGTTAAAACTTGGAGGTACCACTGATTCCCTTTGCAGTCTGACTTTGGCAACTAAGAAACTATCAATACCAACCGAACTGTCAACCTTCAATCCCTAAAATTTTTTAGTCAAAAATGGCATATTAGAATAGAAACTGCATTTGTACCAAAAAGAGGGGGAAACAAAATTGAACAACAAAAAAAGAGGAAAGGAACAGAATTTGCACACAAAGAAAAGTGTATACTGAACAAACAACAAAAGTATAATGCTTCCTGTTCATATGTTTAACTAAAAACTCATAAATAGAACTTCTGAGATTTGGATTTTTGTCCATGTAGGTAATCTCAAAGTCAAAGTAGGCAGAAAATGCTTCATGTTCATAAGGTATCCAGAAAGGATACTTAATGGGTGGGCCACTTCCACAGCTTGTAGCTGAGCTTACCTCAAATTTTGGATTAGAATATAGAACAGTGGTAGCCTAAGGTATGAAGAAAACACAAGACAAGACAATACATTTGGTTCTGCAGTTGAGGTGGTAGCCTAATAGGTGGGCCACTTCCATAGTTGAGGTTTATTGTCATGGAAGGAGATTTGGAGGAACATTTGGTTCTGCAGATTCGAAAAGGATGAAGACAAGACAAGACAACAAGAGAAATTGTTTGGAGTCTAAGGTATACATTTAGAGGAGATTTCAAAGTGGTTGGTAGGTATGTATTGTGGAAATTCCTCCACAAAAAAATGCTACTATTTTGTAATGGAGTTAGTGAATGAACTTTGAAAACATAGATGAACACAAAACAAAAGTTGAAGCAATAGATAACCAGTTATTCAGTTTTTTACATGATGAGGAAGTAGGTTAACTCCCTATGTTTGTTTTTGTGAAGTTGTTAAGGGTGTTTTTTTTAATTTCATTGGTGGGTGCAAGTCCATATATACCATATTACTAGTCAAAAGTTCAACCCCCAAAAAGCAAAGTAGGTGAAGTACCTTCCAGTGGAAGTTTGCATACTCCACTCTCTAGAGTCTACATATATATCAAAGGCTATCTTAGATCAATTGTTAGGCCACTTGCAATTGCCATGCTCCAGGCTGGTAGTCTAACACCCACTAGAGATAATAAAACTTAAATAGAGTTTATAAAGTTTGGGTAGTCCTCTCCTCAGTTGAAAAACTTTTTTCGTGGGATTGAGTTAGGCCTTAAGTCCAAATGATTAAGACCATGTTTAACTCCATCTAATTTTTATAGTTGCTTTGATTAATTTAAATAAATTTGTTTTGGTTTTGGTTATCTTTCATATGATACGATTCTGGAGGCAAAATAGGAACAGTCCATGTCATGGCTATATAGACATGAAACTTGGTACAAGGCTTCATCATGTCTTTAAAAATTGTTAACTAGTATTTCTTTCTGATGTCATTACTCAAGTTCTTATGATAATCTGGAATTTGTTTGTGATAGCTCTAAAATGTTTATATGGCAAAGTACTAGGCCGGAGGAGAATTTTGGCCTACAGTGCAATACTACACAATTTTTGCATTGGTTTTCATGCATACTATAGTAATTGGGATATTTGGGCTGAAGAAGCTTCCAATAGCATTTGCATTAACTCTGCCTCTGCCTATTCTCACTCTTCTGTTGAACGAGTATTGGCAGAAATGATTGTTTCCTATTTTCAAGGCTTATCCTGCCTTAGTATGGTGGTTCACAATTCCTGCTAATTTATTTCATTCTATTTGTTCATTATGATTCATGTATGTTTTTCATCTTCTCTTATTTATTTATGAAGTTATGATTATTACTAACACTTTTTGCATCTCATGGTAAACATTTAACTATCATTATTGTTGAAAAATACTCACTCTGGCCAATCCTGAAATTGTTCAGTTGCATCTTTTGGCCAAGATACATAAAAGGAATTCATTACCCACAAATCACTTGCATCTAACAGTTACAGAATGAACTTTTTTTTTCAATTATGAGTTGTTTCCCTTTTCATTTTCCCTTTCTGCATTCTAATGAAACTACTTTTCCTGCATTGCTTCATCAAGAAGGATAGACAAGACAAAAATGAGCCTAACATGCCTGAATTTTATGATAAGTTGGTCAAAGCATATAATGATCCAGCTCTGATGCCAATCAAATATTCAAGAGAGAGTCACAAGCCTCTACTTCCATGTGCAAATGCTTGAAGTTGATAATTAGCTTTTTATGGGTTCAGTTGTAACTAACAATGTAGAGTTTAGCAAATGGTTCCTGATGCTAGTTGGTATAAGGCAATGTACCTTGGATTCTTTACTTGTGCGGGCTATATATATATTGCATATGTTTGCACATAAGCTTTTCAGTTATCTATAGTTGAGCCTATGTAGAATGATTATTTTCCACTCTTTTTCCATATGCAGTGTACAAAATTCAGAACTTTTGTCTAGTCTGCTTAGGGAATGGAATATTCCTCATAATGTTTTAAATGCTAGACCCAAGGTTTGTGAAAGCATAAAGTGTTGGTAACTTGGTATCTTCAGAAGCATATGCTCTGTCTTTTCCTTTCATACGACTAAGATTGTGTTTCATTTTTTAAGTTTTGGCAGTCTTACTGAGCCCCTGCTCCTCATTTAATTCAGTATGCATCAAAAGAAGCTGAAATTGTTGCTCAACCAGGACGGAAACATGCCCTTACCCTCTCTACAAATATGGCAGGCTGGGGCACAAATATAATCCTTGGCGGAAATCGAAAAGTAGGTGTGCCACTAATATTTGCTATTTGTGCCTAGTGTTTTGTTAGAACAATATGAATCCTAGGGTACTATCTATAACTGCCTAAATATCTACAAAAAATCAAATCAATTTGTATCACTTTTTGTTAATACATTTTTTTTTGCTTAATTACATTTATGGTTCCTTTATTTTGGTTTGTGTTTGACTTTTGTCCTCCAAGTTTTTTTCTCTTCAGCCAATTAACTCTCTTAAAAATTTAGCAAATTTGGTTCCATTCTCATTTTTTTTCTATATGAAACCCTTCATTCTCATTTTCTGCCCAAAATATTTACAAATTGAATCAATTGGATTGTCTTTGTTCAAAACCTACGAACCAAAATATCAAATTTCACCCAAAATAAAAGTATCCTCAAATTTCCCCTCTTCAAACCCTATCTCACATCTTATTAAGTGCTTTCAAAAACAAAGTAAACTACCCTGGCCAAACACCATCTCGCACATCCAACTAAAAACAAATCAATTCATAACATAAAGCATTTAAGTTCCAAAAAACTAAATCACATGGTTTGCATTTGGAATATACCTTGCCAATACACTGTCAGAAAGATGAGGATTAAAATCTGTATCAAGCAATATGTTGGCTGACTTTATATTCTTATGAACAACAGATGGTGAACAAACTTCATGTAGGTACCTAAGAGACAAACAAGTAGAGTTAGGTTGTTGATTCTCAAGGGAAAAATTTACATTGATGCTTGAAGTCCAAAACTATGTTGTCTTGTACATTAGATCTGTTGGTGTATCAAATTTATAGTTAAATTGTATAATCCTTTTAATTTTTAGGGTGAGCCCTTGCACAGCAGTAAAGTCATGCCTTGGTGACTAGTTGGTCATGGGTTTAAATCCGGAAACAGCCTCCTTGCATATGCAAAGGTAAGGTTGTGTACAAGGACCCTCCCCGAGGTACGTTAGCTTTTAATTAAATTGTATAATCCCAAACTATTTTATCCTATTTCTTCATTTTTAAGTTTGAATATTAGATTTAGTAATTGTTAGATATAAAACTACTCATAAGATTTCACATAACAATTTAAGCTTTAAGAATAACTAGTTATTGTCAAGCTATTAGAGTCTATATAACCAAGTGTACAATAGTTTGATCCTAGCTGCCCTTATTCTTATAATTAAAAGTTGAATTGTATCCCAAAGCTGAGTGGTGTGTGAGAATTGTCCACACTTTAAGCCCTAAAAGGCTCCTGTGCAATAGGACATGTTAATATAAAACCATGCATAAGCCTTGACCCAACAACTTAAGCTATTTGGGATAGTTGGTTATTTCCAGTAATAATCTACACATTTTAACCTGGTTGAAAACAAAGATGGTTACAAAAATATATTTACAAGAAGACAATACACAAATAAATTAAAAAAGGAAAAATATTAAACCAATTAAAAGTTTAAGACATAGGTTAGCATGCAAAAGCCAATAATAGTATATGAAGCAGGTAGAAAGATAGGAGAGAAAGGAGATAGAAAGGATGGGCTAATAAGTAAATAGAAAACCAGATTCAGTCATAAGGTTTAGCATAATATGAAATAGCACAAAACCTTCTTATAAATGTAATATCAAGATCTTCTATCTACATCAACAAACAACTAACTTACTTTAAAGCCATTTATGAAGAAACAATATACTATATATATATATATATATATATATATATATATCAGCATTGCTTTAAGGTGTTAATAATTGAAAAATCTTGTTTTGTCAATGTGATAAAATTAATTACAATAACAAAAAAAATTTATGCACATACGCTTTAAAAAAAATTGTCAATTTAATCATCATGAAAGGGGGGAGAACTAAAATATATTTGATTTTTAATTACTTTAAATTGGTCTTTATGAAGGTCAAATCTCATTTTGTCACCAAGAAGTTTGTAACAACAAGATCAAGAACAAAAAGTTGGCACACATGTATCTGGACACGTATTTAAAGAAGAAGCCTTTTTGTTTTACATTCAAAGATATGGACATTCTTTTTTTGCCTTCTTTTTACTTCAATCAAAAAATACACACTCTTGTGAAATGTCTATAGTCTGTCCATTTATCTAAAAGGGGTAAAAAAGAAAAAGTAAAATAGGAAAAAATGCTACACACACACACACACACACAAAACAAAACAAAGGATTTGACCCTTTGAGAAAACTTTGTAGTCATCTAGAATCTATCTAGATTTGGTAAACTGGTCTTCAACCTGGATGCCAACTTTAGATCTAACCACAACATGGAGTACTCATAGATGTTGTTGGGTAAATGAAGCATTCATTTGTAAATCAATTTTTGTTTATGACATTGTAGGTGGTCAATTATAGCTTCTCAGTTGCTAGGGAGGACTGACAATGATATCAAGAACTATTGGAACACCAAGCTTAAGAGACAACTCATGGGGTTGCTCCCTGCATCTCATCAAAGAATAGCACCCTTTCAACAATCCTCACCTTAAAACCTTTCTTCATTTCCTTCTCACTCTCACTCATCATCACTATCCTTTTCAATCTATAGGGACTACTACTACAACAACAACTCTCATCATTATTACATCCCAGCCCCAACTTCATCTTTCACATGCCATGAACCAATTTATGTTCCTTCAAGTAATTACACAAACACAACAACAACCTCCACCTTGAACCCTTTTTACCAAAACCAAGAACCCTTGGCTAGTATTATTAGTCCCATGTAGTATTACCCCATCAAAGACAGTTCCATGCTTGTGTTTGGAAGTGAAACAAGTTGCAGCTCCTCTGATGTACAGTCAGGTTAGCCTTGGAAGAAAGGTCAAACAAGAAGACATGGGGTAATACTGCATGGCTGAAATGCACACGCCAGCTCAAGACAAAAATGAGACAGAAAATAGGGCAACTGAAATGCACTTACTTGGCTGACGATGGTCGGAGGCGACACCAGGGACACACACCAACCAGACGGCAAATAGGGGCAAGCTGTATGATGGACAACATGAACAAGGGGCGGGAGAAGCCAAATCTCAACGTTGACACAGGCTGTGTTTTCGCTCGCGAGAGAGCAATTAATTTTAGGTTAACAAAAATTATGACGGTCCTTTTGCAAGACTCATCTTCGTTTTGTTTAACCATAATTACAAAAATGCCCCGGAGTTGCATTCTAAGACGATTCTGAAAACTGTCTTAGAATGAGCAATGTTAAAATAAAACCCATTCTACCTAATTACAAAAATGTCACCGTGACACCATCTATGACGGTTATTAATAACCGTCTTAGAAGGTGTGTCATAAAATGGTATTTTTTTAGTAATGTATCGAATACTTATTAGTATACATTGAAAAGAAAAATGTTGAAATTAGGAATTATTGATTATTTTTGTGACATGTAAGAAAGATATTATGTATGTTGTTTTTGGGAGATAAGACATTATGTGTCCTGATAGATTGTTAATATAATTTAACATATCGTAACATCAAATTATAAATATTTTGTACAAATGTTAATAGTATATAATTGTTGGATGTATTTTATTTTTGTGATTGGCCCCCCTCTCATTTCATTTTGGGTCCGCCTTACTCATAATCTTATCATTTTTTATTTTCCTATAGTCACTATCCTTTAAGTTTGAAAATATTACACTGACCTTCCTTTGTATGTTTAAAAATATTACATTGACATCTCCTCTCCTCAACGCTGCTTCAAATCTTACACTTATAACACTTCCTACAATGTAATGGTTACAACAACATATGGAGATTATGTAATTACATGAAATCTCATGAAATGTTGTTATTTGCTATAATATTTAGTCAAGTTTTGATTAATCTAGGCTCAACATGTGGTCGGTTAGTTCTAATATTGTGATATGATTTATGTTTGAGTTTGGTGTTTGATAACTATGGATTTGAACCTAGAAGTCAACTTAAAATTTGAGGGAATGCACAACTCCTCTAGCCTCAAGCCAAATGAAGCTTAAAATATTGAATTCGAGGTTGAGTTGTTGTATTGCTAAGTGTGTTTGATGAAAGAAAGATGATCTTCGAAGTCATTGTTAGCAATGTCTAAATTGGTGGTGAGAAAACTTAAGTAACCGACTACTAGCACTGAAGCCCTTCTCATGGGGATTCTCACTGTGGGTAACTATCTCTATTTTTTTATTTTTTTTAGAGTTTGTAGATTTTGGTTTGACGTAAAATTGGAGGCAACATGGAATGGAACCCTTTAAAGGCTTATAAGTTTTAAATGTATACTAGTTGTTTTGTGGAAAAGATAGAGGTTCAGCTTGGAGTGGTGGTGTTTCAAAAGTAATTTTTGCAATTTTTAACCACAAGAAATGGTTCAATACATTTTAAATGTTTTCACAAATAATTTTTTCGGTTAAAAACCACAAGAAATAAAAATTGTTATAAATCAATTATCACATGATCATTTAACAAATACGATTAATAACAAAGACAAAAACCAAATGAAAAATAATTTATAAATTAAGATCAGTTAAATTTTAGTTGATAAACTAAACAAAAATATTAAATAATTAAGAGACTAAAAATATATTTTATTCATAAATTCATTGGGTGGACCAACTCGAGATCCCTAAGTTATTGAAGAGAAAAATCTTAATTCATGATAATATTGTATTTCATAACTTGTTAGTGGAGTATCTGAAATTAAAAAAAGAAGATACAAAGTATACTTTAAATCAAATTAAAAAAAGATGAGAAGGAAGAAAGAAACACCATTAAAACATGGTAAGTGTTGGGGGAAAATAAGGTAATAGAATTAAACATAAAATTAAAATACTAGTAACAAATATATAAGGTAATAAGTTATTGGAAAATAAAACCTTAAAAAATTAAAGTATTACTTTTTTTAAGATCAAATTAATTAAAGTATTACTATTTGCATTCATTATTTATATTTTTATTTCATTTTTTATATTTTAAATTATGCAAATTCATAAGAATTTTCTAACTTTAATGATTAATTAATGTACATAATTATGTGAGTATTTCAAATGATTTAATTAATTATTTGAGACTAATAGCCGTTCATGATCAACCAAGATTAACTACTCCAATTAATATATAAGACATATGGGTAAATATCATACATTAAATTTCAAATCTATTTAAACTTGGTTAAGCATCTGTAAATATTTCATTCTAGGATTTAAATCCAATTAATTTTCATTGCGTTAAAAAATTGAGCCAATTATTAAGTCAATAAATGCTTGATTTAAAATCATAACGAGGTTTCATTAACGTGGTAGTAGATTTGAAGAAGAAAAAATCATAATGAGCTAGACATCAATCTAGTGTTAAAATAGAAGAATGCTTTCGACATTTTCTTTAATATATAATTTTTATGTGATTTGATTAAAATTTATTAAAAATTATTAATTTTGATAGATTTGCTTATCATTTAATATTTTTCTTTTATAATCTAAAAATAAAACTACTAAAATTAATTATTTTTAATAAATTTAAGTCTATTAGAGAAGAATATTAGATAAATGTCTTAACATTCCTCAACAGAAAAACAACGTTAATTAAAAGGGTCATCCTTTATTATTATTTTACACATATTTCGTCTAGGTTTAATGGCATTGTACACTCAATCTTACCATTTTGATGTTTATTCACTTTTAATAATTAAAAAAAGCATTTTAGCTTTATAATGCACAAGTTAAATTTTTATAATAAATAAATAAGTATTTTTAATATATAAATTATATTATAATTAAAAATTCATAACTTAACAAGTGAATATTTTTGAACATATAGTATAAATTATAATGGTATTGAATAAATGCTTGAATGGGACACGCCCATAATCATGTTCACGCTTAAATTGCTGGGTCAGGTTTGTTCACTTGGGCTAAAGGCCCAAGGCCATGCTGCATTCTTGGGTGTTGCTAGGTGCAGCCAGCTACATTGTTGGTGCACCCAGCACTTTTAGTGAATGGACAAAATTGTCCTTCATTAACTTTAAATAAAAAAGCGCCACTCTTCTTCCGTTCATCTTCTTCTTCCTCAACTTCTTTCGTTCATCTTCTTCTTCCGCAAGTTCTTTGTATTCATCTTCTTCCTCAAGGTGCTTGGCATTCCTCTTCTCTTCCGCAAGGTGCCTCGTGTTCGTCTTCAGCGCCATTATGCTTGTTCGTCTTCTTCTGCGGCCATTTCCACCTGTGTTTCGTTCGTTCTTCTCCGACATCGAGGTTAGTTTCATTTTCTTTTCCTTTAATGGATTTTTCCGTTGATTATGGTTGTAGGGTAGAGGACTTAGAGCTTAGGTGCTTCCATGGAATGGCATTAAGGTGCTTCCATGGAGTTTACGGAAGAAGTTTGTCTTACGGAAGAACTTCTTCTGTAAGTGTAAGTTCTTCCGTAAGTGGAATACGGAACAACTTAGTCTTACGGAAGAACTTCTTCCGTAAGTGTTTAAGGAAGAACACATATTTTTTTTATTAAATAATAAAACATACCTATTTTTAATACAAAACAAACAAATACAATTAAATTTTAAAAAAATTAACTAAATTATTAAAAAAAAGTCAAATGTACATATGGAAGAAGTTCTTCGTAAACTCATACGGAAGAACTTCTTCCATATGTACATTTGACATTTTTTAATAATTTAGTTAATTTTTTTAAAAAATCTAATTGTATTTGTTTGTTTTGTATTAAAAATAGGTATGTTTTGTTATTTAATGAAAAAAATATGTATCGTTGCATGGTGTATGAAATAAATTTTGATGTTTAATATATTTGCATGAAAATAGTATATATTAGGTAACATTTATGTTTTAGATGTTTAAAATATTTGCATCAAAATAGAAATTAGGGTTAGTGTCTAGGGTTTAGTTAATGGCGTAGGACTGACTTTGTGGTTAGGGCATAAGGCGTAGGGCTTAGGGGGTGGAGGAGTTTGGGGTTTGGGTAAGGGTTTATTTTAGTGGTTTAGGGTTTGTCGTTAGGGTTTAATATTTTATTTGTTAGGGTTTAGGTTGTGGTTTAGGTGTAGGGTTAGGTTGTAATATATACATATGGTGGTATGTTTACTAAGGCTTGGGTTTAGTTTAGTTGGTTGGGAATTTTTTAGTTGATAGGGTTGAGCTTAGGGTCAGTGTACTGATTAGGATTTAGGTTAGGGGTTAGTTTACTAATTAGGATTTAGCATAGGGTTTAGTTTTTAGGGTTTAGCTTATATACTGCATAGGCGGTAGTGTTTAGGGTTTAGACGTACTTATTATGGGTATACGATAAGGAAAGAAAAAAAATAAGTCATTCAATTTAATTTGGGTGTTTTTCAACCTTACATTTTTTTAATGGGGTCTTTAGGGTAGTGTGATTAGGGTTTATAATGTAGGACTGATGGCTTAGGGTTATGCAGGTTTATAAATATATGAATATTGAATTTGACAAAAAAAAAAACATGTTCATCATGATTTGCAAATCATGGTTAGAACGAGAGGTTTACCTCGTTCATTAGGTAGGGGTATAGGAAGAGGCCATGGTGGACAGGATGAGCATCATCCAGATGATGTTCCCCGACAGAGTAAGCCTATCGCATCCGTTCGTACATGTTGCTGAGAAGGTTGCTGATATGAGTGAGGATGTTCCTCAGATGACTTAGGATGTTCCTCCGATGACTACGGACGTACCTGCAGCTGGTGTAGAGGGCTTAGTTGCTGATGATGTTGCTATGGGATCAGTTACTGATGATGCTGCTGCGGGATTCCCTGGTGGGTCATGTGACCCATTAGTGCTGACTTCCTTTCCTGATCATGTTGCACACAACATATGGACTGGAGAGGTATTATAATTTTTAAGTAAAGTTAATTGTTAATTATTTGTTATTGTTGAGTTGTTTGTGATAATAAATTTTTGATATACTGTTATTTGGAATGATGTGTTCTTCAATTCAGGAACGTCCTGACTTAAGTTGGTCTCCCATGGTAGGAAGGCAGAGAAAATTGCGAGGCCAGCACCTGAGATCGAAGGGCTAGTCGCTGCCACATGATTAAGCCCTTTGATCGGGTGCTCAGTAGTCACCAGCAATCCGGGACTTCTATCTGCACTTGTAGAGAGGTGGCACGGGGAGACCAGCAGCTTCCACCTTCCAGTAGGAGAGTTGACGATCACACTAGATGATGTGTAATCACTCCTCCATCTGCCGATCATAGGCGCCTTGCACAGCTTTGATCCTCTAGTTGTGGAGGAGGCGATCGTCTTATTGATGGAGTTGCTCAAGGTCTCGGGTCAGGAGGTTAGAGCTGAGACTGCACAGGCGCGTGGGGCATATATACGTCTGTCGTGGGTATAAGATATATATCTGAGTAGATGCGAGGCCTGACGGTGGATTGTAGCAGCTCGTGCTTATCTCCTCCACTTGGTTAGTTGCACTCTTTTCGTTAACAAGAGTGCAACACATGTCCATGTAGTGCATCTAGAGGCTTTTTGAGACTTGGGTGAGAGTGGGAGGTATGCCTGGAGAGCTACCACGCTGGTGTATATGTATGACCAGTTAAATGAAGCTTCTCAAAGTAGTAGACGACAACTTGTTGGGTACATTACTTTATTACAGGTAAATTTTGTGTTTGTAATATGTTAAATTGGATTATGATGCAAATATGCTTTTTTTTATGTGTAATTGACATTGATCTTATGGTCATCTGATGTTTCAAGTGTTGGATATATAAGCATTTTCCTAGTATTCATGGCTGCATCATTGACGATGCGTATGATGAGACATCCCCATGTGTCTGCCGGTGGCTTACGACGAAGGCTTATATCAAGGGATTACGAGCATCGGCGTACCAGACACGTTTGGATGCTTTGACGATCACTGACGTGTGTTGGATGCCCTATGGTGACCACCGAGGAATGGTGACCACCGAGGAGTTAGAGGGTTTGAGCTTATTTCGTGCTTCCAGGGCCAGGTTAGATGGGGTCCTATTGTGGTCACAGTTTGACCAGATAAGGAGGTACGACAGTTCGGGTACATTCAGACCATTCCTCCACCGTCTGTTAGTGCCTCCTTGTCATATGAGGATATCAACGATAGGTGGATGCATTACGAGGACCATATAGCAGCTGTGGGTGAGATTTTTGTTGTGCTTGGGCAAATATTAGCATATTACATAGAGTGGTTCTTCCGAATATCTCATCCGTTCGTCACACCCACACAGGTAGGTGATCAGCCCAAACATCCACCTGCCCCACAGCATGAGGAATACATCGAGCCAAGTATTCCGAAGGTTCCAGTGCGAGCAGACGTTGGACCATCACAGGCACTTGCAGTGGTAAGATTAATTGCTTTAATGTTTTATTTTAAATGTTGTAATAAATGTGTTTTTATGAATGTCATAGGATGGTTGTGAAGCGATCGCAAAAAGGTTGGAGCGTGTGCTCAACCTAAGGATGGTCACTGAAGGCATAGAGTTACATGAGATCGTGGAAGATTGCCTCAGGATTGCTAGGGGGGTGATAGCTCAGATGGAAATGTTAGGGCGCAACAAAGACAACGCACAGATCATTGATAAATCATTTTATGTCTTATATTTGATAACATTTTTGTATTTGTTACATTATTTTGGTTATAACTTTTATTGAATTTATTTGTTACATTATTTTATTTTTTGTGCACTCTATATCACACACCTTCCAAAATTGATAAAATTAATAAATAATAATATGATGATCAAATTATCTTAAAAAGAAACATCAAAGATATAATGTAAAAAAGTATACAATAGAAATAAAAAAAAGGTGTATTATTCTAACTTGTAAGTAATTTAAGATTAAAAATATCAAAAAGTTTATAACATAACTAGATGTAGATTTTAAAAAAAAGGTGGAAAAAGAATTAAGTCTAGTAGGGATTACCAATGTTGTAGCAATACTATAGTTTTTTTCTTCTTCTTCTTTTACATACGTTTGGTTGAAACTTTGAAAGAATTATAGTAATTTGTATGTATTTGTGAATGCTAAAATTTAATATTGTCAACTAGTAAATAAAAATATTGTTAGTAGTATGCAAGTTAAAAAAATATTGAGGAATGATGTACACCAAAATCTTGAGGAATCATCGTTACAAATCGCATAACCTTGTACCAAATGTTGAGGTTAAATCGTCTCTGTTCTTTTTATTTTTTCTTTTTCGTTTCCATTTTTACATCGTGCCCCTACTCCGTAGACCTTTCTGTTTTAAGTTTATTTTAATTTTAAAATATCAAATAAATAAACAAGATAGAATAAGAAAATTGATGATGCATAATAACTCAATCGGACCAACACACGAAAATTGATGATTACACATTAACATTGTGTTGACATCGTCATCATTTTTCAATTGCATACATTGAAAGCGAATTTGGTTACCTGTATCTGTGAATGACTGCCGGTAGTAAATTGCATCCAAAAATTGTTTATCGGCTAGCTGAAGGGTATTGTGCATTCTGGTTTTTAGGGTTGCAAAATCACAAGTGTTTGGTACTCGAAGGGCTACTGGAGTGGAAGTTTGAAAGTAAACACCACTATCGTTATGAATCATCGATCCATTTGGAAAAATGAAACCCAAACTTGAGTTTACAATCGTCTGACTACTAGTTTCTCTTAAGAATGCCATACTTTGTTGTAAGAATTGGGAAAGAACGTTTGATTTTTTAGCATGTTGTCGTGTCTCATATATATAGATGGTTTTCACCAACATTGCTTTAGTTTTTTTAAAAAAAAAAATAGAGACGCGTGCAGATATTTCGTGTTTGTGTTTCCAACTAAACAAATGTGGTGTCATGTCAAGCTGTCAATGTGTTGTCAAGTCAGTCAATGTCGTGTCATGCTCAAACTTTAATATGCATGCGCTTGACTATGTGTTGCCAATTCTGACAACGAACGATCTATCATACATGTGTAATTGATTTTAGTTGCACCAACTAATTTATTTCTTAACGCAACAATTAATTAATAATTAAGGATAAACGTCTGACAACAAATTATATCGTATAATGAATAAAATTAGATAAACAAGTGTCACAGTCCATAACAACGATACATGTTTAGTCTTCATTTAGGTCGACATAGTCTCTTTTCAACACCTTCAAGCTATTGTACTGTTGCATTCTACTAATATATGGAGTTGGCCACTGCTTTGCCTGAGGCTGACAATTCCTAGACCACAACAATGCGAGAGGCGGTAAAGGACAACAGTCTTTCAAATAAACCTGTTGTACATGAACAAACTTTATTAACTCAAATGAAAAGAAATTATTGCATAAATCTAAAATGAGACTACCTATATTCAATGTACCTGAACAAAATGATTTCCAAACAAGTGACTGACACATATCATGCTATGCACAGAAGAATCTGATGGTGGTTGACTTCTTAGAGGAAAAAATGTCATGCTTTGTTGTCGGGACAACGATACAAGGATTACATTATACCTTGATGCAATGACATATCTCATCTCCATTATATCCATCCATTTTTCGACACTAACCTGAATCAAACAAACATAAACATGTAAGTTATTTAAAGTTTGTTCTTAAAAAAAAACCTGAACAACATACCTTGGAAAACCCATCAACAAGTAGGGACAACCTTAATTCTTCAAATCTCTCTGTGCCACCGAAGAGGTTGATGTAGTCATGCGACCATTTGCCAAGTTCTTTAATCAATTTGTTGCGCACCAACGACCAAGAATCTTCGCCCATACCTAATAAACTGACAATGGACCGATATCCACAGTTACCGTCCGCTTTCACATCCACAATGTTGTGAATGAAACTGTGCATAAATGGCTCAAATTAATCCAACATCGGGATGATCCTTGTTGGCTTCGGCGGGTCAGAAGATGATGCACTACGTTTCACTGAAAAGTTGCTGCTCTGAACATAATGAAAAACATCAACATACTCCCAATAAGACGGATCAAGCTTTGTGGATCTTTGGCTTCTGTTCATCGATTTCTTCGGTGCACCTTTAGTGTTGACCTTTAATGGAGGAGGACACATAGAGTTTTGATCAGGGTATGCAATTTCTCAAAGTTAGTAACTTTACCACCTGCATCAAGTTCCTTAAATCTTTTACATATGGTCTCGATCTCTTCCTTGATGGTGACTTCGGCCTCACACAACCCTTGGTTTGAAAAATTAAGTCTCCTCCAAAACATATGGATTAAATCGAGTAGGATGCTACCAACAGCATACCTAGATAGCTCACATGCACAAGGAAGACCGTGCGTGCTTCTCATCACACAACCACAAGAAGAGGGATTGTTGCCAGCATAATGTACACACTCAAACTCAGTAGCAATCTCATTTAAAGCATACCATGAAACCATTCCAAGAAGCCTCTTGTATAAGATTTTTTTAAAATACATGTCCAGCCACATGTGTACTTGTTTCAAAGGATGCTTTAATTTGGATGTGTTGCAGCGTGATCATGTTGTTCATGGCATCCCAAACACTACACAGGTCTCCAAGGCTATTATGTAACACTATTTTTAAAGACCAATGAGCAGACTTAACCCTACATTTGAAATAGACAAAAAACAGTAAACATATACATCAATTAAATTCCATGAATTAATAAACTTACTATAAAAAAATGAAACATTTTAATACTTGTTTGTTGTTGTGTTGCCTAGGTGCATGACCTTATTCGTGCAGGTTGTAATGAATTTTTTCTTGTGTGGGATAATCCATGTTTCGTTAACATAGTCAACGAACATTGGCCAAGGTGAACAAGCCATTTGAAACTTCTAAAGCCACTCAGGGAACTCCCATTCAGAAAGACAATCAACCAGAGTACCCCAGTTATCCATGACATACTCCTAGGCATTTTTTTTTACCGATTAAAGATTTGCATTTTGCCTTGACGTTCTTGTCAATGTGAAACCTGCAACAACAAGTTTATACACTCGGGGAATACAATTTTCACTGCATTCATCAATGCTAGGTCTCTATCAGTAACAATAACTACAGGGAGGCGATCACGTCTTAAAAATAAACCTCAAAACCGTTCCAAAGCCCATACGACATTATTAACACGTTCACCCACCAGATATGCAAACCCAAAAGAGAATGTCATCCCCGTTGGTGTCATCCCAACAAAGTCAAGTAGTGGGAGTCTGTACCTATTTGTTTTGTAGGTACTGTCTATGAAAAACACCAAATAACATGCATTGCATAACTTCACTGCATCTGGGTGACACGAAAACAGATCATGTACCACAACTTCATCCTTCAATCTATGTCAATGAATGTATTGATCACGTTCAAGAAGCTTCATTAGATGTTGCATTTTAGTATCACTTCCTCTAATGGAAGAACGATATGCACTTCTTGCATTGTAAATTTGTTTGATTGTGGTACAACTGTTGGCATCGTGTTCCTTCAACGTTAGCAGGATGTTTCTTGGTTTCACCATCGACTTTGTCATATCAGCAATAATATTCTTCTCATCCTTAGTCAATCGCCCAATGTATGGATGTCCAACTAAGGACTTCGCCAATTCATGATTGTGAATCCCACAAATCAACTTCACCATCCATCCTTCCCCTCCATGCACTGGTTTCCTACGAAGCTTGAAGAGACAACCACATTTCCTACTCCCAGTGTCTCTTCTAACAAATTCTTTCTTCCTACACTTATACTGACCACTCATTTCACGGTCAATTAACACAAATGAAGTTCTTCCTCTACTACCAGTATGTGTATCAAACCTCATAATGATTGCAACAAATCTGTTTTCATGGGTAACCAATCGAGCCCACAACAAAACATCCTCTCGGGTACCAAAGACCTACAACGCAACCCCAACATATTAATTTTTATACAAAACATACATTCAACCAAATGACTCAACCTATATGAACATCATTACTTGAGAAGTATTAAAAGCTTCCGAACAATCAACATGTGGTGGTTCATTCACACCACATTCTTGTTCATTTTCATAATCCATATCAACTTCTTGAGACATCATATTGTTATACGTTCATTGATCTTCGTTCATCTTAATGACAAATAAATAAATTATACATCATTAGCAAGTGCATTCAAAATATACAACTACATACAAATTACCATATTAGCAAAACTAAAAATAGACTAAATAATAACTACATACATATTAACAACTAATACAACTACATTCAAAATTTAAAACTAAATAATTGACTTAAACTAAATACAAATTTTGGACCTAAATAATTTCAATTTTGACTTATCATATATTAAATTTGCAATAACTAATTTTAAATTTCTACAACAAATTACCCAATAAGTACTACAAAAATACAATAATAATAAATTTTACGAAACATCTAATTTCACAAAAAAATACTTCAAACAAATACAAATTTTGCACCCTAATTAACACTTAAAATATATAAAACTATAACTAACAACTAAAAAACAATTATTATACCTAAATTATTTAATATTATACCTAATAAAACCAATTATCCACAATTTCAAAAATATTAAATACAATAATTTTAAATATTAATAATATTCATAAATATTTATATTTTTCACAAATTTAAAACAAAAACTAAAAAAAATTAAACTAACCTTCTTACGGAAGAAGTTCTTCCGTAACAAGCTTACGGAAGACCTTCTTCCGTAAATGTTAATTACTTCTTACGAAAGAAGTTTTTCCGTAAATTTTTATGGAAGAACTTCTTCCATAAGAAACAATTTACATTTACGAATGAAGATCTTCCGTAAAAAGCTTACGGAAGAAGTTCTTTCGTAAGCTTTTTACGGAAAATATTCTTTCGTAACAAGCATTTTTCAATTACGGAAGTTCTTCCGTAAAAAGCTTACGGAAGAAATTCTTCCATATAAAGCAATTTACAGATCTACTACCAGTTACCCAGAAAAGCCACAAAATGTGTGCCTTTGCCGAGAAAAAATACCACCGCTACGAGTTTCACCTTCACCAAACCGCTACCTCTGTCAACACTTGCAAAAACAACCCCCAACAACAGCAACCGTACCATAGTGGAAAAAACACAGCTTCAAACGTAAAAGAAAATGCAAACCAGTGTTAATTTATAAAAAAAAAATAGACTGGGGTAGAATTACCATTTTTAAAAATTATTGAGTGCATCAACAATGTTGCTGAGTGCACCTAGCAACACCCTGCATTCTGTTATGAAAGGATGGGGCCTAAGCCCCTTCACACAGTAGATTTATACCCACTAGGGTAAGGATATTTAATTAGTAGTACACTCTTCAAATCTTTTTTCATTATTATTAGTTAAGATTCTTGAAAATCATAAAATTATAAATAAATTTTATTAAATAAAAAATAAAACTCAAAAAATTTTATAATTCTTAATAAATTTTAATTAATAATAAAAAATAAGTTGAAATATTAAAAAGTATATTGTTAAGATTTTTATTCTCCTCCGTCCTTATTTTTTGAATCCCATTCCCATGCACGAATGACAATAAATGGGATACCATGACCCTTAAATTGAATTGAATATAAAGGGGGAGACAGATTGCTTCCATTTATACGACCCTCCCATTCTTTGCACCAACCAGTGGACACGTACATGCCATTGACAACATGCACACTGCACACACATACCATTCCATCTTGCTTCATGTAAGAAAAAAAAATGTCCTTCATCCTTCAATAATTAGAGGGTCCATCTCTTTCGTCTAAAACATGCTTTAAGCTTGATTTCATCTCTTTCTCATTGGGCTCTTTCTCATAGTATTTCATGGTATTAATGACTTGCTTTATTAATTTTTTTTATCTTTGATTAAAAATTGGAGGTTGGCTCTATTGGACTTTGATAATATGATAGAACTCATCATGGAAGTAGGATCAGAGCGTGAATGGTGTTTGATGGCGGCTTCTAGCATGGGCAAGTGACTCAAGTCACTCACTGTGGGAAACATGTTTTTACACCGTTAGATATCATTATTTTTAATCAAACGGGTGATATTTTTTTCTTTTCTATTTCTTTTTTCTCTTCTTTTTCTTCACTTTCCCCAATCACCCTAGGTTCTTGAAACATTTACAAACTGTTAGAGAACCGCGAGCTTGACCTCGCCTAGTGGCACGTCCACGCCTATCTCCTCTGCATCGACGCCATTATCGACCGTGGTGACTCTGTTGAAGGTGCTACATCCATATCTGAAAACCATTAAATCTCACATGAAAACACAAAAATAAAGCATTTATAGAAAAATCATAGTATGGAAATAATTGAGGATATTTTAACTTGCAATCCTTGTTGCTAGTAAGAAAATGATGACATGACCGTAATCTGTTTTGTTTTTTTTTTTTTAAGGGGACATGACCTAATCTCTTTATATTATTTGTTTTGATAAGTTTTATGGTACTGGGAACTAGTATATTTTAGGAGTGTTGTTAGATGTGCATCCAGTAATTAATGGGTATTCCGAAAATATCCCCGGCGGGTTTCTTCTTTCTTTTACTTTTAAATAATAATATTTTTAATGTATTCATTCGTTTATTGTCTTGGTTTGTTTTCGTTTTTTCATTTTCGTGAGAGGAGAGGTGCATTGTGGCCGCTTCGGTCAAGACGATAGTGTTATGAAAGTACGTCGACAAGTGGTGGTTGTAGCGGTGATTGGTGTGATTGTTATCAGAGGTACGTCGCGTATTATCTTTATTTGTTTTTTATGTGTAAGTCTTACGAATTAATCAATCCGTAAGTATTATATAACTTACAAATTGATAATCCATATAAATTATACGGATTATTCAATTCGTATAACTCATACGGATTGGTTAATTCGTATGCGTTATACGAATTAGTTAATCCGTATGTGATATACGGATTGATAATATTTTTTTCAATTTAAAATTAAAATAAATGTTTATTATTTTTATTTTTTTAAATTATAAATATATTGATATGATTTTTATAAAAATTAACGTGTAAACAAATTATTTGTTTATTTGTTTATTTAAAATGTAATTAATATTATTATTTTAAATATCTTTAAATAAGTGCAGTTTCATAATTAATTTGTAAGTATTTGTTTTTATATTTTGGAAATGGTATTAATTATAAAATAATTTACACTTATAATTTATTGTAGTCGTTGTGGTCTAAAATTGATTGTTTTTGGTTTAATTTGATGATTTATTTTATTATTTTGGAAATGGTATTTGTTATAATTTGATGAACTAGAATTAAATTCAATAATATAATTTCTTTTGGTACATATGGTTAGGTTATAATTTTTTATGTATTATAGGGTTATGAATTTTAAGTAGAAATAGTTGATGTTATTGGTTTTTAATGTATAGGGTTATCAATTTTAATGTTTTATATTATTAAATGCAGTAAAAAATACTTAGGGTTTTGTGTGATAGTATATATATGGTGCGGTTAAGGGTTGTTTGTTTGTAATTGAAATTTTTTAATGTCTTTTTAAAATGGACAAAAATCAGTAGATGTATAGTAATATAATGTCTGAAGAAGTTTATATGAATGAACAAAATGAAGATAAAGATGGTGTGAAATCAAAACATGTCGATTGTTCTAATGTGTTCAATACTTCTCAGGTTTTAATATGATTTTTTGTTGTTAAAGTAAGTTATTGAATGCTTGTTGAAGAGTAAAGATGTTTGGATTGCATTGTAGGTGTTTGCTACCCGCGATGATGTTTTGAATTGGGCTCGAGTTGTTGCTTATGAAATTGGTTTTGTGGTAGTCATTATGAGGTCAGACACAAACACTGGTATAAGAGGAAGGACTTCATTTGCCTTAATTGGTTGTGAAAGGAGTGGTCAGTGTAAGTCTAGGAAGAAAGAAATATTTTGTAAGAAGAGATACTGGCAGTAGGAAATGTGAGTGTCCCTTTAAATTATGTGGGAAACCAGTGGTAATGCCTTAGCAATAGATGGAAAATACTCATGAATCCAACACTACACATATTTTCAAAACTAAAAAAATTAAATCAGTACAATAGTCAACATCAAAGAACAAAAAAAATTAAATTCGATTATAATTACCTGTAATAGTGTGATATATCCGGCAAGTTGTCTACCGTTGCGCTTAGACGCATCATTCAAATTGTCATACATATGCACTAGGGCAGAAGCTCCCAATGCGTAGCTTCCACTCTGGGTGAGGTCTCGAAAGGCGTCCAAGAACACCACATGCATGTGAGTCTTGTTAGCAAAAAGAGTGCAACCTAGCAAATGCAACAGATAAGCTTGAGCTGCTACAGTCCAGTGTGCAGCATCACATTTGCTATGATAAATGTCTTCTAGCCATGATAGTCAAACATATGCCCCATGATATTGTATGTCTCAACTCTTGCATCATGTGCACTCACTTCAAGTCATGCCACTAACAACAACACCGCTTCATCAACATGAAGAGTCTCGAAGCTATGGAAGGCGTCTATGATGGGTGGATAAAGCAAAGAGGCCACATTATCGAGGGTGATAGTCACCTCTCCTACAATAAGATGGAAATTGCATGTTTTCTTGTGTCATATCTCTCCAAAAGTCGATATAAGTCCCTGATCGCCAGTATCCAAGGAACATGTGATCAGAGGACTTGATTCTATGACAGCAACTAAGCCTTTAATCTCTATAGTAGGCCTGCCAAATTTCTAAATCTTCCTTCCATGGGAGGATAACTTCAATTCAAGACGTTCCTAAAAAAATTAAATCATTTTAACAATAATAACAAATACTTATTAAAATATAATTTATTTAAAAATATAAATACATCTCCATTCCAAACAATGACGACAACATGATCAACATAGGCAGTAAGAACTTATGTGTCATGTGGTCCGTCTCGAAAACCCTGGGCATCAGGAATTACTTCTTGAGGCTGTTCATGGACCTTGTTAGCTACATCATTCATGTGATGAACATCTTTAGCAACAGGGACAACTTCCCATTACCTACGTGCAGATGTTGTGGGTCTTCGCTGCTAGGGAGCTTCATCTAAATCACGATTTACTTCTCTCCCAGGACTCTTCCTATAATCCTGCCTAAAGCCCAACACAAACCTCTGGTTCTAATCATAATCTGGATATTTAAACCATCATAACAGTTTATGTCAAAATTCAAACAATGCTTCAATAAATTACTATTTAATAATTCATAAATAAAAATAATTATATATATATATATATTAAAAATATATTTTTAATTAATTTTATGTAATCAAAATAACTTCTTTATTAAAAAGCAACTTAAAAAAATTATAATTATTTAATTAAATTAAATAACAAAAAATATGTCCCCTTGCCTTTTTTTTACAAAAAAAACTAATATATAATAACTATATTAATATATTTATAATTTTAAAAAAAAACAATAACTATTAAAAGAAAAAAATAAAAATAATTTATTTTTAATTAAAAAAGAATAAATATTTAAAAATAAAATTCAACAAAATATATTTATAATAAAAAATAACTATTTAAAAACAAAATTAAAAATAATATATTTATAATTAAAAAATAACTATTTAAAAAAATTAAAAATAATATATTTATAATTAAAAAAATATCTATTTAAAAAAATTAATATATTTATAATTAAAAAAACAGTAACTATTTAATAACATAATTCAAAACAATATATTTTTAGTTAAATGGCAACAACTATTTCAAACCAAAAATCATAATAATATATTTATAATTTAAAAAAACAATCGCTATTTTAAAAAAATATTTACAATTAAAAAATGACTAATTAAAAACATAATTCAAAACAATCTATTTTTATTTTAAAAAATAAATAATAACTATTTAAAAACAAAATTCAAAATAATATATTTTTAATTAATAAAAAACAATAACTATTTAAAAACAAAATTCATAATAATATATTTATAAATAAAAAATTAGCTATTTTAAAAAATAAAATTAATATATTTATAATTAAAAAAACATTAATTATTTAAATACAAAAATAAATTTAACATATTTATAATTAAAAAAACATTAACTATTTAGATACAAAATTCATATTAATATATTTATAATTAAACACATTAACTATTTAAATATAAAAATCAAGTTAATATATTTATAATTATAAAAAATACATATGAATTACGTAATCTGTATTCGTTATACAGATTTTAGACGCAACACAACCAACCAAACAAAACTTGAAAAGCCTACCTCGACGGCGAAAATGACACGGTGGTGGTGGAGACGGCCTGAATGGCGACAATGAAAACTAAGGATGGTGGCAGCACGACAAACGGGCAAAGAAAACAGAGAGATGGAGAAGGAAGAAGCTTCGATTTGCGGCGTTGTAAGAACACAGCGAGGGAGGCTGGTTTTTAAAATTTAAGTAAAGGGCATTTTTGCCACTTCACTTAAATTGTTGGGTGCACAAGTAATGGTGTTAGGTGCAATTAGCAGCACCCATATCTTAGGGGTATTACAAAAAAAAAACTGTATATCTTTGCTTGGGCTCTATGTAGTAGTGCGTTTCTGAAATTGGGTCATGCATGGAGATTATAGGAAGGGAAAACTCTAAAAGGAGTAGGCTACTACTATTTTTTACACTTTCCCTTTTCACTATTACACTCCCTTTTCTATTTTCTTTTCCAAAAAAATTAATACTCTCTTTCACCAAGATCTGGTTAATGCGCTTCAGCTTTGCACCCTTTGAAACTTTAGGTGAAAATGAATTACGTGTTCGCATATCACGCAGCTCCAAATTCCACAAGCGAAAAAAAAACCTATAAATCAACATGATATTATATACGTCCCACTTGATTCATTTTCACCTAGAGTTACAAAGGGGACATAGGAGTAGTGCATTCACCAGAGCTTGGTGAAAGAGAGAATCAATTTTTTTTTGGAAGTGTTGGATACATGATTAGCAAAAAATCACAACGGAAATGGAAAGGTTTTATACTTATAATATTTTGTTAACAAGAAAAGAAAAACGGAAAGACTGCACATTCATTGAAAGTTTCAGAATAAAAGCATAGGGATGAAATGAATTGGAAGAAAAGTGAGTAAAAAATGAGGTAGCAATCTTTCATGTATGCCGATGTTGGAGAAGGGTAAGTGTGGAAGCAAAGCTTCATGATGAATCAACAATGATTCAAAGGTGTTTTGATGATAACAATGATGACAACAAAAGATGATGAAAAAGGTGATAAACAAAAAGCTCAAAAGATCAAAGAACAACTCAAGTGAATCAAAGAACATCTTAAGTAAATCAAGAACAAGTCAAGAGTTCAAGAATCAAGGAGAATTCAAGACTCAAGAAGAAAGCCTAGAATCTAGAATCAAGACTCAAGATCTCAAGAATCAAGATCAAGATTCAAGAATGAAGAAAAGACTCAATCAAGATAAGTATTAAAAAGTTTTTTCAAAACTTTGAATAGCACATGAGTTTTTTTGACAAAACCTTTACCAAAGAGTTTTTACTCTCTGGTAATCGATTAGCATATTGTTGTAATCGATTACCAGTAGAAAATGAGTTTGAAAAAATTTTCAAACTGAATTTACAACGTTCCAAATATTTTCAAAAGGCTGTAATCGATTACAATGTTTTGGTAATCGATTACCAGTTCCCTTGAACGTTGAAATTCAAATTTAAATGTGAAGAGTCACATCCTTTCACTCAAAAGCTTTGTGTAATCGATTACCAGTGATTGTTTCTAAAAAATCAAAAGATGTAACTCTTCAAAAAGGTTTTGACTTTTTCAAATGGGTTTTAAGTTTTTCTAAAAGTTATAACTCTTCTGAATGGCCTTCTTGACCAGACATGAAGAGTCTATAAAAGCAAGGCTTTGTTTTGCATTTTTAATCAATCTTTCGAACAACAATCTTGAACACTTATTCCAATCAATCCTTTACAAGCCTTGAAATCTCTTTGAACTTCTTCTTCTTCTTTGTACCAAAAGCTTTCTGAAATTTTCTGGTTTTCCAAACCTTGAAAACTTGTGCTATTCATCTTTTTCATTCCCTTCTCCCTCTGCCAAAAAGAATTCGCCAAGTACTAACCGCCTGAATTCTTTTTGTGTCTCTCTTCTCCCTTTTCCAAAAGAACAAAGGACTAACCGCCTGAATTCTTTTGTGTCTCCCTTCTCCCTTATCAAAGAATTCAAAACGACACAGTCTGAGAATTCTTTTGATTCCTCCCATTCCCTAATACAAAAGCATTCAAAGGTTTAACCGCCTAAGAATTCTTTTGTATCCCCATTCACAAAGTATCAAAGGTTTAACAGCCTGAGATTTTTGTCTTAACACATTGGAGGGTACATCCTTTGTGGTACAAGTAGAGGGTACATCTACTTGGGTTTGACTGAGAACAAGAGAGGGTACATCTCTTGTGGATCAGTTCTAGTGGAGGGTACATCCACTAGGGTTTCAAAGAGAACAAGGGAGGGTACATCCTTTGTGGATCTTTTCTTGTAAAAGGATTTTTACAAGGTTGAAAGAAATCTCAAGGACCGCAGGTCGCTTGGGAACTGGAGGTAGGCACGGGTTGTTGCCGAACCAGTATAAAAACTCTTGTGTGTTTGTTTCCTTCTTCCCTACTCTTTTACTTTTCGTTGTGCATTTAATTTTCGCTTTTACTTTCTGTTAAGTTTCTCTTCTACTCCATATTCTCTTAACAACAAAAGTAAAAGCCTTAAAAGAGTAATTTTTAATTGGTAAAGTTTTAGGAATAATTAATTCAACCCCCCCTTCTTAATTATTCTGAGGCCACTCGATCCAACAAGTGGTATCAGAACAGGTTTCTTGTAGAAAGTCTAACAACTTCAAGATTAATGGCCTCTTTATATTCTTTTTCTTTCAAAAGTATTTTCAGGAACAGGTTATTCCAAGATCATGATGAAAACCAAGTCAACTTTTGTCTCATGACAAAATCTCATGAAAACAACAAAGAAGAATCTGTAAGGAAGAAGTGATACATTGACAGTGGATGTTCCAAGCATATGACGGGAGATGTATCCAAGTTTACAACCATTTTTCCCCAAAAGTGGACATGTTACATACAGCGACAACAATATTAGTAAAATCTCAAAAGAGGTAACATGTAAGCCATCTCTTTGAATTAAGGTATGATTAGTATTTTTATTCAAGTTATTTTTGTGGATAATAGAAAATAATTGTTGAAATTGTTTGATTGTGTTTACAATGTTTAATTAACTATATTTAGTTTTAATTTTGAATATATATGATTAATTTAATTTTGTTTAATGCTTGAATTGCTTATGTTTTTTTTGTTTTGACATGATAGGATAATTGAATTAAGTAAATAATTACCATGATATGTGTTGATAATTGTTATTTGATACTTAAATTTCAGTGTTTAATTCTCTGGTAATCGATTACCACTATGTGTAATCGATTACAATAGAATAGACTTAGTTCTATAATTTGAAGATAAATTCAAAATTATTTGATTATGTTAAAACTTATTATGATTAATTAACTATATTTAGTTTAAATAATTTCAATATACATGATTGATTTTTTTGTCTTTGGTAATTGTGTCCAAGTAGTTGGAAGTTTGAAAATTGAAATTTGAAAGTTATTGGAAGTTGAAAGTTGAAAATGAAAGCCGAAGTTATTGGAAGTTGGAAGTTGAAAAAGGAAGTTACTGGAAGTTGAAATTTGAAATTTAAAATTTAAAATTTGAAATTTTTTTAAATTTGATTTTTTAAAAAAAGTATTGTGCATAGTTAGTTGATTATTAATTAAATTTAATTGATTTGAAATATTTGATGATTGATTTTGCTTAAAAGTTATGTTTATTATTTTGATAATATATATTTTTAAAATGATTATGCATGATTTTTTATGTGATATGTGATTAGTCATTTATGAATGGTTATGTATGACTTTATATCTCTTGAATGATTCTTGCATAATTTTTAAATATGACATGTGAATTACTTGCTTAAAGTTCATTCATAAAGTTTTTAAATTATCTTTAACAAATCTGAATGTTTGATGATGCCTGTGATCTATATCCTTCAATCCTTGTATAATTCTTGTTTGATATGTTTGAATTACTTGATTGATTGTTCAAAATATTTTTTATGCTTTTTAAAACTATTATATTTTATTTCAAATAAAATTATTTTGATGTGATGAAACAATCTATGTTAAAAAGAACTCATCTTGGTATGTGTTGATAGTCAATTAGCACTTAGTCTTAGGAAAAAGGTGACTGTGTTTTAAAATTTGTAGATACTAAAAACCAACTTGTAGACATCTTCACAAAACCACTAACTAAAGACTCTTTCTACACCATTAGAAAAGAATTAGGATTTCTAGATGCAAGTAAATTAGACAAATGATTTGTGTTTTGATGACTTATGACTTATTTGTTATTTATGCACATATGCTTATATTATAATGTAAGGATGATTTATTATCTTGTTTGATTTTTATAAGTTTTCCTCTCTTGTATGAATACATTTATTGTATCTTTATCCATTTTTATATAATTTGACATGATTAGACTTTTCTCAAAATTATATTAATATGCTAAAATAATTGAGATAAGTAATGAGTTACCATGTATGTGTTCATAACTAATTTTTATTACTTAGATTTAAGTTTTGATTCTCTGATAATAGATTTAGATTATAATTATTTTTTGTTTTTTAAAACCTTGTATTTGGCTATGTTTTTATGACATTTGAACACTTAGTATTTCTTTTAATACTTGCATAATTATTTTGAGGTCACTCGATCCAACAGTAAGATTGGATCAGTTTGTGGGACAACATATAATCTTCATAATCATATAAATTTTTTGGGTTTTGCTAGGTACACCCAACACAAATACTTATGCACCTAGCAAAATATGTGAAATGGCAAAGATATTCTTCATTTAAATTTTAAAAACCTCACTTTCTCCCTCCTATCCGTACAACATCGTGTTGCGCCTCCTTTCTTCCACCTTAGTTTTCTGCTTCCTGATGTGTCGCCACTGCCATTTGCATTCGTTTGTGTTGTTTAGCCAGTTGCCGCCACCGCCTTTGCGTGTTCGTCGTCGCCGTAAGCACCTCTCCTCCTTTATGTCGTTGAACATGTGTGAGTTGTTTGTATTTGAAATCCGTATAACTCTTATGGATTGGTAATTCGTATAAGAAATACATATTATTAATCTGTGTAGTGCATACAGATTGTTAATCCATATGCGTTACATGGATTGTTAATCCGTATATTTAAAAAAAAAATTATTTTAGTAATTAATAAATTTATTGAAATATTTGTTTATAAATAGAAAGAAATTAGTTATTTTGTTGTAATTTTTTCTAATAAATAAATATTGTTGTATGTTTTGTGTTTATAATTAATTAATTATATATTTTTTTGAAGTTTTTTTTAATAAATAATTTAACAATTTTTTATTTTAAAAAATGAATATATAAATATTATTGTTATTTATTTATTTTTAAAATATAAGTAATTTATTTATATATGCTATTTAAGTAATTTATTTTTTATTGATATAGTGGTATATATGTTATTACACTGATAATATTAAATATTTACATAAATAGTGGTCGGAAGTATAAAAAAAAAATTGTTTAAAAAATTAAAGTTATTTTCTTAGTAATTTGTTAAAAAATGAAATAGTCATTTGTTACAAATAAAAACCAAAATTATACTTACATTTTGGTCATTAATTTAAGTTTACTAGAATTAGTGATGCCAACTCTTTAAATTTGAAAAAAAAATCTATATTCATTTATGAATTTATAAAAGTAATAAAAGTTATTTAAAAATATTAATCTTTTTATTTATGAATTATTAAATAGTAATTGATTGTAGTATTGTTTGAACGATAACTTTAGTTGTTATGACTGTTTAAATGTGCAGATTATCATTAAAACCAAAGGTTTGGGTCGAACTTTAGGCATGGCTATAAGAAGAACCCTAGTAAGAGAAGTTAGTCATGATTTGAATAAAGCCCCCCAGCGGCAACTGCCCACAACATCTGCACGTAGGCAACAGGAAGTTGCATTTGTTGTTGAGGATATTCAACATGTGGATCATGCAGCTGACAAGGTCTATGAACAACCTAAAGAAACAGTTGTTGATGATGTAGTTACTGATGTTAAGGGTTTTCCAGGTGGACCCCACGACACATCAATTTTGATGGACTATGTTTATCATGTGGCAACAAGTGTTTGGAATGGAGAGACATTTATTTTTTAAAATAAATAATATTTTCGTAAGTATTTGTTATTATTGTTGAAATGATTTAAATTTTGATTTTTAGGAATGTCTTGAGCTGAAGTTATCCTCCCATGGAAGGAAGGTTGAGAAATTTGACAGGCCTGCTCTAGAGATTGGAGGCTTAGTGGCTGCCACAGGATTAAGTCATCTGATCGCATGTTCCTTGGACACTGGTGATCAGGGACTTATATCGGCTTTTGCGGAGAGGTGACATAAGGAAACTAGTAGTTTCGTCTTCCTGTAGAAGAGGTGACTATCACCTTCGATGATGTGTCATCGTTGCTACATCTACCCATTATAGGGGTCTTCCACAACTTCGAGGCTCTTCATGTGGACGAGGCTGTCATAAGGAATTCAAACAACTACTTCAAATACATTATCATGAAGTACCATTTGTGGAACCTCAATATCCATAGGCTTATTAGCTAAATGGCAATTGACATAGACAACACGATCGATTGCTTCTCGGGGATTTTCATAATCCTAATGTGCATAAATTGGATATGTGTTTGAAATGGGTTCTCGTTCCTGTTAGTTGAATTGCTTGAAGTTAGTTCAGAAGAAGCAAGAGTTGAGACAATACAATGCCATGGGGCATATATTCGGCTATCCTGACTGCTAGACATTTATCGTAACAAATGTGATGCAAGATAGTAGATTGTAGCAGCTCGAGCATATCTGTTGCATCTGGTAGGTTGCACACTCTTTGCTAACAAGAGTGCCACACACGTGCATGTGTTATTTTTGGATGCATTTCGTGACCTCATCCAAACTAGAAGCTACGCATGAGGATATGCTGCACTGGTCCATATGTATGAGAATTTGAATGATGCGTAAAAAAGCAACGCTAGGAAACTTAAAGGTATTTATAATTTATTTTAAATTTAATATTTAAGTTTTGTAGTTTAAATTGAGAATTGTGTTTGAATTTTTTTTATTTGTAAAATATGTGCAGTGTTGGACCAACGAGCATTTTCCTTTTGTTGCTGCCGAAGATTATCATGGGAGAAAACCACGTGCCTGCCGTTGGAAGTTTGGGAAGGCATTACCAGTGTTGACGTATCGTAAGCATTTGAATAGATTGGTGTCTGATGTTGTGTGTTGGATTCCTTATGATGACCACCGTGCATTCAAAGAATTTGAGCTGATCTCTTTATTTTTCAGAAACATCCAATGGGATCCATCTATTATCACACACCGACCAGAGAAGGTTGTGCGATAGTTTGGGTATGTACAAACCATTCCTCCATACCCTATTGCTCCTTCTCTATGTATAGAAGAGATTGATGATAGATTAATTCAATTTTTTGAATACCTTGCACCGGTGGGTCAGATGTGTTGCGCTCGGATAGTGTGCAGTAGACTACATGGAGTGGTTCTACATGATATCTCATCCCTTCATGAGTCTGACACAACCCGGGGATCCTTCTAGACATCCACTAGTGGTGCATGATGACACATTTGTTGAATCAAATCTTCCTCAGCAGCCAATGACGACAGGGGCCATGGATGAAGCACCTGCAGATGCACCTGCTGATGTAGAGAAGCCTCGACATGCAGTGGTAAAATATATTTTCAATTGTCATTGTTACTCATTTTATTTGAACATGCATTAAGTGAAAACTTTTTTCCTTGTTGTCAATGTCCTTTGAGGCTTGCCAAGCAATAGCTAAAAGGTTGGAAAAGTTGCTCAACCTAAGGATAGTGACTTAAGGAATAGAAACATATATTGTCACCGAAGACTGCCTAAGGATCGCAAGAGGTGTGACTATGCAACGGAATGTATGTGTTCGATCGAGACGAAGGCGGTGTATGGAAGACGCATGAAGAATTTTATGATTTTTTAGGTTTAATATCAATTATGTATGCAATATGACTAAACAATGTTTATTATTTATTGTTATATGATAAGTTTTTAAATTATTTTCCTTTATGTTGTATGTCCATTTTAAATTAATCACCAATTTACATTATTATGTTAAACATTTAATAACCCTAATTAGTCAAACCACTCTAATTAGTCACGTAACACTAAACCCTAAGTACTGAATTAACCCTAACTCATAATTGATCAAGAAACAGTAAGCCCTAAGTAGTAAGCTAACCCTAATTAGTTAAGCAATCCTAACACCAACCTAGTAACGTATCCTAAAATCCCCCATTAATCAAGTAACCATAAACCCTAGGTAGTCAAGTAAAACTAAACCCTAATTAGTCAAGTAACCCTAAACCCTCATTAGTCAAATAACTTTCATAAAAATAGTAAAAATAAATAATTATATACCGTTTGAAACTTAAGTAAAATAGATAATTATATGAACGTCCAATGAATCACAAGTATATTATCGTATAACATGACAACCCCATAAGTAACTAAATGTTCAATCTTCCCCTAAATCAACAAAGTTTGTTATCAACCTCGACAAACTTGTATACTGCTACATTCTACCAATATATGGTGTAGGCCACTACTTTGCATGATGATGACAATGTGTAGATCATAACAAAGCTATTGGCAGTAAGGGACAACAGTATCTTAGAAATACATGTTACATAGGGATATACACATTCAAATTATCATAACATATTTTCTTACATAAATTACACAAGTAGGATGATCATGCTTTTACCTGAACAAAATGATTGTCATACACATGACGATACATATAACACGATGCATAGAAAAATTTGTTGGTGGTTGACTTCTAAGTGGAAAAAAATGTCATGTTTTGTTAGAGAGAAAAAGAAACAATGATGACATTATACCTTGATGCAATTACATATTTCATGTCGATTATATTCATCCACTTATCCATGGTAACTTGCATGTAATAGTTGGAATTACATTTATTAAAAGAAAATTTAATCCATCAAAACATAAGAAAAAATTATATACATGGATAATTCATCAACAAGTAGGGACTGCTTTAATTCCTCAAATCTGTTTATGCCACCAAGTAGGGTGATATACTCATTAGACCATTTTGCAAGTTCTTTAAGCAAATTGTTGTGAACCAAAGACCATGAATCTTCACCCATACCTAATAAGGCAACAATTGCACGATATTCACAGTTACCATCAACTTTGACATCAACAATGTTTTCAATGGAATCATGAAAGCATGGATGAAATAGATCCAACATCGACAGGGTCCTTCTTGGTCTTGCTTGGTCAGATGATGATGCACTATGTTTGACTGAAAAATTACTATTTTGCATAGAATGTAATGCATCAACATACTCCCAGTAAGAGGGATCATGCTTTGTTGATCTTTGATGTTTAGTTATTGGTTTCTCCTGAGCACCTTTTCTGGAGGAGCACACATAGATTTTAGATCAAGGTAGGCAATTTCCCAAAATTTACTCTTTAGAGTAACTTTGCCACAAACATCAAGCTCTTCAAACTGCTTGGATATGGTTTTCATCTCTTTGGTTAGGCTGACTTCAGGATCAGATAACCCTTGGTCTAAAAAACTTAGCCTCCGCCAAAACATATGGATTACGTCAAGAGGTATGCTATCGACAACATATCTAGCTAACTCGCATGCAAAAGGAAGACCATGAGTAGTTCTCATTACACATCCAAAATGAGAACTGTCAATAATAGCATAACTTACACATTTAAACTTAGCAGTCATCTAGTTTAAAGCATGTTGGATCGAGTGACCTCAGAATAATTAAGAAGGGGGGTTGAATTAATTATTCATAAACCTTTACTAATTAAAAAATTACTCTTCTAAGGCTTTTACTAAATTGTTAAGAGAATGAGGAGTAGAAGAGAATCTTAACAGAAAGTAAAATCGGGAATTAAATGCACAGCGGAAAGTAAAAGAGTAGGGAAGAAGGAAACAAACACACAAGAGTTTTTATACTGGTTCGGCAACAACCCGTGCCTACATCCAGTCCCCAAGCGACCTGCGGTCCTTGAGATTTCTTTCAACCTTGTAAAAATCCATTTACAAGCAAAGATCCACAAGGGATGTACCCTCCCTTGTTCTCTTTGAACCTAGTGGATGTACCCTCCACTAGAACTGATCCACAAGAGATGTACACTATCTTGTTTTCAGTCAAACCCAAGTAGATGTACCCTCTACTTGTACCACAAAGGATGTATCCTCCAATGTGTTAAGACAAAGATCTCAGGCTGTTAAACCTTTGATACTTTGTGAATGGGGATACAAAAGAATTCTCAGGCGGTTAGTCCTTTGAACACTTTTGTATTAGGGAAAGGGAATAATCAAAAGAATTCTCAGACTGTGTCATTTTGAATTCTTTGACAAGGGAGAAGGGAGACACAAAAGAATTCAGGCGGTTAGTTCTTCGTTCTTTTGGAAAAGGGAGAAGAGAGACACAAAAAGAATTCAAGCGGTTAGTCCTTGGAAAATTCTTTTTGGCAAATGGAGAAGAGAATGAAAAGATGAATAACACAAGTTTTCAAGGTTTGGAAAACCATAAAACTTCAGAAAGCTTTTGGTACAAAGAAGAAGAAGAAGTTCAAAGAGATTCAAGGCTTGTAAAGGATTGTATGAATAAGTGTTCAAGAAGATTGAAATGCAAAACAAAGCCTTGCTTTTATAGACTCTTCATGTCTGGTCAAGAAGACCATTTAGAAGAGTTATAACTTTTAGAAAAACTTAAAACCAATTTGAAAAAGTCAAAAACCTTTTTAAAGAGTTACATCTTTTGATTTATCAAAAATAGTCACTGATAATCGATTACCAAATTAGTATAATCGATTACACAAGGCTTTTAAGTGAAAGGATGTGACTCTTCACATTTGAATTTGAATTTCAACGTTTAAAGGCACTGGTAATCGATTACCAAAACATTGTAATCGATTACAGCCTTTTTGAAATCAATTGGAACGTTGTAAATTCATTTGAAAACTTTTTCAAATCCATTTTGCTACTGGTAATTGATTACA